>NC_134040.1:44287771-44599178 GCF_965140245.1 Athene noctua
CATCCCGAGTATTTGCTTTACACTGATACCTATTGCCTGTGGGAGTGATAATGGTCCGTTGCTGACCCACTTAATGAAAACTTGTGTAGGTGATGCTGCTCTGAGTCTGTTTGCAAACAAACAAAGAGTCAGCAGCAGATATGCCTGTCAGGCAGACTATAGGCTGAGATTTGTGTGGCATCATTATGCATGTGTAGGCAGTTAAGATATTTGCGGTGAAATCATGGCCTCATTGAAGTGGGTGGCAGCTTTCCCACTGCCTTCAGTTTGGCCAAATACTAGCCTTTCTGTTTGGTATTGTCCCAGAACACTCAACTGAGTTCAATGGACAATAAATGGCAGAAAATTCAGCACAATGCTGTGACCCTACAAAATGAGCTCTGAAATTGTTAACATACATAGTGTTTGTATTTATTCCACTGTCTAAATTTTGTGGCAGTTTTCACTCAGAATTTCACTCAGAATTTTCAGTTCAGAGATGTGGAGGTTATCTGTACGTTCTCTGTAGGCACTCACAACTATCTTGCTAAACAGTTCCCTGAATAATAAGCATAAATGATGAAATTCTGTTATCAGGCTGGGTAAAGTCCAGTAAAATGGCAAAGCATGTAGGCTTCCAGAGCTAGATGAGCTACAGATGCACGATGGACTAAAACATATTTTAAAAGCCTCCCTCTTTCATGTGTGTTTCCCACAGAATATGATTGATAGAAAGAGGAGAGCTTGATTTTACGTATTAAATGGCAATGTCCATGTATTATGTGAAGGCAGGACTTGGCTCCATGTTTCTGTTTTGATCTGAATGTGCTGAGACTTCTCAGTGTTCAATTTCAGGGAGAGAAACAGTCTCACATGAAGTCTATGAATTATTATGACTTCATAACTGTGGGATATAAAAATCCTAGGTATTTCTGTTCTTTTAAAAATTTTCAGGTTTTCCAGCAATGTATAGCAAGGTTTGGTGAATCTGTGTGGAGAGGGCATACAGTCTCTGGAAAGAGTGCTATGTAATTATCTCCCTTAATACCGTTCAGTAATGCTGTCTCTACCATGACATATCCATCTTACATTGTAAGATATATAACTGTGCCTTATCATCAAAATCTGTTTCAACTGGTATGGCTTAGATCATCCTGTTTTCTCATTTGTCTCTGGTATTTCCTGGTCTCTAAATCTCCAGACCACCTGGGGCTCTTAACCCCCTTTAATAAATAGGTCCATCACATTTTCCCCTTGTTCAAAAATGTCACAGCTGCTTCCAATATGCTATGCAGGGATCATAAAAATAAGTACAGTATAAAACATTATTATTTCCCTATTTCCAGTTTCTCCAGCATAGCTCAATTCAAGATATTAGCCATTCTGCAAACTCTGAGCTGTGATTATTCCTTCCAATCACTCTGTTTTAAAATATCCTGCTCAGATGCTGGTACCTTAGGCCTTAGTAGCTGCTTAATAGCCTTGAACAAATTTGCATGTTTAAAAAAGTCAGGCAGCATCCTATCCTCAGAGTTTTCCATCCCATAAAGCAAGCTGCTGCTGCCTCTGCCTGTGCTGGCATTGCCCGGTGTCTCTGCACGGTTGGCAATAGCAGGTCACCAGTCTCTACTGCGCTTTCCCTGTCCATAGGCACCGTCTCTTGTGGCTGATAGCTTCTTCCACTAAGGGCTCTCGACAGAAAGGAGCCATGGCTTTCAAACAATATTTCTTTGAAATACTGGCTGAACCCGTACAGCATGTCTGACCTGGGCTAACAGAGTAGCTGTCGAAAACTGGTGCGTATTGTTTGGATTTTCTGTTACTAATCCGGTCATTCTTTTCACATCAATGGAGATGATATAAATGTCTCTGTAGAGCCCGTGGTTTTATCCAAACACATTGCAGGGTGTTTTCAGGAATTAACAGAATGTGGTTGATGCTGGCCTGTTGAGGCCCATCAGTAACATGCTGACTTCAGCAGGGGTCAGGATTTTACCTAGCTTACTTGTACTGTACATTATTTATAAATTGCAAGCAGCTGATCACAAGAAGCAAACAGTTAGGAGGTTCCTAATTTGTATTATGAGCAGACATCTGCAGATCATTAAACAGAAAGAAATGCATCACATAATGGATATAGTAAATGCAATTCTCGTCCGTAATCTGCTGTGTTAAATTTTGTTTTCATTGTTGCTTTTTAAAATCACTTCAGAGGTGCCAATACGTACACTCAAATCAACATTATGTGCTAGTCAACAATAATCTTTTTAGAGTATCATATTGATAGTTTCTCTTCCTGGAGAGGAGGAATTGTGCATGTCTCATTTAGGAAGGAGAAAGTGCAGTAATAGCATTTTGTTGGCTCTCAGCGTCTGATGTTTTACATCTAAGGCTGAGTGTGGCATTAATATACTTTAGCTGGTCCTTTTCCAGGAGCAAGCTAACATTTTAGGCCTGGTGCCTATCAGCACACTCCTTTGGTGCAGACGGCTGCAGTATCGCCATTTCTCAGGAGATATCTCCCTCCCCAGCGCTCTGTGGAAGCAGGCATCATCTTTCTTGCAGACTCTGCTTGCACAGTGTCTGACACCAAGTGGGTGTTACTATGCCTAAATCATCCAAACTGGCAAACAGCAGCCTGTACAACAGAAATGTGGGTACGGACAGAAAGAAGGCTTTCTTCTCCTGGCTCTGATCTCCCAGTCCAAGCTCTAGGAAGGGACAAGAGCAGAGGACCTCAGAAGCATTTCCATCCTATGCATGCTGTCGTCCAGGCAGTTCAAAGATTTGGAAGCTTCAGAAATGAAGCATATGTTTCCAGGAAAGAGATGGATTCCTTCTCTCATTTTAAAAGCATGAACTACATGCAAGAGCCCTATTAATAACAAATTACAGAGGGCCTTTTCTGTTGAGGTAAACTTTGAAGTATGTACTTCTGCAGATAATTCCATCTTCTTTTCACAGGTCATTTTTCTCGCTACATTTGCTATTTTTCAGTGCCATCAGTGACTATAAATAACCCTCACAACTAAACTTCTTTCACGTGGTTCCATTCAGAGTTTGGGTGTCCAGTTGGAGAATGCAGACACGTTACCATGGCATCAGAGAGTGTCATCATAACGACAGGCTGTGACCTCAGGGGGCATCACAAATTGGAATGACAGTGAACTGGGTACAAAGGCCCTGTTTTCACCTAAATACAGTTTAATCACAGACAGCATGGAAAACAAGAGCTGCAAATGATACTTCATCTCCTACAGATTTTTTTGCCCAGCGTTGCTTTTCCCAGCAGTTTGCTGGGTAGCAAACTGCTAAAATCTTTTAAAAACTTTAAAACTGTAAATCTGTTCTTAATCCAGACCATTTAGGTTTAAGTATTGCTGAAAAGCATGTCCTAACAAATGGATAACAAAATGATCCTCCCTTAGAAGTACTTCTGAAAGTTTACCTAGAGAATGACGGGGTTTTCAGATTAACTCAGTCATCTTTAACTAAACCTCCATCATTGTTTTATTGTTTCTCTTTCCTTCACACAGCTAAAAGGCACTGATTACAGATTTAATCACTGATCAGGTAGTCCAACAGTATCTCCAGTATGAAAAAAATTTCCTTCAGATAGAATAAAAGTTACAAGTTTGACTATCAAAATGATGACTAATAAATTGGCAAATGGGCTAAATATTTAAGGACTTTTAACAATCAGAGAGCCAGACAGAAGTTAATGGAATTCTTTCAGAAACAGGGAACATCCACAATCCCAGTTTGGCCCAAGGTTTTCACCGTTTTTTTAAATAATAGATTTCCATGTTTTTTTCTGAAATTTGTTTGCAGGATACAATTTATATAGAAGGGTCATCTTCTGCTTTTGTTCTGCTTTCTAGACTTGTATTAAGACTGTCTATAAATGTCACAGTAGATTAGATATTATTATCAAACTTCCTAAATGTCCCGTGATCTCTCAGAATAAAAATTATATCAAATTATCTCTACCCATATCTCCATCTTCCAGAACATGTTTGTACCATTCAGTATGAGGAGTGCAGCTCATGAGCTAATTGCAACAACCTAATGCATCCAGCAAATCTGGAACTTTTCCATATACATGAATCATTCACAATTAGGCCTGGATCTCTGTAAATGTGTACAACCACTTATTTTTAGCAAGATCCTTGTCAAGAAAGTGTTGACTTCTCTGCCGAGTCCCTTGGAGAACCCAAGTTCTCAAGTGCCAGGAAACCTCTGGTACCACCAGCCATGATGCTGCTGTGGTGCCTTTCCAATTAGCAACAGTAATGTGATGAGCAACTACTCATGGGGTTCAATGCCAAGAAATACTGAAACAAATCATCTGTGAAATCTGAAAGAGACTTCTTGTAGTAGTATGTGCTGGTGGTGTTGTTGTTAAGTCTAGGCAGCTCTGGATTGTCAGGAGTCCCTCTCCATCACTAGGAATAACATTTTCTCTCACTTCCAAAAATGGTAGTGAAGCTGGAAGAGGACTGTTTTGTCCTGATGTGATGATAAAAGTGAGAGATTTGCTATGTTTGCACATCATGCTTCTATTCTTGAAATGTCTGTTTTATGAACAACAGTAAGGAAATTAAACAGGATTTGAATTTGCCCTTCAGGTTATAAACAGCTCTAGTATTTACAATGCACTTTGCACTTGACTCTACTGTAGAAGGAATGTTAACAGGAGCTAAATTAAAGTTGCCTGAAGATTTCCATTAGCCCAGGCAAGAGAGATTAGTAAGTATGGGTGTATATAATCTTTGACTTGCATGAAAAATCAAGTAGTTATTTGTTATAATTCTTTCCATATTAATTTTTAGATGTATTAAAAACTTTCCAGTGCAGGTTAGCTTTTGGCTCGAGTTTTGTAACTTTTTTCCTTTTTTGTCTGGTTTTTTTGAGATCAGGAATTTTAAGAAAGTTCTGGTGTGAGGTTTAAGCTTTGAACAGCCACAGCCATACATGGATTTGCAGATGGCCCACCACAGACCACTGGCTCAGCAAAGAGAACTGGGAGAAACTCACTAGCTCCAGCTTTTTCATGCAAGAGTCTTTGGTTGACAAACTGAGTTTTAGGGTCCCTTTCTATGACTTGTTCATTTTCCTGGGTTGTTATTTGGGAGAACAGAACACTTCTGCTTTCAGTTTTTGTCTTATCAGAAGAGTGAACGTTTGTAGAGGACATGGCTTTTCCTTTGGCGGTGTGCTTCCCCCCCCCCCCCCCCCCCCTTAAAAATAAATAAATAAATTAATAGACTTTTGTTCTCCTGTGCTTGTAAGAATAAGACTTTCAGATTGGCCTGGTTCATTATCATAGGTATATTTTTGATGTGGAAATGAGGTTCTTTTTCCACCTCTCAAGCAATGCCTAGACAATATAGTCAAGACATTAAGTGGCCTGAGAATGACCTGTCACATGGTTTAAAACCTAACATCATAATTCAGTAGAAGCTGGGTAACTGATTTTCCTGAAAGTCAACCTTGTTTTTTAAGCAGAGCTGCCTTGTCAGGCAAGAGGCAGTCATGGGCAGAAGAGCTATCCATAGCTAATCCTCTCATGCTTACATGACAGTCATCTCCAGTTCCCCGTAGTTTTATATAAACTGTAGGGATCTGGGTTGGCGAGCCTCTGAAACTGCAGGAAAGCTTCAGAGAAGGACCCTAAAGAATGTCAACTTCACCCTCTTTCACCACCAAGAACAGTGGGCTTCATCAATACAACCTGAAGAAATCTTTCTTCTAATCCTGAGCTCCAGCTTGTGTCTCTACCCTCACCCTAGGTTTCAATTTTATTTGCTACCCAAATATCTAATATCTAATTTGAGGAACTACGTAACTGTGAAGACAGACTAGGCTTTGTTGTGTTCTACCACTGAGTAAGTGTCTTTAAAATTAGAGTTGCTTAACTTTTCTATGCCTCATTTAACAGATGCAAAAATGGGCATACATTGCTTTTCAGTCTTGAATTGAGGTACCTTTGCTGCAGTACTCCACATCCCACTACAAGCACTACTGGAGGCTGTGCATGCAAATATAGGGACATTCACTTTCCATAACTGGCCTTATCTACACCTCTCATAGATCATGGCTTTAATCTTGAAGTACAAAAGCTTTATTATTAAAATGTTCTCGGAACTAAATTTAAAAATCTGGAAACTTTGCCATTGATATAACTATTCAAAATCATTCTGAAGACTGCTATATTTCTGACAGCAGAAATGCCAGTAATGTCAAGTACCTGGACCCATAACTATACTTTCTATCTTGCACCCCTACACCTAAACTTTCTCTGAAGCGCCTACTAGTTAGTAATACCCCGTTTTAAAGTGGACTAAGTAATCCTACACACACATGCTAGGTCAAACCAATCTACTGATTCAGTGTTAGAATGCCGTCCATAATATTTTACCTTCCATTAATTAAAGAAATGCTGTGTGGCACAAAGTATCTGAATGAGACACTGGTCCTGCATATGTTTTTCTTTTCCTATAGGTTACAGTGCCGCAGTATTCACAGCAGACACTTTGTTTATTCAGTTAACATTATGAGGTTGCAAAATGCGATATGCAATTACTTCATCACGGTGGGTTTTGCTACCAGTAATCCTCACCTATCTACAGCCAAAAGACTTTACTAAATCTTTACTATAAGATTCCTTTTTCAAAAACTAAAATAAAATAACAAAGTAATTATGGATTGCAATTGGTATGTCACTGGAATGTGTATTCTTGACAAAATCAGGTTAATCTGGGAGAGTTTATTAGGTGTATTAGCTATGGTCCCTCTCCTCAAAGTAGCAACATGAAAGGGGACTAGTATTCATGAGATGCTGATAGAAATGGTACATGGAGGAAATGCTGCATTTCCTTTGTTCTTTAAATGTTCTATAAATATTTCATGTGTTTGTTATAGCTATGTTATTTCTGGAAGTTTGCCTACTCTCTTGTTTAATTTTTCCTGAATCCTTCAGGGCTGTAGATAGTTTGGAATACACAGAGATTTAACATTCCATATTTATGCTCTGTTAATAGGCACCACATGAAGATCAGGAATGTAAATGGATGGTGAGGAACAGAGGGGGAAATTTTTAGCATGTCAAAAAAGGACTACGCTTAGAGTTCTTTTGGTGAAAGACATTTCTATTACTCATACTTGTGACTTTCCATCCTTCTCACAGAAAAAAGAATGAGAAGGGTCATCAGAACATCCTAAACTTGATCAGATATTAGAATGGTCCTGCTGAGTTTTGCATCTCGACACTTTGAATTACAACAAAAGAATTTTTAGCAACAAGCCCTTCCTTTTCAATCTCTGTATATTCATTTATCACAGCCAGTGGTTTTCCCCAGATTCCCTTGATTATAGCCAGCTTCTTCCCCTTGGGAGAAAGTATTGACTTATATAAAAAGGTTCTCCATTTACCTCTGCAAGTAAATATAACCTTTTTCTTGCTACAATACTCCTGACACACCCAAAAAATGAACAACTGTGAAGTTCTGTCTATGGCAATATGTGCAACAAAGGTGCTTAAATATCAGAGAGATACATAGAACTTTGTGTCTGTAAATATACTTAGATCATTGAGTGAAAAAGTTAACAGCTTTCAGAAATGACTCATTGCTTGTACTATCCTTTTAGAAACATAGGTCAACTGATGAAAGTTTTTTTGAATCACAAGCATAAAATTGTTGAAGATGGGTTTTAGTGTGCTCATGATGTATAAATCATTCTTTAAAGTGGAGTGTAGTTCCTTAGGATGCAAGTTCCTTAGGTACTTATGAAAATTTTGCTCATTATGTTTCTATTTTTCATGCTGTTCCACGATTTGTTTTTTTAAATATACATATTGAGAAGTCAGTGAAAAATGAATCATGAATAACAGTTCCTTGATCTTTCAAATACAGTAATAATGCTGCTTTGAAAGGAGTCATCCTCAAAAAAAGAGCACTCATTCTCTTGAGCAGCTCCATTTTACCTGAGGGCCCTGTATTTTTGCCTGGAAAAAGCAGTGGTGCTGGTTTGGTAATGTCCATTGGGAGTCACTAGAAAAACATAGAAAACCTGGGCAGGAATAGATTTTCCAATGCAACTGGAAAAAGAATGATTTCACCTTTTGCTGCTTAAAGAGGTGAAGTAGTTTAAATGTGTCCTGAAGTCTCAGAATCATACGGTTTCAGAATATGTTTTCCTTGATTATTGGCATCTTTAAGCTGAACCGGTAACGTACAGGGTATTTCATACAACACTAGATATATGTAGGGTGAGATTCTGATGGCACTACACATACTAAAAAACACCTTTCTGCATGAGGAGTCCCACTAATAGCAATTAAATTCCATACAGTATAAAATGCTGAGCAGAAGATAATGGTCTGCCAGAGTGTGGTTTCTTGTGTTTTGAACGCCTCCTTCTACCAGGCAGTTAGGAAAGGTCAGGTGTATATTGAGAAAACAGGAGGCTGGTTGCTGCAGCAAATCCTGAGTCCCTTTTTTCCATTTCCAAGAAATAAAGCAGGAATCCCAGGCACACACCAGAAAATAAAAGTCCCTGAGAACAGAGACCAGAATCTTCTGATCTCCTCAGGGATTCAACATTTTTATTTGTAGTGATGATATCTCTAAGAAAGTAAGAGCAGCTGATTCAGAAACCATAATGGGAGTTTCAAGGGTATTTGCTCAGTGAGTGAAATCCTGAGATCATGACTACAAGTCTTGGCAATTGCTCAATTACTTTTATTGCAGTTTTAAAACTCATCTGTTCTATTTCCCATGTGAAAAACAAAGCCCACGCAGGCTTCTTGTGCTATATTAGCAATATGAAGTTCCAGCTTCATATGAGGTCCCACATATCAAGATGGAGACCCCAAAGAAAATCAGTGTTCCTTATTTTTCTAGGGTAACAAATAAATAAATAAATAAATAAATAAATAAATTTTTGCTAAAAAAGTTATTGCCCTAGAGTTTTGGTCTTCACATACAAATGTCTACCAAAATTTTAACTGATAGTAATTATGTAGAGGGCATCTTCTCCCATAAGCCTAGTGAACAAAACTGAATTTAAAAAGAGTTTGAAGCAACCAACATCTCTGTCTTCTTCAGCAATGCCACATGAAACTATTCAAAGTAGACACCTTTTAGAGTCAACAAAAAGTTCTGCTGCCAACAGAGGTGGAGGAGGATCAAGCCATAAAAGAGGGAAACCAAATTGCCTTGCACTAAAACTCTATGGCAGTCACTGTGTTGGAGTCAGGGCCCATTTCCCTCCTGTCATGCATAAATGAGACTGATGATGAAGGTGTCAACACTACCAACACAGCTGTAACCTGCCTGATGATCGCTATTACTACTGCAGAATGTCCCACAAGAAATCCCCCATTACCCTGGGGAATTTCCTTCAATAAAGCTTTATCTAGATAGAATAACTCTGGGGTTTTATGTCATGGCCATGGGTTGTCTTTATGGGGGTAAAGCTTTCCTGTGTTTTAACAATTCTTTATTTATGTTATCATAATACATTTAGGTCTGAGAGATACCACATGGTTGTTTGTTTGTTTGTTTGTTTGTTTTATTTTGAAGGGATTGAATCAAAACTCCTTGAATTTAATCGTCTTCTTTAGGGAGACTTTCCATCAAATTCAAAATATTCTAGTCAAAGCTCTCTAAGTGCCTTCACTTTTTAAAAAAGCGTTATTTAAATATAAATATTTTCTTAAATGACTCACCTTGAAAATCTGAAATAGTTACATCATTTCAAACTCTGCCCACTCTTTTAAATTTCTACTGGACTTTTAGACTGGCTTCAGAAATCTGAGATAATTTTCATTTTCCTGCAAAATCTTAGGCTTTTGCAATAATTTGTACTGGTGTTTGATCTGTGAAATCTTGATTTTGGACTTCCTGGCAGATTTGTACTGAACAGCATCTCTAATCCCTTTCAGGACATGTTTTGTAGGCTGCAAGAAAGGGATTTTTTAACATAGGCAAAATTTTTAAAAGGGCTTTACCCAAAAGATTTTCCCCTAACCCAATCCTCTTTAAAACACGAAACCCAACACCAAGTAGACACTAATTCCAATTTGTAACAAAACCAGGGAAAAGGGGGAGTGCCAGTGGCTATGCGTAAGTCTCCATGTGATCCAGACAACTTAATAACACCACTTATTAGAGAAGCCTTAAAGGTAATCCCATTAAAGCTATTCAGCAGAACACTGATATTTTTCTGAAATCTGCTTGGAAGCAGACAGGATTACTCGAATGAAATGTGAGCAGCTTTCCAGTAAACCTCATCCCCCCACCTCTTACTCCTGAACGCTGCAGACCTTGATGTTCCACCGTTCTCTCACTTGATGGATGAGGCAAAATTAAGGCTGAAAAATAGGGAGGGGTGACAATGTGGACATACAATCTTCTACAGATCTTCTCACCAAGAAACGACATGAGACCTTGCTGACAGTGCCACAGATTTCTTTCCTGGCCCTGCATAGTGATAATTCAAGTAAACTTGACCAGTGGCAATTAATTTCTGGCAGATAGTTTTGTTTTTCAACAAACGTTAGGGAGACCAGCATTTATTATCCAGATGGCTTTGCACGGACATTGTTACCCCTTGTTTTCTTTAAGCTTAACTATACCTGCCTTCCCATCCAAGGAAATGCTACACCTCGAATGTGTGAAGTGTCCCCGTGATCCTAGCCTGTGGGTGAGACACTGGCCAGGTTGTTATTTGGTGGTGAACCATCTCTGCTGAGAACAAACGATGGTGGTTTGACAGAGGTACAGAGAAGTTTGGAATGACAGGAAAGTATGATCTTGTTTGAACCTGAGAAAGGGTGAATCTCTGTTTTAAAGTACCATATCTAAACAGTACTTAAGGAAGGAAACCTTGTGAACTGTTATTAAAAACTTATAGCTACAATTTAGAAACTCCTTTCATCTAGCATGAAGGGGTTTTTTGCCTTGAAGAAACAAGGATGTGGTGTTCTTATTTGCATGTACTGTGTCAGTAAAATAGGGATACTTTCGTCAATACTGCTTTCACTTCTTAATTGTACTCTTTTAAATGTCTATATTTCTCTTGGATTTTCAGAACTCTCGAAGATCCCCACATAAATTATCCTTGAAAAATAATATTTTTTTTTCTTCTTTTTATGTGACCAATGTCTCCTTTACTTGGGTTTAACAATAGAAGATAACTGTACTCTGTGTAAACATTCTGCAAGTAGTTTAATCCAAACCTACAAGGATATCTGGTTTCTCTAAAGGTGTCCATAATTATATGGCAAAGCACTGAAGAATGTAATTATTCATTTTAGAAACTGGGCTAGAACATTACACAGCTCTCTGGTTTAGGTTTTTAAAAGGGAATATCATGGATTCTTGTTTAGGTCAATGCCTACTTTGGTTTGGGATGGTATACTGGTATGACAGCTGGGGGGAAGTTTGTGCACCAGTGAAACCACCAGTTCAGTGACTCCATTATCAAGCCATCTCTGCAAGGCTCTGGAAGGGGAATTTTTATCTGGCATGTGGCTGGATGCTGGGACTTGTTTTTTCTAGTGTGTTGCTTTTGGAGTGGTTGCAGTATTGCTGGCGGTAGTCATGTACCCCACAGCAGTCATTAGACAAAGTCACTTCAGGGTCTTCAATTATATTTCCTAGGACAACTGTTTAAGAAGTTGACCTCTGGGTAACAACTTCCTTCTTGGCAATGCATAACTAAAAGCAGCTCTCTGCTTTCAGCAGGATGATGGCTGGAATGCTCTTTGCCCTCAGAGCCTTGCTGAAAATTGGCAAGGTACTGGGAAGACTGGAACGTTTTGTTAAACCTTCACAAAATGGCTTCTCTGCTGGCTAAAATAGATTAAAAGCTGCTCATTTAGTGGTCCATGATTAAGAAGTAAGGAAGAAATGCTGATGTATTTCTGAATGGTACCTTTTAGCCAGGGGTTTAATGTGCTTTAAAAATCACCACTTCAGTGTATTTGTTTCAACTTTCCTTCTTTTCCCCACTTATACTTCTCCTGATGACACCAACACCACTGTGTCTGGTAGCTTACTAGGTACTTCTGTAAAACACCCCTGAAATAACTGAGACACTCCAAGCTCCTTTTAGTGTTGTAGTAGTGGTTCTATCTTGATGAATTAGAGAGAGGAATGTGTTGATCATTTTCCAGTTTTTGCATGAAAATGCAGAGTTTCCACACCCTCATATTAATTCTGACCTGTGTTCTGGTTCTGCCCTGGGTATTCAGGTAACTTGAGACCACATTTACCAGTATGTACCTCTTTCTTCTCCTTGCCATCTCTTCCATGATTGAACTTTGATTTAATTTGGCCTGAGGGAATTTAATTCAAGGCAAGGAACAAAATTTAGCTTTCCAAATATTATGGTGAATAGAAAGGAAGGAAAGTGTTACTTGTCTTGAAAATATGTCAGCTATGTCCATTTACATGCTCTGCTTGTCTAATGAGTGTATTAATTTTTTGGGGGGTTGCTCTGTGGAGTGAATCCATACTTCTCATCTATCCCATAGTGGAAATATTCCCATTTTGGTGGCTTTAGTATAATTCCTGCATTTCAGTATATATTAGACCATTTCTCTTCCTCTCAGCATAAAGACTTTACTTCCAATTTGCCCAGGAACTGTTGACATTAACTTGTATTTGTGGCAACTTTTCCTTTGAAGTGAGCATTTCAGTTTGCCTCAATTCAGGTGTCAGATTTCTTATAGCTGGAAGTAAAATGGTTCTATCTGATTATTTCTCTAAGTATGCAAAAATGTATGTCAAGTGAAACTGATTCTTGGTACTGCAGATACTCTTCAGAGGTGAAATTGGCCCTAGATTCAGCAGTGTTTTATATGCACTGCAGAATTAGGTCCTAGTTGATTATGCTTTCAAAACAGAGCAAAATAAGAAAAAGTTATGTTATTGCTAAACAAACCTGGAAAAAAAAAAATATTTGAATATCTAGTGAAACATGATGTCTCAATGGTTCCTTCCCAGGTACATCAAGAGAAGACTACAAAAAGTGTCAGTGGCTTCTTTTCTTCTTTGCTTTCAAATCAGAGTCACAGAGGGGCTAACACAGTCAGCTAATTGTTTATCATTCAAAAGCTCCGGGAAATGCTTCCAGTGATATCACACATACTAAAAAGTAGACCCTCAGTCATCCTGCAGCCATTTATGAATAGAGACCAGACATGCTGAACAGTCTCATTTGGGAGGAAGGAAGGGGAGGAGGTGCTGCAGAGTTGCACGTGCACTTGTAGGGGTTACAGAGGTTTCATCTCTTCACTGAGGCATGAGATCAAGGCCAGGACAGGGTCATGAATGCTCTCTGTTGTTGAGAGTATAAACCCCTTTGTTGCTGCCCTTTCCTCCATCCCATTCACATAGCATAAAGACTTATCTAAACTCTGGGTGCCAGCTACATAGTTTAACCTGATGGCCAGATGGTAGAGGGCTTCCATAGGGCAGGAAGACATATAGGCTTCATCAGCTAAATTAAACTATGCTTACAGAAGGGGGCAATGAGGTTGTCCCTTCTTTAGTCATATTGTTCCTGTTTTCTAACCACCAAGCAGCTGGATGACCTGGAAGCAAATGCTCCTTGTCAAAGAAATTAATATCTAAATCACTGTTCTCCAAAGTGGAACAAGAATGTACAAGGGTTTCCGGGAAAGTTCATTTTGTACACTTGTCACACATGGTTCCTTTCATTAATAAAACTGATTAATTGCTGCTTTGAGATATTTTTCTTTACTCTCCTTGGGGCTATGCACTTCTGATTAGAGATGATTGAATAATTTATTGCAAATTGCTTATTGGAAAAGGTTTGCTTTATTTCATTCCACCCAGAATAATGTATTTTCAGATTATTTTTCCAGTTATTGTTCATGCGATCCTCTGAATAGTTTCAATGAAAAATTCTTGCTCTAAAGCTTACCTGAAAACAGTTTTGTCACAAAAGAGGTAAAAACCACCAAAGAGCATTTTGATATTCAAGACTACAGGCTGTTTTGGAGTGGATGAACAGGTCTCTTACTTTCTTCCACGCCTTGACTGGCTGTTAACCAGTCTGTTATTGGTTTGCTAAAGTAAACACACTTGTGTTTTACAACATTCACTTTGTAAGTGTTTTCCACAAGTCATTGAAAATGTGCTATTTCTATAAACATCCCTGCTACTAAATTCATTTGAAGTGATATTCACTGGTAAATAAATGTAGACGGTGAAAGAAGACATGAAAGAAAAATCCCTTGGGGAAGAAGTGGGGGTAAATCACAGAGATAACATATCCTTTGGAAGTTTTTATATAAATAGACCTACAGATTTCCACATATTTAGTCATTGGAGAAGATTAAAACGTTTGATGTGCAGTTACCATTTCACATGAAAGCAAAAGGTAGTTTTTCAATTGCATTTGGTCCTTATAACTCAAGTGCTGACAATTGCTGGAAACCTAATTTAATGAACATTTTATAAGATCTTCAAGTGCTCTGTGGAAATTCCCCCCTCCCTTCTCCTGGTTATGCATTCCCTCTTCCTGCGGTTTCATGTCTGTGGGCCCATTCCTAGCAAGCTCTTCACATGCCAGCGGCTCTCTTCTGCCCTGTTTGCTCTCTGGAGCTGCTCCCATCAGCACAGGCGCTCGACATGCCTGCAGCTGCTCTGTGCTCCTCAGCTCTGTCAGGGTATTTGTTTAATCAACACAATTACTTGTGGCTTGGTCAACACAACAAGGTGAACACGCTGCCAGTCTCAGGGCTTGGCTCGTTGTCATCCTGTCCCTGGGGAGGTGCCCCTGGCACAACATAAATATCAGTGTGTTTCCAAATGTTTGCAACGTCTCGCTCTAAGGCCAACCACAGGTCTAGGTTCCCCACACACTCCCTATTGCTTCCCTGATGGATCTGCCTGCCTTTTGCCCCGTCTCCATCTGGCCCTGTTTTATTCCCTTCTGTCTCATGGGACAGGCACCAGCCTTCAAGAGGGTAACTACCCTCTGCAAGCTTCTCTGTAATGCCCTAATTTTTGTTGTTCTTCGGGTTTTCTTTTTCTTGGAAAGGTGAGCCATAAGGTCCTGGTGAACTGTCACCAGTCAGTATCCCTCCAAACTTCCTCTTGTCTCTCCTGTGCAGAGAAGACTCATGATATGACGTTGGAAAGGCATGTGGTGGCAGAATGTCAAGGGCACCAATCACTTTCTCTGCTATTGGTCAGCAAGTTGACCTCAGAGAAATGCCTGCTTATCCTTCTTCTTTGTACTCTCAGGGACACAAAGATGTGCAGTTTTGGATGTAGCAAAAAGGTTCCTCAGGTGCATATTGATTTTTAAATTCTTGGCAGCACTGCTATCCCATCAGGGTCATTAAGACATTTATGGCTCTGGGTGAAGGAGGACTTTGGCCATCTTCAGGAAGGATGCTGCATTCAAGAGGCTAGGGGGAAGCTCCAGGAAGAACTTTTTATTTCTTAGGGATTCTCTGCAACAGGAGTCTCTGAGCAACTCACTTCCCCAAGGCAATGCTGTGCTGAAATCAGCCAAGTGCATTAGGAAGAGTGCAAGAAAGGCAGGAAGCTGGTGAGAGGGTCAGGAGGAAAGAGAGGCTGTTGGTTTCCTGGAAGACCTTAGAACAATATAATTGCTTATATTAATTTGAGCATTTGCCAAAGAAACAGTTGCAGAAGTCCACAAATGCTGCATAATATTGCAGAGGGTGATTTAATGAGAATAACAACTTTTCCTGTGATAGCAATCAGAAATTGTACCCCACCTCCACCATAAGACAAAATCCTCTTCCAGTCTTTTTCATTTTACCAGGACAAGTACGACTTAGAAAAGACAGCAGGTCTTCAGCAGAAAAATCATGCTATAACAGCTTTTCAAATGAAAAAGAGAACGGATACTTTGCCCACTTCCTCGCACCACAGTTGCCACCAGAGCTCGAGGCGGGGGCATTGTGCTGCCACCAGGCAGATGCACGAGTGGAGAAGTGCAGTGCAACACCAGATGTTTTCCTCAGGGACTGATGTGCTTTAGCTCTTTTCTGTGGCTTTCGAGAGTCAGGTCCCATGGAGATGGAGGGAGCTGCTCTTTGCCAGTTACATTTTAGAGGAGGAACCCATCTTGTCTTGATGGTCATGTTTTGTCAAACTTGTAATTCTGAATGCGCCTCCTCAGTACACTTTCAGCCAGATAAGATTTTGCTCTGACCTGGCCTGAAGCCATGTTAATGCTGTTAAAGAGTTGCTGAGCCTGGGGCAGGGACTGAGCCCAGCCGTGAGGCACAGTGCTGAGCTGTTAGGCCGGGTCAGATCCCAGCCAGGGGTAGCCCCATAACCTGTCTCTGACAGAGGCTGGCAACAGATGCCTCTAGGCAAATCATGAAAGTAATTGAGCACGTAGGGTGTGATCCTTCCCTGCTCTTCCCTGCAAGCAGCTGTGCAGGGCCTCCCTGAGCCACCCCGCGTAGGAAGCACCCATGAACACCAAAGTGGTCTCCATAATGTCCTCTGAAGTGAGTTTCACAGGTCAAGTTATTCCCCATGTGGAAAGAAGGGGTCATCTCACATAGCCTCTCCCTATCTCAGTCAAATGAATGATGCTCTAAATGCAATTAACAAGGACTTTTTTTAATCTGGAGAGAAAAAAATTAGAAAGTCACCCTATGAATATTGCACAAAAACTTCTTGACACAAGTGCATAAATTAAAAGACCAGGAGTTTTTCACGTCTTTGCACTTTTAATGAGCACAAGTGCAAGATCCAGGACACTGAGTACAGATTTTATGTGGAGATTTCATTAATTCATTGGAGTAATTTCAGTACTAATTTCCCAGTGAAAATTCCAGATACAGAAGAAAGGTTTTTAAGGACAATCACTGCTTTCCAGCATATTACAAAATCTTTCTTTTTTAGTGTGGTTTTTTTTGGTTTTGTTTTTTTTTTAAACGCACTGTCCCTGTTCTTGGGACTCAGATTTCCTTCTTTTGTTCTCTTCTCCACTCCACCCCTACCTCCAAGAATAATGTGTTTCTGTTAACCAGTGTGCCTCTGTTAAAGTGATATGAAATACAGAGACCAGATGACACAGAGTGCACTGTGTGATAGCTAATGTTCATCTGGGGTGTGGTACTGAGCTTGTGTACAGTGTGTTTCTAAGTTTAGCTCAGAAGCTAAACTGAGTAGCATCTCTTCTCTTCACTCAACTTAAAAGGGAATATGTACTCAATACTGAAAAAGTCATTCCAAATTTTCCAGCATCTGTTTTACAAGCATACTTTACTTTTCTTAACACAGAGAATTGTTTAATACTCCTGTTTGGTTCGGTAATCACTAGGATGTGTGCCAGCGTTCTTTGCCTTTATTTAATCTGGGTCTTCCCAGCTTGTATTCATTTCACTCAAGTTTAGTTGATTTATTTCCTCTACTGCCCCACCAATCCTTCTTGCCTCAAGACTAAAAGAGGGTATGAGACATGCAGACTCAGCTGTGGTGCCAGATTGTCTTTTTGATTCCTATGCTGTCTTCTGCGTACTTGTGTCCACGCTATCACTAACTATGCATTCATGTAAAGATATGACTCATGTGAATGCACAAGTTGTATGTTTCCACTGACAGATCCTTGCTTTATTTTGCTTTATTTCAAGTCCTGCAAAGGCACTAGATCTTCATTAAAGCATTGCCCAAGCCAGTTATCAAACTTATTTTTTTTTTCTTTTAGTGTAGCAAAGTATATGCAACTATGTGTGACTTTTTTAATAAAATAATTTCTGAAGTTATTTCAAATAGCTGAAAGTACTTTGGTTTTACTTCCAAAAATGTAGCTCCAGTCAGAGTTAAAGCAAAGACATTTTCAGCTGAAAAGTTAAATATTTAGGGAAAATAACCCTATATTTTGCAAAGGGGTTACTGAACCTAACAGTTTCAGTACTTGACGACACTGTGTTATGGTGACACAAAACAGGCTGTTATAAAAGAAAAACAAAGACCTCAGTGAACCATTATAAACTAGGCATATATCACCACCCCTCCCTGTGCTCTGCAGGCTCCTTGGTTTGTTGAGGAGTGAAGTGAGTATCGAAGCTTTTCTCCCAGTGCTTTAATTCCAGGCATGCCAAGCTGCACTTTCAAACAAGTAAACATCAGTTGGTTCCTAATGAGAACTGCAGGCACTCAGCAAGTCTGGTAGTCGGCTTGCTTTAAAGGCTTAAATATAGTTTTAGTTTATGCTTCTATATGTGAAGCTTTTGATTGCTATTAAAAAGCAAAGAATAAACAAATCAATCAATACATAAACAAACAAGCAGCCCCAAAGCAGGAAGGCTCCCATGTCTGTTCACTTTGGCAAAACCAGATGTTTTATCCAGCTTGGTAATATTTAAACTATGGACACCACAAATAGCTTTTCATGGTGATGTTACTGCTCATTCTGGGTCAGAGTGGGAGCGCTGATTTCAGGCTGTGGGATGAATCAAACTGAGCACGCCTCTGATGTCCATCTGACCGCTCCTGGCGTGCCAGTCTCCTTTACACACGTAAATGTGACAGCTGGCAGTTCCTCGGAGGTTTTCCTCTCCTATGCTGGTTTCAAGTCAGCCAAATCAAGCTTCCTGTCTTTGCAGTGCTGAGATAGGAAAATAATAAGGCTGTTGAGCACTAAATTGTTCTTCTAAGAGGGAAAACGGGATGGGGGAGGAACTGCTAACTGAAATGTTTTGGTCTTTCTGGCAACAGCAGCACTACAAAGCAACCTGCTGACCCCCTCACTGGCAGGTAGAGTTACTGCTGGCTGAATATCAGCTTCACTCCCATCACCCCTCCCTGGTCATGGAGGGTGGCTGAAGGAACCTGGCTATGGCCCAGCCTGGCAGCAGGGGGTCCAGGGGTTCCTGGCTGCCTGTCAAGTGTTGCATCTCTGCTCTGCAGAGAGGATTGGGTCCTCCTGACTTCCACCAGCAGTCATCACCTGGGATCGATTACCCTGTCAACATTTCTGGCCAGCCAGTCAGGACACTGCCTCTTCCACTAGCTGGTCTGTACTTGGTAGAAATCTGGTCTTTTTTCTCTCCATTTTTGTTTTGCCTAATTAAATACCAGCAGCAGAGTAGGACTGAGAGTCATATTTATAATTGTTCCTGATGGAGGAATAATGACACCTGACAGAGGTGTAATTTTGGAAAGTTGTTTTCTAACAAATGTCTTTCTTCCCTAATGCCTTAAAGCAAAAGGACTAACTGAAGCTGGACTTGATGGCAAGCATAAGAATGGGAGGAAACCTGAGCATTTCATCTGCGTCATAGCACAATGAAGTCTGTGTTTGTGACAGTGTCAAAATGTGTAGTCAAAGTAAGCGGTAATATGCAGTAAGATGAAAAGTTACAGCCAACCGAAGTGGTATAATGGCAGGAAGGTTTCTTTCTGTGCACAGATATGAAAGTCAAAGAGAAACTCCAGAGAGGAAAGCCCAGGAGGGAACAGCCAGGTCTTGATGGCTTTTTGATGGCCCACCCCTTCTCCATACCCTTGTACAATTTTGGCGCTAGGGCAACCGGTGCTGTGGCTGGTGTGTGTGCCAGCCATGCTGAGGTGCTGGCCAGCCCGAGAAGCCAGGCAGCTGCTCAGCTCCCACTGCAGCCTCTCCACCACCCACATGCTTTTGGGAAACTGGCAACTACTTCACATCCTGCAGACTTTTATCCCGCTGTCAAGCTTGGTTGAAACTGGCCAATAGCGTGTTATTATGGAGGCAGTGATAAGCAGACAGACAGACAACATGGTCTCATATGCCTTGCTTCCTTTGGAAACCAGTCTAAAAATAACACTACGATGAATAGAGCTTAACTGAGAGGTATGTTACAGAAGAGAGATGGTGGAGAGTGAAACAAATGTGACTGTCCCATTGTTATTTCACATGTCTGAATATCAGCAACAGCCCCTCAGAATATTTTTAGCGATTTGCTTACTTGAAACAGAGCATATAGATGTATCTCCTGATCCAGAGCTGACTGTTCTCAGTGAAAATTAACATCCTGGTAATTTTAAACCCTAAAACCCACTGAGGATTCCAGCAGGGCTGGGATGGTGTCCAATAGTATCTTAATCCTTTTATTCTCCTTGCAACTACACCAAAGATAATAATTATATGTTCTATTTAAATAAACAGAAGTACTGCTCTAGTGTTCCTGACTACTATCAAAGCATTCATGTGAGTTCATGATCTCTGGGCTTCCTAGATGGAGAGGTATTCAAGAGATCTAACAGCAAGAGAGCAGAGGAGAAACTGAAACACACAATATCACAATGGAAACTGACAGCATAAATGGTCCTATGCAAAAAATAAAAAATAAAAATTAAGGGTAGAAATCATGTAAGAATAATTTTTACTTTTATAACTTAACTGAAAAATTTGGAAAGAAAGTAAATGTAGGTTGAAGTGAAACAACAAAGAAAACTCTGCCCCAACCATCCTGTCATTGAATGTCAGCTTGAAAAGTTTTAGCTTCCCTTTTAGGCTATTCAGTCCTCACGTTTAACTTCAAAAGGAAACAAAAGGTTACAATGTATATATTTTTTATTCTCAAGATTGTCATCTTCTTTACAAGCCTTTCCTCCTTCAGTAAGGAGGACCATTTAAGAGTAATCAAAACGTTTTCCCACACTTTCAACTTAGAAATTTGATGGCACAAAAGAGATTTTTTAGTTAGAGTCCTCTAGGAGTTTGCAAAAGTATATATACTTTGAATTGCTCAATGGGCTAACATGAAATCTATTGTGATTTAGTTTGATTTTTAATTTAGTCGATACATAGTAGCAGAAGTATGGGAGATATGGTTCCCAAAAAGAAGTTTGTATGTAACGTGTTTACAGTTCCATAGGTATTCCTAAAACAGAGATACTAATTACACTGGAATAAGACAAAAGTCATCATGCCAGTGTATGATGAAAAGAGGGCAAATGTGATGATGTAATATTAGCCAGGAGTGGTTTATCCGGGAAGTTTAAGTTCCTAATGCAACCTCCAACAATAGAGAGGAACTGATTTTTTTAAGGAGTTGATATATCCATTAGCTTTGGCTAATGGTAATTAAAACCACTGCAAAACAAACATAAGTAGCTATGAGTTTTACGGTAAATTTTCCCAGCAGGCAGTTTTCTCTTTCAGGCAGCTGCCATACAAGCTATAGAGACATTAGAGTTTGGTGTCACCACGGAGCAGGAGGAAGGGACCACTAGCCGGCTGCTCTGGCAAGGCTGTCACCCAAAGCATGAGGGCTCACACGCACACATGGAGTACACAGTCTGAGCAGTAGCTGGAAATATGGAGACAGTTTTGCACAGATGTACATCATTGCAAGACCTCAGTGTCCCTGGCCAAATGTAAAACTTGCAGAAATTCCTCATGCATGTGTTTTCTGTATCAGTGAAAAGACATTAATTCAACATTTGGACTTTTATGGATTTTTAGTTATTTCTGCTCAGTTGTTTAAATGGAAGTAGATAAGAGATGGAAGCAAATACACCTCCAACTATTTATAATGGTGTTTTACAATTTTGTGGATCCCATCCAGAGGCTGAAAAAGATTTGTGGTTTCTGGAGAACTAATCTTCACAGTCCTTCCCTAATCAAAACGAATTATGTTGACTATATTTGACAGAAAGAGAAAATAAGATCCCATACAACAACAAATATGAGCAGAACCGGCTGTTCATCATTTGTTGATGATACTTTCAGAATATACAACTTTGTGGAATGAGCTACAGGTACAAATGGGAAACCTCTGTCCCAAAAGGCTGCTCTCCTCTCCTCTGCCCCTTTCACCTCCATCAGTTAGCCTAAATCCATCACCAATGGTCCTCCTAGTCTCAGGTAGAAAAGAAGGCAATTAAGTTCATATCATTCACTTCATGCTGACAGGTCAGGCATTTTGAGAGGCATCATCTTGAGAGTTTGAAAGGAACCTGGCAGGGTGCTGCTATCTAAACCTGCTTAATTCCAAATGGGAGATAGGTATCTGACTTCATTTTGTTTCCCAGCTCTTACTTGCATCACTTTTTCATGTTTCCAGGTGCAAAACTACACATGTAAACTGTGCTTCTTGAGATAAAAAGTGAGTCTTTTGGATATGTTGGTGCTTTGACAATGCAGCCAATAGATGACATTCCCTAGGCCAAGCAGAACCTCTGAGGAATCCTGAAGATGTTGGTTTTGAGCAGCACATGTAATATACCCATCACTGGCTCCAATATTTTCATTTACGTAGAACCATACGTGGTTTGCTCTCACGCACACATATTTTGAAAAACCCTCTCACTGTCACCCGCCTTGGGCTCACTTATGCAACATGAACTTCATCTCTTCCCATGCATGCAGCTATTTCACATAAGAGCGTTTGTTCTGCCCAGCTGTATGTGTTTGAATACGTTGCCAGACAAAGCCATTCCAATGAAATCATTGGACTGTTATTTGGAGGGCTGAAATTTCACCCACTTCATAATTTATTTTACTCTCTCCAGAGCCAGTCCATCACTTACTCACTGGAATGCATTGCCAGCTGTCACAGCACACTAATACTCATTAGCTAGCAAAACTTCAAAGTCTGGTAAGCTGTCCCAAAGGGGGAAAAAAAAAAAAGGGCTGATGAGTTTGGTGTTTCCTCACAACAGTTTACTTGCTTGCTTACCAAGCATGCACAAATTCCTGTTTCCCATACACCACAGCAGTCACACAAGAGGAGAAACCCTGCCTGCTGTCCCTCATCTCTTCCAGACAGCACCCACGAGTCTCTCACAGGACTCTGCATCTGTGGGAATGGGAGCAACCTCAAGCTTTCGTGTCTCTGTGCTGTTGCGAGCTTTTTTCTCTAATAAATATAATATTCCATCTCATCTGGAGAGAGACTTAATCTGACCCAGAGGGGAAGCAGTCCTGGAAGAAGTGGAGAAGCACAAATGAGAAAGACAATGAAAGAAACTGTCTCTAAGTCAGCCAAAAGGAGATTTTTGGTGATGGGCAGCTCAGTTTTCCAATCAGTTAAAGCTCTGCTTGGTTCTTTGGACTCTTTCTCCCATTTTAGTGGTTATGTTTACCATTCTTGTTTCATCAAGGAGGGTTTCTTATCATACTCTACTTGAAGGTTGCGAAGGTTGTTGTGACGATGGTGGCAGAAAGGAGTTTTTTTCTGGACATGTATTTTCCTCCCAGCATGATGGGAATGTAGTTCATAAGCCACAGGAGGATTTGGAAATGAATATCATTAGTGTGTAGGCATGAGGAGTTTGTAGTGAAGTTACTACCAAAGCCAAGATGGACATGGAGGGTTTCACTTGTAGCCCTTATGCCTGCGGGGAAGGGCAAGATTCAAAACTTTTGTGGATCACCCATTCCAGCCCTCACATAGAACTTGGTGAGAAAAAGGGTAGGAAAGAGGGGAGAGGAGGAGGTTTTGGAGAAGGGGCTGTGCCCTCTCAGAAGCTGGAGGAAATTCACACTGAGACCAGGGTGTGCCACCTATGCCAGACACACTGATACACCTCTTTAAATCCAGTCCTGTGTTCATCCTTCATTCATCTGATGTATAGATTTGGTCAGAATCAGGCATTTCTGCTGTAACCCCAGAGCTTTGATGTTACCTCAACTGTATTTTCATGAGGAGGCTGATAGAAAACTGTTGGCTTTCATTTGTGATTTTCAGAAGATTAATGGTAACTGGTCACCACCTCATTTATTTGCAAGTATAGCATAAAAAGAGCACTGGTTTCATCAAAGGAATTGGCAACAGGTTATATGTTACACATAATCTCCACCAGCTGCAAATGCAGCTATCTGAAATCTTATACTTCAGTTATGCGATGATATCTGTCTTCTTCCTTTACTGTTTTTCTTAGATATTAATATTTCTATGTAATTTTTTCAAAAAAAATAAAAAGGAGAGAAAAAACAAACCCAATTCCTTCCCCCACTGCCATTTCCTGCTCTGTGTATGAGAGTCTGCTCATTTCCCCTTTGACCATCACTTTCTGGTTCCTTTGTGCAATCCTCCCACTCAGTCCTTCAGCAATTTTATAAAAGACTCGTTTCCAGGCTTCAGCTCTCTAAATGACATTCTTTAGTGCTTAAACATAAATCTCTGAGCTTGTTTTGCTGTTTTTCTATGAAATATGAAACACACTGGTCTCTACTCTTGTTTGAACCACCAAAGGGTGTCATCAAAACGTCAAAACATTATATCAGGTGCCTGAATTTCTTCATCTTTTATTAATCTCAATATATTTACTTTCCTTTATATACATTATTGAAAGTTGTGTTTACATTTTTATGTCTTTCCAGTTGTCCACAGGGAGGGAGGGAGGGAGGGAAGGAAGGGAGGGAGGGAGGAAGGGAGGGAGGAAGGAAGGAAGGAAGGAAGGAAGGAAGGAAGGAAGGAAGGAAGGAAGGAAGGAAGGAAGGAAGGAAGGAAGGAAGGAAGGAAGGAAGGAAGGAAGGAAGGAAGGAAGGAAGGAAGGAAGGAAGGAGCGGGCATCCCTTCCTCTTAAAACAGGGGCCGTGTTAGCTTGGAGGCAGCTGTGTTTCTGAAAGCCTGTTTTCATTTCTGAAAAACAGAGTATGACTCTTTCAGGGGCTGTACTGAAAAGTGCTATCTATTTTTGAGATCACTGCACACCTGTGTCCTTGAGGCTTATTATTTCCTAGCAGGAGGGAAGCAAAGAGTGGAGCATTGGATATAGGTTCATCCTGGGGGGACCTGTCAACAGGGCCAGGCAGTGCTGGCGGAGCAAGCTGAGTAATTTTGTTCCATTTCTAATTGTGTTTGGTGAAAAAAGTTGCTTTTGCTTATTTTGAAGAGAAATTAATTATTTCTTCACAAACTATGAATGTTTCTAGTATATTTAAAAACACCTTGGTGCAACTCATTTTTTCTGACTCAGTTGTATCTTGGCCACTGAAGGACACAGGACAGAGGTTTCAGGTGCAGTGCTTGTTCAGAGGCTCCAAAGCTGTTCCTGCCCATCTTTGTCTCGATGTTAGCAGGAGATAGGAGAAAGAAAAGGTTATAGGCACTGATGGATCATTTAGTTTCCTTCTTAGTGCCCATGCTATGGTTTAAACATTGGCAAATTCCCAGCACAGCAGCAGAACACCAGAGAGGAGTGTTCCTGCATTTCCCAGGAATTTCAGATGCAAAAGCTACAGCAAGGTTTTCTTGGATGGGTCCTGCCAGCTGGTGTGTGCTCATGTGTAGCAGTCCTGAAAGAGGCACATGTCTGTTAAGTCCACAAGGGAATAGTCTCTGACAGTGGCTGCTGAGCCTCGCTGTGCCTTCTCCACCTTGAGCACACCATGCTTGCATTTAACAAACCTGAACAGTGAACCCATAGTCAACCCAACAATCACACCACAAGCAGAAGCAGCATGGAGCTGTGTATAAGTCATGCTCTCCAGTCCCAAAAAAATGTATCAAGAGAGAAAACATTCAGATCACCTAGTTATTTAATTTTATTTATTTCATCAACTTTTGCTAAAGATTTGGGAGGTGTACTGCTCTGCTCTAAAATATGGACTATGGAATTGCACACTGTGTAAATGGGCTGCGGATGAAGACAGACTAACTCTTTTTTCAGCATGGCAATTCAAATTATTATATCTGCTATGACTGTATGAATTTGCACTGTTGTGTTTACTGAAATGTTGCACGCCCATTGGATTGGATACAAAACAGTATTTTTCAAAATATTTGACAAATGCAATAATGTATTTTTAGCATGCCCCAGAAGTCATAATTACATTCCAGTTTTAGAGAAGAATACTTTCAATTTCCTTTTGACTCTCCCAAACATAATCTGTTCAGTATCAGGCTTTTAATTCTGCACTGGGAGATAGCCATTTGGCTGATACTGTCCTGAGAATGTCTGGATAAATGTCTGGATAATTTCAGCTTGAAATTGCTCTGAGAGCCATTTGCAGCCCAGCCAGAAAGATTTCAGTCTGCACCCAGATACTCTGGATCATCAGAATACAATCAGAACAAATGGGCCTCACCGTCTGACAGATCTATTAAGTCATGGGGCAGTGGTCATTTGTATGGTCTTTTTGTGGAAACTGGAGAACTGCAGCATGTCTAAAGCTGCACCAGAGCTATAACATCACTGAGGGATTCAGCTGCCCTTTTTTCTGCATCTGCAATGGCCTGCAATGCCTCTGCAATGTCAGAGAGCAGCTTCCGGAGTTTATTAGTTAAAGAAAAATGTAGAGATTTAATATAAAGTGTGCCTATCACTTCTGTCTGTCTTACATCCTTTAGAAAGGGCTCACATGCAATTTGGGTATTTACTTTACATGGGATACCTCTTGGAGGATGTATACCACAGGGATATTGGATGTTTTCTATGTGTTTTTTTTTTCTTTCTTTTAATCTTGGGATTAACCCGTATGCACACACAGTATTTCAGATCTTATTGATTAGCAGCTGGCAAGCAGCTAGCTACATGACAATGAATGGCAAGTCAATCAGCACCACTGAAGGAAATGCATTGCATCTTAGAGTTTAAAAACGTCTTTTCTGTTCACAATTGCATATCAGCTTTTAAAAATCATGAGCAGCCAGAGTCTTGGGCGGGCTTTGTTTGTATTTTCTTCACTTCTGGGTTTGAGTGGGATAATTTGCTACTCAGGTGCTTTCTCCATATAGTCATTGTCATTTCATAGAATCATAGAATGGTTTGGGTTGGAAGGGACCTTAAAGATCATCCAGTTCCAACCCTCCTGCCATGGGCAGGGACACCTTCCCCCAGCCCACATTGCTCCAAGCCCCGTCCAACCCGGCCTGGAACACTGCCGGGGAGGGGGCAGCCACAGCTGCTCTGGGAAACCTGTGCCAGTGTTCAACCACCCTCACTGTGAAAAAATTCTTCCTTATATCTAGTCTGAGGAAGTTTAGGAAGATCAGGAAGTTCATCTGCAAACGATGAAGCAGACTTGGCTCAATGCCCTGAGCCTCCTTTCAGACAGGCAGACCTGTGCCCCCAGGTGCCTCTGCTTTCATTCCCTCCACCTGTGCTATGGGTTCATGGCACAAGTGCTTTACTGTCACCTTCCTGGCAGCCTCAGAGATACTGCTGGCCTGGCCTGCCCAACGTCTTCGATTCCCACCAGAGGGAAATTTCCCCAGTTGCTCAGATCACCTCCCATCCCAGGCTTGCATGCATCTTCCAGGCATGTGTTCTGGTTCTCCCTGCTCCGTCTAGGAGTCTGAGTGCTTGTTACGCTTCTGGATGAAGAAGGGTTGCTTTGCTTTTCCAGGGTTTTACGCCACCCCGGCGTGGTGCTATGAGAACTCCTCAGTCCCCTATCCCTCCTTTCAGAAGAGACAATGGCAATGATCGATTGAGTATATATGGTTATGATAATTAATTCTTAGTGCATGTAGGGGTATTCTGCTGACTTTCTCTTCTTTGCTTGCTATTGATTGAAACTGGCATGCAATTTAGTTCAGACTGTAGTTTTCATTTATTCTTAGCTGGAAATAATTTGAGGGAAACAAATAAGAAAGTGTGAGAAGCGTGTTAATTAATGAGACAATGGGAAGAATGATACAATAGAGAAAAGGATCTGGAAGTAATCTTCCATATTTTACACACAGTTAATGATTCCCTCGGGAATCAGTTAGGAGCCCACAAATAAAAAGATTTTCGTCATTTACGTATCTCCTGTATGGAGTATTTACATAATTTGTTGCTACAGTTTTCCCTTCTCTCATAACATATTTTGCAGTTGCTGGTGCATGTTGTATCTGGTTGTAATTACCTGATTTCCATGTTGCATAAGGCAATGTGAATGTTTCCTCAGTTTTGCCTAATGTTGATGTACAAGTTGTTAAGCGCTGGTATTTCTAACTGAATTCATAAATCTCTGTAGATTTTTCAAAGGCATCTCTTGGTCCAGAACTGAAAAGAGGGAGGATGTGGGAGTAACAAGCTACTCACGGAATGAAACTATTCATAATTGTTAAAACCTTACCAGTGCCACAGCTTACTTCTCTTATCTGCACAATGCAAAGTTCATTTAGTGACTTTCCTCAGAAAGAACATAAAAGATAACATTAAAGGAGAGAAAGAACAGTTTGCGTTGAGATGGTGAGATGGAACAAAAATATAGAGAATGTAACACAAGAGAAATGTTCAAAACCATTTTTTTAAAAAAAACAGTCCACTGAAAATGACTTTCAGCTCAGTAAAGTTTATACATGTCCAAGAAAAAGAACAATAAAAGAGGATGAAAAATATGTCCCTGCACACTTCCTTCCCTTTGCCTTCTAAAGGAGGAAGATAGGGAGAGCAGAGAGTGAAGAGGAAGGAAACCTGAAGCGGAAACTTGACATTTTTTCATTTCCAGACTGAAATAACATTCTAAGTTTGGTTTTGTTTTTTGTTTTTTCCTTTTTAATAATAATTACTATTATGCTTTATTTCACCTCAAAATAATCATTTGTATTAAAATCTTGATACAGAATTCTGACAGGGAAAATATACAAACACCTTTGATATTTTTCAGTCAGAGTTTTCATTTTTTAAATGCATTGTGACTTTAAGATCTCCACATTTGATATGGCTCAGTACTGTGTTCGTGTTAAAAAAATTCCCTTAATTATACACAATAGTGGCAGTGAGTGGAGCTCAAGCTCCTGCAGAGCCTCTCCTGTGTCACCATTGCTCTGACCAAAAGGAGTCCAGAAAAATTTGGGGTAAATGTGAATACTAGTATGTTTCATTATTTGGGTTCTGATATGCAAGCTGGTAATTAACACCCCACTCTTGCAAAGATTTATATAAATGCTTAACTCTACCCTGTGAGTAATCCTATTAGAACCATGTTATTCTGCCACATGGTGGGAACCTTCCCAGAAAGGCTGCCTCGGTGTGAGTGCAATAATGGAATTGTTATTTCAAAGTGAATTATGCCATCAATAAAAAAAAAAAAAAAATTTAAAAAATTACGCTGAAAGTATATCAGAGAAAAATTCCTGCAGAATGTGAACCATTAGAGTGAAATTTAATTCCCATTGATTAGGCAGACTCCAGTTTACCCAAGGAATGTCACAAATTATGCGTTGCCCAAAGCATTAAGTTTTTATACTTGACCTTCATTGTCAGGTAGTCAACCATAACCAGACAGCTCTGCTGTGCCTTTGTATTTGAGGACTAGGTCTTGAGCATGAAATATTCCTTCACAATGAACACTAAACGTTGGTATATGCTCCATGGATACAACAGAGAAAAATACGACTTAAAACCTTATATCTTCCTGGGTTTTGATTATGGAAGATTAAAAAGTGCTCTGTGGTCACATTCTGCCTTGGTTTACACTCTGCGTAAAATTATCAGTTTCAGCAGGACTATCTGAGGTGTAAGTCATGACAGGGTGTTGGCTCTTTCATCCTAGCCCGTACTGCTTTGATGAAAGCTTTCTCATCACCAGGAAATACCTTGCCCTCAAAACCAGAGCCATCTCTGGAGCCTGAAAGCCTTTGGGAAGGGAAGGCAAGGCAAAAACTGAATTAAACCTCTCATCTTGGGCAGGACACTCTCTGTCCAGCATGTAAGGCTCAACATGAAACTGGAGGGAGAATTGAGCTATTTTGTTGGCTGGTAATTGATATTTGCTATCTTCTAATGTCCTCTTCATTGTTGTCCAGATTTTGGGAAGCCTTCAGTGTGTAAATATTGTAAATACAATACGAACTGAAAGACTGTTCTCAGGTGGCAACAAGATATTTTCAGCATGGAGAGCTAGATATTAGAGTTGTATTCAGTCAATGCAGTTGCTAGGAGGCTTGACTGAGGTTTGGTAAGCCATGTACTGAACCTTTAATTTTGATGTGGATGTTATACCACAATGGTGCTAGCATAGTCATGTTCATTCACTACCAATGTGAAGCAAGAGCGCAGGCTTAATTTGTAGCATCTCCAAGGCTTTCTGGTAGGCGTGGAGTTTCCTCTCTCAGGACAGTGCCCAAAAGCTAACACATTGTTCAGGTTCTGCACACCAACAGGAACATCGAGCATGCTGTGACAGGCAGTCTACAGCAGAGTTACTTTCCAGAGTATTTAGGCTATTGCATCAGAGAAAGTGTTTTGCAGAAGGACAGTGTTTAAGTAGGTGTGATCTCCTGCCATGTGCTTTTTGGCAGTTATGAAAGAAGTGAGAATGCTGTGCCACCGCAAAAAAAAGAAAGCAGGTACAGGCCACCTCCCAGTCTTTTCTCCCTCTGCTTCAGCAACTTGTGCATCCAAAATACTAGGAAATACCAAAGTCTTCATATCAAATGAAAGCTAGAAATGTCACCACATCTATTCTGTATGTGTTTTAGGGAGGGAATGAAGCAGGGAAAACAGGGGATGTGTTAAGTTCATTTTTTTCTATTTACTTTTATAGTCAACTACTACAGAACTTCTGTCTCTGAAAATACAAAAGGCATGATCTATACCTCCATGAAAAGAAAGCAAGTTTGTTAGCTTCATTTTGAAGCTGAACAGGAGGTAAGCTCCACTCTGGTTCCTGCAGTCCTGACTGAGCTCTATTTGCCACTGTTCCCTCAGTTTCTGGGCAATCTCAGTATCTTTTGTCCAGAATCTGTGACAAAACCAGATACTGAGATCTCAGGCAGTCTGTTGCCTTAACCACATCCTGTGGATCCGGGCATTCATACCACTGTGTTAAAAACAGTAAGAGCATCCTGATCTCTTCCCCTGTTATTGTATTCTTCCTACTCAGCAGTGACAGATACTGAGGCAGATGATCTTTTTATAAGGTAATTTCTGTTCTGCTCCTCTTGCTGGTTGCATTGAGCCCTTTCATGTTATTAAAATGCAATTGAACAAGAGCAAGTCTCATGATGTTAGCAATTTGTCATCTTCTCATCCAAATGAACAGTCCAGCCTCTCATACCCATTATAGTCACTCTGCTTCATAACTGAGCTTTGCTACACCATTCACTGTTCAGTGTATAACAGAAACATATTTTTTTCCTCATCTTTCTCTTATCAATATCACTGACATTTTCTTTTCTTTACCATGATGTTGACAGAAAAAATACTATTCCTCCCTCTGCCCTTTCAACAATCCAGCCTTTCCCTTTCCTGTGCCTTCCTTTGCCAGGACGCATACTTAAACAATCTCCCTTTCTGGATTCTTCAGTATTTTTTTGTCTCTGTGCATCCTGACTTATCAAGATCTGATTTACTATATATTTACAGCAGTCTGACTGGGAAGTTTCTCTTAAATTCACTCAGTTCCCCTTCTTTACAGTAGATTTACTATGACCCTACCAATGTATCTGAATTCAAACAGCTAATTGCTTTCTGATGCTAATGCATAGCCTTGAATTAACTGTGGAGGATTATCGTGTGTCCTGTTTCACTGGACCATTTTACACTATATTTTGCCACATTGAAAGAGAGCAAGACAGGTTTGAAATAATTAACACAGTTAGTAATGAGACTACTGAACAGAAGAAGTAAACAAGGAACTCACAGATTTCATAAGAAATCTGTTATTTATCATACAGGGAAAAGAAAGTATGTACCTTTTGTTGACTTTCACTGGTGCGGCTAGATGGGTCAACCAAGAAAATAAAAACAAGTCAGCTTTTTGATAACTGAAAGAATGTTCTCTAGTCATTCAATCTGTACAAAAAGAGCTGCATGAAAGTGAGTATGCTCCTGTGTCATTAAAACAGTAGGAGCAATTCACAAAATTACACGTGCTAGATATTTATACATGTGCAGCTTGAACCATAATCTGCTGAGATCCTTGCAAAGATTCCCATTGGTTCCAGCTGGATCACACCATGACATAACTTTTGTCAAGGCATTGAGAAATACAGTTCTTTGGGGATGGAGGTAAGAAAGGATATAGCTACTTCAGATTTTTTCCTGCATCCTGTGCTTTGTGCAAATCTAGATCTCAAAGTAAATTAAGCCCTTGAGAGTTTTAAGATTCAGAAGTGTCTCTCCATGTTGACTTCACTTGTTGCATCCTTTTGCTTCTCTGTCATGGCCTTTTTGTCACAAAGAACAAAAAATTCGAGGAGAGGACAAGACGCATTGTAAATACAAATTGGATTTGTGAGTGTGTGTGCACGTGAGTTGCAAAAGCCACATACATACATACATACATACATAGGAGACAGGCTCTGTGGAGGCTCTGTTTTATGAAGCAAGTTACACATTCAGAGTGTACTTGGCTCACTGGATTTGCCTGCATGGATATTTCCCATCTCAGACCTGAACAATGGCTTGTTAAAAGAGGAAACAATATCACTCTTTATCAAAATCAAATGGTGATGAAGGTCACTGTGGGAAAACAATGGCAAGAAAGCAATGCTTGTAACTTGGGAAGGAAACCTAGAACTGTGAATTAACAATCATCTCATTTGTGTTTATAGTATAATATAAGGATGCAATGAAGATATTTGGTGATTTTTATAAAGCTGCCAGTTATAGACAATTAGGGAAGAAACAGACACAGAAAGAAAGGAATTTGAATGAACTGCTGCAGGCAGGGTTGGCCTCAGCATGACAGTTTATGTAGTTGTTTCTTGTTAATGCCTGCAGTTTAGCAGTTTGACTAACTGTGACATTTCAAATGTCCTCCTTCTGAGAAATTTACTTGCATTGAGTTTATGGATAGGGATACAAATGCAGCTGGAAGAAAATATGCTATAAGGCTACATCTTTAGACTTCTAAGTGAATTGATACTGAAAACAACCAAATTAAAAGGAGTAAGACTGTTCTCTGGCTTCTGGCAAGTTGACGTTTTTACTGTTTCAAGCAAAGTGACAAGTCAGTCAAATACCAACAAAGAAATAGTAAAACTAACCAGAGAAAGTAAGGTTTCTCCTTAGGCAGATTAATCACTGACAATAGTTAAGAGTAACCGCCTATTTATATTACTGATCTATTTGGGAGGTGAAGCCAAGGACATTTTACCCCCTAAGTCCCTGATCCTTACAAAATAAAAAAAAAAATTCTATAGCATATAACTGCATACTCTGCAGTCTCACTGACTCCAGTGGGACGATCTCTAGAGCATAAAAGTGAGGACATATGCAAGTCTTTGGATCAGATTTAAATTATTTCAATCTTGTTTCCAAATGGTCAGTAAAGTCCCAGCTAGCAAATGCGCCTGTGCCCTCCTGTACAGCACACATTTTTTCCATGCTGTTTACATTATCACTTGCTAAATTTATCTTAGTGCTTCCCTAACATTGCATGTTTTTCCTGCCAGGCAATTTCAGATAGAGCACATACTCCAGCTGGTCACATTTTCAAAGAGAGATGACCACCCTCTACAGCCACAACTTGTCAGTGAATGTCCTACAAGGCAGCTTTTGGGAAACATTCATCTGCAAAGTCGGAGGGTGTGTTTACTCTGAGACAACTGAATGGACTTGCCCATATCCACAGCAACAAATCATGTTGTGTCCTCCCTGCTCTGTGTTGTGTTGTGTAGGTCAGATCATCGGCATCTCTTTTTACTTGCCATGTTTCAGCTGAGAATGAGGAAGGAAGGAGGATGTTTAACAGGGAAACAACACTTCCAGGAGTAAACAATACCCTCGTGAGTTGCTGTGACCCTTAAAAAATAGGGTAAAACCTCTTAGCTGCAGATTAAACCAGCACTGCATGTATAGCACATGCATCAGGAAAAATTAATTTGAAAACAGTAAATGACAAGAAGATATTTGAGAGCATATAGGTATGAGCACATGTATCTTAGTTTAAAAAATATTATGCCTTTATAAAGGTATTTGACTTTTACATCTGTGTACAAAGGACCCTCAGAGTTCGATTAAGGTGAGATGTGAACCCCAGAGTGGAAAATGTGAGACTACTTCCTGAACTCAGGCTGCCTGAAATCTTTAGCACACTCTGATTCTAGAACAATGGGATGAACCATTGCAAAGATAAGAGCCATTTCTTTGCCTGCACTTGGTACCTACGACCATAGTTTGAGAGTATTATTTACCTCAGCCTCATTGCCTTCTGCTAAACTAGAACAGTCATCTGAGAGTTGGCCTGCGCACGTCTTTTATTCTGGATACTCATCAGGTGCCATAAGTCTTTGTGTGGCAAACATTCAGCAAAGATTTCTTCTGCAAGTGGGCTTGTGAGAAATAAATCTCTTTCCTTCTAAAGACATCTGAAACAGTCTCATCAGTGGTGTGCTAAAAAGATGTGTGACATTTGCTTGTGCACTAGTTTACTCTTTATAAGGCAATCAAAAAAAAAAACCTGTTTACAAATGTGTTCAGAAAAGTTATGCTGTAGATCATTCCAGTTGCCTACCACAAGATTAAAGGTAGCTTTATCTCCAGTGTAGATGTTAATGCACACATCTTGGGTCAACAGGGTTGAGATACAACAGTTGTTAAGTAATATACTAAGTATATTGAAGGATAGAGGTCAACGTGCATTTTTTCCAGGGCCTCCTAGTATTTCCATTATTAAAGATCATAAAGAAAACCAACACAAATTTAGAGTGCATGATTTAATTAATTTTCAAACTGATTTAATTAATTTTCAAACTGAAGGCAGTAGCTGTATTGCTTTCTATCTGGTGCATCATCCTTTTTTCATCCCCTTCTGCCTGTCTTTACCCATTAAAAAAAAAAAAAATTTAAAACCCACACTTATCAAAACTATACACTTTCAACATAAATGTTCCCATATGTATATCTCACAATAGTCTAACAGTGACAACCTAGTGCTAGCCTTTTTCCGTATACCCAGGAAAGGGCAGAATGTAATTAAATCTGGTTTTAAATGCTGGGTAACTGAAGATAGGATGTAAGAGAATGACAAGAGAGGTGTCAATAGCCAGGAGAATTGGATCTGTGAAAGAGGCTTCTTGCACGAAAAATAACGAGTAGTTAAGTATCAGTCTTCAAAAGGAATATTCATGTGAGGTAGCAGATTCCTGAGAAAAAATGCTTGTAAGTTTTCTAGTAGATGTAGACTACTGGTCTATAGGCTTAGAAGGGCATATGCTACGTTCTTTTTGTGTACAGGGAAATCCTCAGATTTTTTTAAATACATGCTGGCAACTAGTGCTAGTTGAGTTAACTTCAGTTCAGCTCTGAACAAAATCCAGTCTCATGAGTGATAGAAAATACCCAAAATGCCTCTTCAGAGGTACAAGGATTAGGCCCTACTTTCACACTGCATACACTGGTGGGATGTGTTGGGTACCACACCAGATGTTTTGTCACCATAACTTTGCTTGCACCCTTTTTAATTCTGAGAAAATTAGAAAATTATTACTTCTTCCTCATAAACACAGGAGCATAATTCTGTAATCAGTCTGATGTCATACAAACATGTTGTTCCTCTACTGGGGCTATGAGAAAATAAATATTAGTGGCAATTTACCATGAACATGATGTCATGTTCAACACCCAAGTCTGGGTTGACCGCTAGCAGCCCAGAGAGTCACACTGTCATTTGGACTTGGTAATCTCTAAATGGTGATACCAGAGATCATTTCCCAGCCCACAGGACCTGGTGATATCTTCTACCACATCTCTATGCTGGGGGAGACAAGGATGTGCATTACCTTCATGTAATATGCTGCTTTCTGTAAAGTGGGAAATGCTAATAGGGACATTGAAAAATAAGCTCTGGTATATTTTGACCACAGAGCATACTTGCCAGGCACTTTAGATGTGGCTTCAGTGACTCCACCCATACAGACAGAAGGCATATGGACACTGGGAAAACTGCTTTAAGCTGGTTGCAATTATTCTTCTCATTTCACAATAGAGAGACAGCCTATCTAGCGCTCTCATTTACATCCTGCTTCCTTCTTTATCAAGGATAAAAGCAAGGTCAGAATGACATAGGCAGTCAGAGATCAGAGATGAGATATTGTGAGAGCCTCAGTCCTCAAACAGGTGTGTGCATTATCCAGAAACATGATGTGGAGGTAGAGGCTGGGGTGAAGTTATTAAAGCTGTTCTCAGCACCTCATGTACTGTCCAGGAAATGCTGCACCAGAAATTATTATTGATGTCATGATAGTTAAAGTGAGGGAAAAATTCCTAAAAAGTGTGCTACATTAAATGATTTTTATACTGTCTATGACTGGTAAAGCTCCTGTCAGTGCAAAAAAGTTATCTAATGCAAATAATGTGTGATGCACTGAGAATTAAAGAAAATTTGAATCCTTAACATTCTTTCAGAAGACAGGAGAATAAAAAACCTGAAAGCAGTAAATCTTCTCTACATGCATCTTTGCTCTCTACTGTTTTATAATCGTTATTGTCACCTGGTCTAGGCTTTCTTTATGCTCTCTTGTCTATACAGTGTCAACATCTCTCTCCAGTGTCAGTTACTATGCAATCTCTGGGCAGGATAAGAGAAACAAAGGCAAGAAAAATGGTGACTGCATTAATACAGTCTACTACTGATTTAGTTCAACCTTGAACTGTGATTGTTTGAAGTGTCAGCATCAGAAGTATATCCCCTCACTCATATATGCAATACTTTTCTACAGAATGTAGTCTTATTGGTTTTCTCCTGGCAGATTTCACCTACATGCACATTTAATCACACAATACAAATCCAGTAGTGCAATCATCTCTGTGACTTTTACTGAGGCTTCCCATATATTGAGGAGGGAGAATAAATAGCAGACTAGCATGAATTACTGAGAGATAGTTCCATCAAAGGTTTCTGGTGATGTTATAAACAACATGAGCCTCAAGTCACCAGAAACCTGAGCCCAAATTAGCCCTATGCTTCAAATAAAACCTTGTAAAAAAATAATGTGTGAATGTAAAATTAATAGCATTCATTTTGAAAATGATGCAAAGGAGCATGTCTTTAAAATGTGCTTGCCTGCTTCTCCTCTCTTTAGTGTTCAGGAGGCTTTTTGTCAAAGGATTGTTCCTTGATTTTCCTCTTGTAAAATAAAGCTGTTCGAATGCTCTCTGATTTGGAGACACATTTGTAAATACTCTGGGCAGTTTAAAATTCTGCAGGGTGGCTTAGCCCTCTAATCCATACTCTCCGAATTATTTTAGGCCAGGCTGAGTTCAAGACTATAATCATGGGGCACCAACTGTTCTTGTGGTTGTAACACAAGTGGAAAAAGGAGATTGCACACACCCGTAGGATAATATTTAGAAAATGTGTCCATTAAAATCCATGGATAGATAAGATATTCAGATATTTTCAGGTTTCCTTGGACACAGTCAAGCAAAGAGGTAGGAGACTGGACCAAGAAGGGAACTGTGGCACTGAGAGAGGTGGCTGGGGATGTGCCAAGGTTCCCACCAGGGAATTTCTGGGCTGCTGCAGCCTGACCTTGTCTAAGCCTGCTGTCTCATCCACCAAAGACAGCAAAGCTGAGTAGTGTCCCTGAGAGGCCACATTATGGTTGACCTAGGTGATTTCTTCTTTGACTTCCTGCTCATGCAATGACCACATGCAAAATGTTTGTTTATCTTCAAGTAGCCTCCAAACATGATCCCACTTTAAAAATTAATTCAGTCCAAACTGATGAATGGGGCTAGGTTGCTACCTCTGCAGGATAAAAACCAATGGGGAAAGAAAGACTATCAATTTGCCACTTTGAAGCCTAAGAAAGCCTTTCATCCTTTAGCATGATGTATCGTAAGTGACATCCGTTCCTTACATTAGCATCTGCAGACTATAATTATCCATGTAATATAACAGCTGAGGGAGTGGTTTTGTGATGCTTTGGGTTGAAGGATGCTTCAGAAGGCTAAACAGTGCTTACTAATAATAGGACCTCTAAGATGCTACATGGGTCTCTTTGTAAAAAGGCCCCTTTTTCTCTTCTGCCCGGAACCGACCACAGCGCACTGAGAAACCAGTGTTCTGCCACCATCCCTCCCTCTGCTCTCTGCAGCTCTGGTGCCTGGAAATCCCGACATCCCACAGTTAATCAAGCTGCCCATTTTTTGTTGTCTCAGAGGGGTCTTTTGCTATTCACACTGGGAAAGGAAGCCTGCTTTGTCTTTTTCTTGTTTCCAGTCTTTGCCCCAGGATCTGCAGTGGGGACCAGGCGTCAGGGAGGAGGTGAGAAAGGAAAGCTGGGCTGCAGAGGGAAAAGAAAGCAGCTAGCTTTACAGCATTACAGGCAGAGAGCCTTCTCAGAAAGAGGGTTTCTCAGCCCCCTGCCTGGGCCTTAAGGGCAAGAAAAACTCCTGGGTTTAATTTATTTTGCCCATTAGTTACCTGCGGTGGCTTATACAGAGTGGCAGCTACAAAAGAGAAATTCTGAGGTCCATGGAGTTATTATCCCCTAAATCGTCTTCCCTTGTCGTGTGTTTACAAACAGTCCACGCTGCCATTGACACAAGTATCAAACTGAATTCAAGGCTTTCCTCTGTGTGTGAAATGTTAAAAAGGGGAGTAATTTAAAAGCCCCTGCTGTCACCTGAGTGCTTTCCATACTGAGCAGCTATTCATCACCTCCACATTCAAAGGGCTTAACCTTTGTAAAATCTCAGTGGCCAGGATTAAGCTATTTAAAGCCAAGCTTGCTGGACCATCTGCAGTTTGCACCTCCCACCATGTCCATGGGCTGCATGACAGATTAGAGAATCTGTAGATAGAAATGGCAGTGACATGGCCAGAATCAGAATAAGATTAAGATTAATCACGAGTGTCAGAAATGTCTGTCACCATTAGGGCCAGTGGAGGAACACCCCGCAGTGTGTGAGCAGAGGCTCACAGACCCAGAGCACCAGCATTTCCATTTCCCTGAGAATTACCTTTCACCACTCTTTTCCCCAGGAACAGCTCCTACAGAAGGGCTGATTTATGTAGCAGTGGAAAAAATGAGGAAGGTAGTAATTTACCCTTTCACAACAAACACCAAACCTGGACAGTTACTCTGTAGAAGGTAGCTGATGTCTGCCAAGTGTGCCCGGTGTGCCCTCTGCATCAGAGGAGGGATAGTGGAAAGGTCTCTCTGATGACACAGAGGTGTGCAAGGAGTAAGATGGAGAAAGGACATCTCTGCCCTGACTGATCTGTTGTGGACTGTGCTTCCATGTCTTCCTTCATGTTAGTTATGGTATATCGATACCAATAACCTAGTTCTCAAAATGGAGTACAATGTCTGCTTTTGGTGAGTGACAGAAAATTCCTCATGTCCCCCAATTTTGTTAAGCAAGAGAATAGCTAGATCTTCAGGAAAAATGGGCTTTTTCCAGTTGGGGTTGTCAGATGGATTGCAGGTACTGTGGGTTCTGCTGGGTATGTCCAGTTTTCCTCTCTCATTCTCTCATTGACAGGGCAATTGTCAGCTTTAGAGACAAAGTAGTCAGTACGTTGCTTCCTCTGGGCTAGGAACAAGCGTTGCTTGTTCAGAGCAGGGCTGGGGTGAGTTTCTCTCTACAGTCCTTATTTTGGAAGAAGGCCGGAAGGGACTGCTCAGGCCAGGTCTACAGAGGTGATAATGTATGGAACCGAGACATCTCGGGGTGACAGCAGAGCCCCCTCAACACCTTATATCTTAAGGTCAGTACATTCCCTGCATCCTGGTGCTGGGATGGGCTGCCTGCCCAGTTCTTCCAGCTTTCAGTGGAGCAAGAAGCAGCGGGCTCCCCAGCTTTCCGTTTCCTCAGTTGATACAGAAGAGAGGGATAGATTTCCCTGAAATTAAACACCAGCAGTGACATGTATCTATTATGTCTGTTGTTGAGTCATAAATGTCTTTGTATAGAAACAAGCAGGATGTGAGGATAGATATTCAAGCATAGTTTTCTCTCCTTGGAATGGCCATAGGGAGTCTGTACTATTCTAGGGACAACAGTCACTCTGTGTCCTCAATTCTGCACGCTGTGGCCAAGGCAAAGAAGGAGATTTGTCTCTCAGAGAACTGAGGAGCAAGTCAGTGCTGGAGTCAAGGGCAGACCCTGGGAATATTGCATCCTTACATAGTATCCCCAAGAATTTTGAAGAAGTCAGGGGTGCAATACAAAACCCTGGGAAAATTAATAAGCAATTTCTGTAATGGCCAATTTTTACAGTACCGGAATTACAAACCAAGACCTCAGAAGACAAGACAATTCCAACTGAGCAGGATATCAGTTAACTTCTCCCCTTGGCCCCTGCACTTGCCAAGTTCCAAGATATTTTACCAAGAAAACAAGAACCAGATCACACAAGTGTTTTCCATCTAGATTTTGTCTAAGCTAGACACTAAGCAAACCTTTAGGGAAAATTAAGAGAAAAGGAAAATAGGCTCCCACTTATTGCTTTAATAGAAGGGTCTGCAAGGAAATGAAACTACAGTATTTAATCCCAAGGCCCACAGCAAGCTGTCACTCTGTGTTTTCCCATGGAATTGGGTAAACAGAATACTGCTTGGCCTTTAATAAATGAGAAAACAAACACGTGAAGGAGCGCTTGATCAGAATTGACAAGGGCAAGAGTAGAACGATCCAGAGGAATAAATGAAACTGTGAAATTTAATAATAATATTCCCTAAAGATATTACAAATTCTGTTCCGACTATTGCAGAGGTCCCCTGAATACATCACTTCAAAGCTTGAACTCCCTTCCATCAAAATTTCCACTGCTCCTACTGTTTCAATTTGCTCAGGATGAGGAAACCATCTTGAAAAACAACTGGAAGGTGCTTTAAGTAGTTCTCTCACGTTTTCTTTCAAGGTGAATACAAATTTGTGTTTGGAGAAGTTTAATTAAAGTTAACCACCTATGGAGAAATGATGTGTTTGCTTGTTTCAGCTCTCCCTAGGGATATGCCCTTCCCAGCTGAATTAAGTTGCCACTATATTTCACTAACATGCATCTCATGTTTAAGGAATTGGGGTGTTATTACCATTGGGTAGAGGTGAATTAAAATAGAGTCCAAAGGCTTTTTATTAATTTCACTAATTATTCTCTGCATTCATTGCACATAGATGAAATGATGAAAGGCTCCCTGTTGTGAGGGATTGGGACATTTCACACTTGGAACATAAATTGGACTGCTTTTCCTTACACCATTGTTGTCACATTTGTGAGTTTGGGTACCAGGAAGCAATAAACTGTGAACTACCACATTCCCAGTCTTTCAGCCCCTTGGAATGAGAGGGAAAAGCCTTTCTTTGTATGTCCTTCTTCAGTTTTGTATCTACATAATTTTGGTGCACAAGACCTAAACAAGAGATAGATTTCCTTCTCACTTCCCAAATGCATAAACAGCCATTGCTCTGAAGCTTCAGAACCATTCATATCATGTTTCTAAAAATTAGCTTCCATTTCCATATTCTCATACTCACTGGTTTCAAACAGAAGGCAAGACACTGAAATGCTGTAAGTGCCTTCTCTTGGCACTATCTGCTGGGGAACTGAATGCAGGAAATCTCTTGAAATATCACAGAATCACAGAATTGTCTAGGTTGGAAAAGACCTTGAAGATCATCTAGTCCAACCATTAACCTAGCATTGACAGTTCCCAACTACACCAGATCCCCCAGCACTATGTCAACCCGTCTCTTAAACCCCTCCAGGGATGGGGACTCCACCACCTCCCTGGGCAGCACATTCCAACGCCTAACAACCCCTTCTGGAAAGAAATGCTTCCTAATATCCAGTCTAAACCTTCCCTGGCGCAACTTAAGGCCATTACCTCTTGTTCTATCACTTATTACTTGGTTCAAGAGGCTCATCCCCAGCTCTCTGCACCCTCCTTTCAGGGAGCTGTAGAGGGCGATGAGGTCTCCCCTCAGCCTCCTCTTCTCCAGACTAAACACCCCCAGTTCCCTCAGCCGCTCCCCGTACGACCTGTGCTCCAGACCCTGCACCAGCTCCGTTGCCCTTCTCTGGACACGCTCGAGTCATTCAATGTCCTTTTTGTAGTGAGGGGCCCAAAACTGAACACAGGAATCGAGGGGCGGCCTCACCAGTGCCGAGTACAGGGGTGAGATCCCTCCCCTGTCCCTGCTGGCCACGCTATTTCTGACACAAGCCAGGATGCCATCGGCCTTCTTGGCCCCCTGGGCACACTGCTGGCTCCTGTTCAGCCGGCTGTCAATCAGCACCCCCAGGTCCCTCTCTGACTGGCAGCTCTCCAGCCACTCCTCCCCAAGCCTGTAGCGCTGCTGGGGGTTGTTGTGGCCCAAGGGCAGCCCCCGGCATTTGGCCTTATTGAAACTCCTCCGGTTGGGCTCAGCCCATGGCTCCAGCCTGTCCAGGTCTCTCTGCAGAGCCTCCCTACCCTCGAGCAGACCAACACTCCCACCCAACTGGGTGTCAGCTCCAAACTGACTGAGGGTGCACTCGATGCCCTCGTCTAGATCATCAGTAAAGATGTTAAACAGGAGTGGCCCCAAAACCGAGCCCTGGGGGACACCACTCATGACTGGCTGCCAACTGGATTTAACTCCATTCACCACAACTCTTGTGCAAATTACAGTCTGTTAAGTGACTTTGAGAGATTCTAGTTCATGGTTGATTTTCATCCAGGCAGAAAATCTTGAATGCTTTGGATTTCGTCTATTAAGCTAACTGCTCTTGGTCATGAAAGTCTTTACTGCTGGGATGCTGGTCTCCTGGGGGCAGATTGCTCTGCAGTAAGGACAGATTGAGCCTTCAATTGCTGATCCAGCTATAGTGCAAGTGCATTGCTCCATATTTATGTAGCACAGCAAAGTTCCCTCTCCATAAGGACAGTACCTCAGGAAAATCCAACACTGCACCAAATGCCAGGTCAGACCTGAACAGTTAGCTCTTTAGCCTGTATTTTTCCAACATTTCCCCGTGTGTCTGCATATACGAACAGGGGGAAGATTTACAATATATACATACACTTGCATCTTACAGGTAATACAGGCAAGCTGCTGATGTACATTGAACTCTGGCATTTCAAGACAACAACTCAAAAAGAAATCTGTGCATAGCATATAACATGAGATATTTCTGTGAAACATTTCTATTCTGGAGAAAGATTTCAGTATATTCAGATTAGAATTTATGTTGTCAAAAATCTCCCGACTATAACAAAAGGGAAACTAATGAGGAAAGTAAATCTGGCATAAAACTGAACAAACTGGAGGCATCTCATACATAAACTTGGAATCTGATTTTATTCGTCTCCCATGGATGTGTGAAATATGCTGACAGTTTGCTTAGTCAAATGTCTTGTCTGGCTGATGGCTGCAGCAATAGCACATGAAAGAGACTATGTAAAATAGGGGACTAAAATTATTCTTCAGCTGTGCTCCAATAACGAAGACAGTGTTGAAAGCAAAAAACATCTGCATTAGGTGACAGAGGCAGTATAAAAAATGACTGTTAACTTTACACACTGCGAAAACTAGGGATCTGTTAAACAATTGCATTCCTGTTTTGTGATAATGGGACTATGACTATGTTCTTGACAGAAATAAGTTATAATTTCAGAAATAAGAAATAAGGAGCAGAAATAAGCCAAATTCCATAGCCTCCCAGAATATTATAACCATTACCAATATTGCACAAGACATTGACTACAGGGTAACTGCTCCTGAAAAATTTTGAGGTCTCCTAAGCAAAAAAAAATAAATACAAATGATTTAAAAATAGCATATTCTAAGTCTGGAGTTGAGAAGTCCTCTTGAGTATTTACCCTTTGTCATAATAGGACTGAGAATAGGGATGGTTCTGATGGGGTTTTTGTCCAACTAGCGGAATTGCAGCTCCAATTTTCCCTCATCCCCACACTATTTAGAGGCAAAGCCACTTCCCACAAGGGGCTTTAAACAAGTTTGGGGAAAAACTAGAGGAAGAAAGCTTAATGGGATCCACATACTCTTAGCACAAACCCAAGCATGTTCCTACAAGGACATGACTGGCCCTTTGTAGCCACAGGTATGCACCAGATGTGTTCATTCTGCTTTTGGGGTGAAGTGGCACCATCCATAGTGGGAAGACAGGGTGGCCATGGGAGTATGGAAGTTTTCTTAGAAAGTTCTTTATCTGCAAATTTTGTAGCCCGTCTGAGTGTAAACTGTTCACTGTTTTTGCTGCTGTATGGCAGTAAGATAAAGCCAATGATGTGAACATATGGACACACTAGGACTATAGTGTCTCTCAGCCTGTGGCCTGCAAGGTATAGCCTGACTCCTCAGGGTGTATGTAACCATATACCAAATTTTGATAAAAATTTCTCCTAATGCAGCCAGTATCCATGTCTTTATAAGTAAAAAATGCTCAGATAGCTTGCTAAACTGAGACTGAAACTGCTGGATATTATCTGCCAGCTAAATGCCTTTGAAAGTATTGCTGCTGTAAAACCTGAAAATATCAATCACATAGAGCTTTTCTTCTATGGAAACTATCTTCTTGAGCCAGAGACATGTGTTTGGCCCGTTTGGACTGTATTTATTCAAAACCACCTAAGTAAATTTAGTGTTTGTGAACCAATGCTATATGCCCTTCCCACAAGATGAAACCATTCATAGTAACACAGGTCCAACACACAAGTACATGATATTTTTCTTGATGACACCACTCTCAATTACCTTGTACACCATGGTTGCACAGCACTTACTGTTCAACAAGGTGGGAATATGGCAGTTTTTTCCTATGAAAAAAAAAATATACAAGTAACTATAAAAAAACACACTAGAACAGGACTCCCTGAGCAAGCAAGGTAATTAGCTAGGTATATTCCATGGGTGTTTTGAATCACATTGGGATTTATTTCTTCTGTGGGACAGCTGATAAAATGGACATACACATACCCCCCCCAGGTTGACTTATTCCCTCTTGGAGTCTTGTACTTGATAAGTAGTCTTCTGATAAAAAGATGTTGGACTGCAAATGCCTTGTGTTGCCTCCAGAGGTGTCTCTCACTGTCAGCAGTGAGCATGACCAGAGCTTGTGGGAATACTTGGAAGCTTGTTCGAAAATAAATGCTAACATCAGATACAAAAATTTGAATTGCAGTATTAAACATAACATTTGACTGGAGTGCCGGGAGTTGGAGTCACCAACAAAAGCCCTGATGTTGCCTGTTTATTTTGCCACTAAGAACACCTTGTGAGCATTCTTACTCTGCTGATGGTTATGAATGTGCTGCCGCTTTGAACGGAGAGCACAGGCATAGGCACTCTTCATTAGAGAGGAGTGACATACAGTACACAGATGCTGTTCGTGACACTTCTTGACTGGGGAAAGGTTCAGTGCTCTTGGAATGAGGCCCCGCATACATGATACCAAAACTATCCCAGCACTCGAATGAGGAATCCAAACTTAAACTAGCAAAAAATATTTACTAGTTCGTTCACCCTTAATTAGTTTGTACCCACTAAAGCCATAATACACTGTAATTCATTGACCCAACATGAAAGGAAACAAACTGGTTAATTGAGAGCAATGCAATGCCTGTTCTTCTGCAAGAGCCGGGGCTACACCTCCCCAGAGCAGAACTGTACCCAGAAGAACTGCCAAGAAGAACGGCTATCACGGAGCTAAGCCCATGCACCCTCTGGCAACAGTGGCAGAAAATGGCCTATTGTGCGGGAAGGCTCCCGCTACGTGCCTCTTTTAACATGCTTCCTCTGCCCTCCCACACCCACCCCAGATGCACACCAATTTCCACAGTCTGCATGTGTGAAAGACCCTGGGTACAAGCAACAGATGTTCTTGTTCCCTCACTAATATCCTTCTTTCCCCAAGACCCCCTTTTGCCCCTTCATTCTTCATCCGCCTCTCTGTCATTCCCAGGATTTGGGAAGTGAGAAAGGGGGCTGAGCAAAGGGATTGCTTCACAGCTTGCACGGGGCTGGAGCAGCTGTCTTTTTATCTCCCAGGCTCGGAGGAGTCGTCCTGATACCCTGCTTCCAGCTGCTTAGCTGTCAGTTCAACTCGCCTTGGCTCTCACTGCTGTTTACTGCAAATTTTAGTGGAGAAAGCTCTCTCCACAACTCGCTTTTCCTAACAACAAGCACAGCCCTCAGTTCAAGAGGGTCTGGTGAGATTTTTTGTCTCCTCTTGTTGCTGGCCCAGCGGACAGCCAAGATAGAGCCCTTTCTTTGGCTTTAAAGAAAAAGCTCCCTTTCTAAATTGCCAAAAAATTGAAAACATATATTCAAAAAAAGAGATATCTAACAAAATTAAAAGAAAAAAAAAAATTAAAACCTTTCATTGTTTTCAACAGCTTTTCCAGTGGTAAAAACATTTCTAATTTTGTTCTACTTCATATTAGAGATTTAAGAATTTGAATATCTGTAGTGAATTCCAGCTTGTCTTTGAATCTAAAATGATTGAAAAAACAGCAACACCACCCAGCTAGAAATTCAGCTCAGAACGTAGCACCACCAAACTCTATCCAAGTCTGCTCTATAGCTCTTCTCCAGAAAAATGGAACTGAAACTATTGCAAGAACAGAATATTCCCATGACGTTTGTCTTCAATTTTGCTGCTGGCAATATCAGTTACCTTTCAAATATCTTCAAGCATTCCTGAGAGTCCTGTGATGCTGGAATGCCCAGTGATTTTCCAAGCCAAGCCAGCAAACCCTTGAGAATTTGGAACTCATTTTAAAGTGAGCTTAGTAAGGCTTCATTTGCATTTGTGCCCACCTCAAAGCCTCTTCATCTTTTCATAAGGAAGGATAGCACCTTGGCCTGTTAACATGTTCAAATTATGAACCATCTTGCTTTCATTTTGATTGTTATCATAAGAATTTCTTCAGGTTGGGTAATACAGAAAGTGAAAGACCCAACTTTTCCCACAAAGAAGACAAGGCTCGAAGATTCATTCTTAGTGTAACATCTCTGCCCAAAATGGTAGTAAATTATTTGAACACTGAATGAAATCTTCTCAGCTGCAGGGGAAGGAAAAAAGACCTGGACTAGTGAAATGCTAGGGTTTCAACCCCAAGCTCCAAATTAAGGTTGACACATGGATGATTCCCACAGCCCTCCACAAAGGGGCGATGAGTTTGCTTTTAAGCTTCCCTCCAAGGTGCGGCTGGCCTAGCAGGAAGAGCCATTGGGTAAATGAGCCCCAGATGTCCCATATTAAGTAAGCAAAGGTCAGGTGTCCCACTTAGGGATAAAAGCTGGGACCACTTGCAGGAAGGGGCAGTGTCTGTCTGTGAGGTGGATGTACTGTGCAGGGTTTCCTGCTGGGGAAGGACCTCCCACCTCCCTGGGACTGGGCTCCAGTCAGGTCTGGCCTTTCTAAATGTAGGCTGTGTAGAGATTCAGTATGTGGCTTCCTTGGTCTTAGGTATTTGGCTTGTTGACTTGGTTGTCTCCCGTCCCTTCTACAGGAGACTGTATTTCACCATTTATTCCACCCATTGTTGGTTGTGTGGTGTCATTGTTGGGGTCAGTGGGATTGATGTTGATTATGTGTAATCTGACTGACTTGTTTGTACCCCCAGCGCTCACCCATGTACTGATCCTTTTGTATCAAATACAATTTGGTTATTGGTTCATCTTTATGCTGGCTGTGTCCTTCATGTTAGGCCTAACAATTGGCAAAACAGCTAGGTCCATTAGTTGATAGGAAAGTTGCACTATAATGCTCTAGAGCAAAAAGATACAATGATACAGTGAGGGCTAGTTTTAGTTTTGTAGATCATTAAACAGATACTTGTTTACTTGTTTTGGTTTTTTCTCTCTATTTCCTCAATCTGATGCCTAAGTACACAAGCTTTTTTAGCCACATACTGTGGCCTTACTTGGAAGATAGATCAGTTGGACTTGTTTATACTTGTACGTTCTTACCAACTTATGACAGCGCATATCATTACCCTTCATTAATATCCTAAATACTGAACAGCAGGGCATATATTCAGAATTCTTTGTAACATTATGGATGTGAATAAAAACCAGTGAGTAGGGCAGTCTGTTGCTCTGAGAATACGTAGCACTTCACATGGTCACTCACAAGCACGTACAAATTTAGAGCCTAGCTGAAAACAAGTTTAAGTGGCATAATTCTGCCTTCATGCATGCAGAGTACATTTTAACAGCCTTTGCATTAGTTACCACATATATCTAGCAGCTGGATGCTGAGAGAGTGGGAAACGTGAACTACAGAAAAGCCATCAGGGAGTACTCAGTGAGTATTTTCTAAGTGAACAGCACAAATAAAATTACAAGTAGAAACCACAGTTACCCTAGCACAAACCCCTACCTCACCACCACACAAAGCCCTCATTAGCCATCCTCTGTACTTGCCTTTTCTTTCACCCCTGATTTTTAATAACTATAAGAGATGAGATGCTGTGCACTGATCCATCTCACTGTGATTGTAATATAGACTAGATTCCAAAGGGACCTCATAAAAGCACATTATATTGAAATATTCTACTCGGTACAATTTTGTTTGTTTTGTTTCTTTTCCTGTGGAAATAAACTTCATGTAAAGACTACCTCTTTTTCATCTTGTTCCCAGACCCTATTAGATTGTGTGCCCATTAGCAGATATGGTCTAAAGGTGTCAGAAATAGAGCTCCGAAGACTGACAATATTCTTATATGCTTTGTGAAGGTAAGTGATGACATTAAAAAGATGAGTTTAATTTGGTGCAACTTCAAGTATTAGAGTATATAGAGAATCCACAATCCCAGACTGCATTTTCTTAGATCTCAAAGTTGCTCCACCGCAAGACTCAGATCTATAGGACAAGCGTTCACATTCATTCCCTATGGACAGGCAAATTCAGAAACACTATGGAGATGAAATATATTACAGAAATCTTTCCTGAGTTTGACAGTATGCTTATCAGACTATTTGTTTCATATGGTAAAAGATATAGGCAGATAAAAGATATATAGGTAGTAAAAAGGATGAAATTAATTTCCATATTCACTGTACACCATCAACAGAATTGTTTACTAAGATGATGGGACTGACAGAGAACAGCCTCTTGCAAGACAGAGTATTTATGAAAGCTGTAATTATGTAGGTGATACCTAATCATACATGATTATCTAGTCTGGGTAGGGAATTGAATGAGGTCAGTGAAAAACAACTGAGTTGTCACCATTGGAAGTAACTTTGGATCAAGCTATTGTGTATTGTTCAGCCTAAATCAAGTTGAATTAAATTATAACAGGTTTGGGGATTTTAGACAGAAAAACTGAGAAAGCAAGGGCACAGGTCAGTGAAAACACCTGGACAGGAAAACTCAATTCAATTATATCAATACTAGGAAAACTATGAGGACTTTTTTGGAAAAAAAAAATATCAAAGCAGGATTTCCAGATTAATCACCTGTATAAAGAAAATGGAAAGTTATAAAAGCCTGTAAAAATACAGATTTAGAATACTGTCTTGAAATGTGTGGGTATATTACCTGTTATATTCAATTTCTGTTTATATTTAATATTGCTTTCTATTTAATAAAATAAAAAATTAAAACATAACAATAGTAAGAGTCAGCAATTGCTCTATAATAGAATGGTTCGAGATTGTCTAGCTCAAAAAGATTTCAGAAACTCGGCAGTTTAAAGTGACCAACAAATCCTGTGTGTTTGGGCATATTAATTAACTTGCTGGATGATTATAGTCATCCAACGTGATGTTGACACAAAAAAAGGATGTAAGGCAGTATCAACAGGAACTGATTGCTTGTGACCAGAAATCATCAGCTATCGTTACTGAGCTGGTACCCTGGACCAACCAACCGTTGGAGCTGCAGGGGCAAAAGAAACTAGCTCCATGAAAAATAACCTTCAACACATTTATTGCAAAGATCATGCACTTTATTTCTCTATAAACTCTTTGTCCTCAGCATCAGGGAAGAGGAAGTAGTGTTCCCAGGTCCACACTTCCAGGTGAGTCATTGTCTCCCTCCTTGTCTTCCACTGTCGAGTCACATAATGACCTCAGCTGATTATGATGTAATGATGTGGAAGCGATGTCATTAAGGAGTAGCAGAGAGGATATCTGAGGGATTTTGCAGAGAATACAGGTTAGCCTGCTGGTTTGGGGAGATCTTTTGGTATCTACTGAAGCTAGAGTAGGCTCTCTTGTTGTTAGATGGAAGATAGAGCACATCAGTTTGGTTGTGTAACAGCCTTTTTCTTTTTTGCTTCTAACCTTCCTGAAAGATAAGTGCCAGTAAGTGAAGGGCTCTATACTGGTCTGTTTCAAGCTTGGTTAGGGAGGACATTTGAATGGTGGTGAGAACTGTAGTGTAATCTGTAGGAAGGCTTGAATAAAGTAAAAATAGCAGTAAGAACAGTAGTAGTAAATTCAGGAAAAACCCTTTAATCTAAGGTTGCAGTGAGTGTGATTAGTCTTCAGGCTTTGCTCTGCCAGCTTAGATTTATGCTTACTTGATAAATATACTCCTCCTGGAGTGTTTGGTAAATACTTGTTTCCTTAAAGTTTTCTTTATCTAAGAATTGTAGTGGTTTGAAAAAGATTGAGATTAATTGTACTGTGTAAAGTGAGTTACGAATGATAACTGAGGTCTCCTTTAGAGATTTGAAAATAATTTCTTAAAATATAAAAGTAAAAAAAATAAAAACCCTCAATGTCCTTCAAGGTATTTCTATGCCATTTTGAAAATAGCTCAACACTTCTCAGTGTAAATCTAGATTATTTTACAGATGGGTGAACTTTTCAAAGGCTTGCTTGCTCTGTAGTTATTCCAAGGTTAAAGCTGTGGCTTTGTTTTCATTTGAAGCCTACTTCCAGCTGCTCTTGGTATACACATCTCAGTTCAAGCAGTGTCCTAACTGATGTGCCTGGGTGGAATGAGTTTGATAAATAAGATGGATAGATATGAAATTCCTGAACTGCGGTTATGGAAAGGAATTTTATCAGTCAACTCAAGCATGTCACTTGTAAAACTGTGTATACAGGGTTATCTGGTGGAAAAACTGATACCCGTATAAAGTGCATTGCTATGTGATGGTGATGTGGAGGAGGGATGGCTTTTATTTGCACAGGTTGTTGGAGTGCAGTGCTCCCTCCTGTGAGCTAGCTTGGGTCATGCTGCAGCCAACTACTAATGATCCATATCTGCACTTGTTTGGGGAGAGCTGGAAGTCTGGGGGCAGAGGAAGGGTAACCCTGCATACCCAGATGGAAGGGCAGCTTCTAGACATTGTCTGCCCTCAGACAACACTGTAAAGGCAGTCTACTAGCTGTACTGTTTGAGTAAGGGCTGGAGCCTCGAGAGATAGAACACAAACTAGTTTTACAGTGTCTCATTCCATTTGTAGACTAAACAGGTGAAATCTTGACTTAAAATTCTGAAGTATATAAATAATACTACTGAGCAGACTGACTCCCAAATCCAAGTGATCATGATGCAAGCTTCCTTACCAGTTTACTCCAAGCTGTGTCCGTTCCTCTTTCTGCTCTCCCCACTACAGCTTTCTCTTAGCAAGGTAAATGCTACGTAAGTTCCATTTCACCTCTAATGGTAGTACATCTGGATGTTATTTTAGGATTGACTGGTTACACGTGAGCATTTGAATCGAGGAACAATTTATGGTTTTCCTGACAGTAAGTTCCCTATAGAAAGCTGCAATTGTTTCCTCGGGAAGTGGTGCTGCGAGTAGGAAACCTGAACGTGTGTGCTGGTACGGAGGTGATAGCAAAACTGACAGATATCCTGTCTTGTGTGCAGTGGTGTATGTGCTTCTCAAAGGAAAGACAAAGCTCAGTGAAAGCCCTTGGCTCTGCAATTAAATGCCTGCAAAAGGGAAGGGAGGGAGGGACAGGGAGATGCTGAAACTGCAGAATGTTTCTTGCTGTCTGTAATTCATAAAAGTTCAAAGTGTTCTTGTGTGAAAAGAGATAGCCATCCACCATGCATCCTAGACCTGACAAAAGCATAATGAGGCTCAAAAGACTCAAAGCTATTATATGACTTCAAATTAAAAAAATCTGATGGAGAAAAACAGAGAATGGGGAGAGATGGACAGTAGTGATAAACTGATTTTATGAGGATACTCGTAACTGGAAGTGGTGTATTTTGAAAGGACAAAGGGAAGGTACTATGCTATAGTGTTCAATTTATGGATGGAAAATATAAGTTGTCACAAAGACAAACAATTTAGTAAGAATCAAAGAGCATCTTAGAGGTGCTTGTACATCATATGGAGACCTTCTGCTAAGACAGGTGGGAAGAAAAACTCAGTAGTAAAGCACACCTTGTTTCATATGATTCCCCATGAGGATCAAGATGGAATCCACTCGCAATGTATAGCTTGTATAGCCATCCATACTCTACATAGCAGAAATGTGCCAACAGATGGATCAGGAGAAATGGAATATATTATAGCACTGAATAAACTCATGGGCTAAGCATTGGGTTTGATCTGATGAATGCAAGATCAGCTTTTAATGCAGATGAGAATACTGATTATACTGTGATTACCATGCTTCAGTATTTCAGTGCACATATATCTGCATCCAGCTGACGTCTGAAATAATGAAACTCGGAGGGGTTTTTAGGCCTTCTGTAAGGGATATCCAGCTTTTATTTTTCAGAGTGTCAGTTAGAGTCCTTCTATAAAAGGAGGAAAAAATCAAGACATAAATGCCTTGATTCAGTTCAAAGCCATTTTCTTTCTTCCCTTCCTGTTAAGGCTTTCTGGAACTAATGTTTTCCTGCAGCAGGGAAGCGCTCCAAATGTGTTCGGCTTTTTGTATGTTAATGGATGGAGTTTAAGTTGGAAATCTCTCCACTATGAATTATGTGAGTTGACTTGAGCAAGGAGACAAAGGGACGGGTGAATACCAAATAACTGCCTGGCTAGGAAGTTGGAGAAGGGGAGGAATGGGTGGGTGCACTCCTTGAAAGCCAGGGAGCCTTTAGATAAGTACAGCAGGAGAGTTTTGTCTTTACATTATTGAAAGAGTCAGATTGTGTTTGGAGAGCATCAAGCTGTCCTGAGCCCTGTCAGTGGCCTGAGCGCACTGTCTTGTGGCAGGTGGAGGATGCACAGCTCAAACGCGGATGCTGCTGATCCAGGCACCTCGTCCCTGCGCTATGTGTGCTGGCTACCGCTTCTTGCTTTCAAAGGGACAAGATGAGGGTAACTATTGCTCCCATTAGCACCCTTGGTGATGTTAGTGGGTGAGTTTTCTTCCCCTCTGTAAGAAAATCTCTTGCTTCAGTAACTTATTAATTTGTACTTTATCATAGCTTTGCTCTGAGACACTCTCAGGCACAGGGCTCAGGAGGTCTGGCACAAATTGTCTTGACCTTGTGCAAAAAGCTGCACACTGTGGTAGCATGGGTGCTGTATTTTAAATAAGCTGCATCACTGCAGTGACAGAGGTATACGCTGATGTGTGTCATTAAGTTGCTATGGTACCTGAAAGCCACAGACCATTAGTCAGGTGGCAGTTTGTGCCTAGATACTGCTGTGATTGATGCTATAATAAATACCTGAGAGGGAAGGGAGGGGGGAAAGAGTGGGAGGGATGGACTGGTGGAAATGACCTTATCCCAAGAGTTGCCAAATACCCATGATGGCCATAAAAGCTCAGGAGACTAAAAAATTAATTTGTATTCAGCTGAGGATTCAGCACTGTAAAGAGAGGAACTAATAAAGTAGAAGCTCCCTATTTCCTATCTTAACATCAATATATTAAGCAGCTGATAAAATCCAATACAGAAGTACAAATGCCATCCTTCTGCGTATGGAGTACCTTCGGTATACAAAGGGAAAAGTCTGTTTGAGGCTTAAGGTGTGTCTGTTTGAGGCTTAAGGTGTTCGATTCGGACTCTGGGCTCAAATAACTTCTCCCTGCAGACTTTTTCTGTTACTCTGATAGAGTCATTTATCCTCTCTGTTCCCCTTTCTAAAGGTAATTTAGCCATTCCCAGAGGTACTGAGAGTAGAAATGTCGCTATTCATGTTAGAAGTGCATTGACCACAATAATGAATTCAAGTACTCTGCTAATAGAAGACGCTTAAGTCGCTAAGATAGAAGGACAAGAGAGTGTTTGTGTGTCATGGTGGTTCTGCACTAGGCATCAGATGCTAATTGCCACCAAGAGCTCAAAAAAAATGTAATTTTGTACCAGGAATGCAAGGACGGGCTTTCTGCTGACTTCCTCTCTATGCTGGTGTGTCCTCGCTGTAAGGAAAGTGCCTGGGGCCAAGGGGATTTCAACAGTTGCTCCTTAAAAAGTTATAATTGTCTGACTTCTCTTTTCTCCCTTAGCCTGGGAAGGGAAACTTTTGAAATGGATTTGCAAGAAAATAGAATGATATTGCTCAGTGCATATGGTTAGTCTCAGGATGAGTATGGAGTATTTGGCCTGTCTTTATATAATGAAAGGGAATTGAGGGACACACTGAGGTTGTTTGCTACAAGCACCTAAATGGAATTTCATTAATCCTCTGCTGCTGAACTCAAGAGAAATGAATGACTGAGGCCAGGGTTGTCCAGGCCGTGTTGTCTTTGGGGACAAGTCGTCATGAGTTCAGGGTGTTTATTCTCCACCCTGTCCTTTTCAGACCACTTCTTCAGAGGGTCAGGGAAGATTTGTCATTTATAAAAGGTGTTCCTACAAACCTTAATGATTGATAGAAGGCAGGCATCATTGACATCTTACCACAATTTTTTATGTATCGAAGAGGAATGCAGATGCTGTTTATCAAAGAAAAAAGGTTCATTATTTTGGTATCCCTGCCAAAATATGCAGTATTAGTGATGGCTGGCTTGCTTGCTGTCATTGAACAGCTGGGAATACTGGGAAGCCAAATCATCTGTTCCACTCTTGGCTGCTTTGATACATGTTGTTACTAGACATGTGTGTTCAGAAGTGTTTGATTTGTTTCAGGTGTCATATGTGTAAGAGGAATGTGAAAGGGCTCATATTTCTAAAACTGTTATTTTATAATATATAAAACAGAGTAATACATAATTCATAACACTGCATTGAGACTTGTCTTTTAGCCATATATGTATATCCTGACTGATTTTTGAATTGCTGCGTATTTCTGTGAGAGTCATTAATGTTCTGCATTTTGTGGCAACTGCCTTTCACTAAGCTTTGTGTTTATTTTCTCATCATTTCAACACTAAACCAAATGGACTTTCTCTAGCATGTCCACTCTACAGGGTCAATTGTAAAATAGATATTTCTTTCCATCCAGATTAGGTAAATTAGCCAAAAGGAAGGAATCTGGTCACCGCACTATAGATTTTTTTTTTTTTTTTTTTTCTCCAGGGAGATGTATCCTTTTTCTCTTTATGATCTGGTAAGAGATCCAGTTTTCATGTAGGCTGTAGTCTAGATGTTTTTATCTGGTCTCAAAGACATCTGCTTGAGTTTGTCAGTTGTATGTCACAATTGCTTTCAGTTTTATGTCAGCTGTTTTAAGATATAGATGTTGCTCAGATGCTGTCTCTGACTGCATCTTAGACTTGTGCTTTTGCACTTTCTGTGCTAATTAATTCCTCATTTAGTGCCAAGTAGTCTAGTTGGGTAAGTTATTTTCAGCAAAAACCTTTCCTCAGTTTCTTAATAACATTTGTCCAAGTGCCTTCAGATAATCTGTTTTTCAGGTTGGCAGTTATAGAAGTTGTATCCTACTGTGTCCAAGTAGTTTGTACCAATTTTTAAAATGGCATATTTCTATCTCATCTTTGGCCAAGGTCACCATTTCATGAGACTTGGAAGTCTCAGTAGACTGTCATTTAGATCCTAGTGTAGATCACCTAGAATTTCCTAATCTGAACCTGGATGCATCCTAAAGGGTCTTTGTGAGGAATTTTGAGTACTGGATTATTGCCTAAGGGGATACAGTGCTAATTCTGCCATAAACAAGAAGGCAACCCGTGTAATTCTGCAATTAGTTAACTAGATTAGTCATAACCACAGTTGATAGAGGGCTCACATGACTTCTGTGATAGACATGCATATTTTCTAATACTAAAAAGAAGAAAGACAGAGAGCCAGGTCACAGGCAGCTTTGCAATAACTTTTGTAAGGAGTTTTGCTACTGCTTTTCTTTGAGGACTGGGTATAAAGGTCTATACTTTCTCTAGCACTTGTCTGCTTGAGAAGAGCAGAGGATCTGTCAAAACTAATGTCTGTCACGGGTGTTTTGTCACTTGACTCAGTCAAGAGCCTGCAGCTTTTGTGCTCCCTCTTGCCCACATGACATGGAAGCCTCTACAGCATGTTTTCTTCTGGGAGCATCTGTTTTCCTTTTGAATATTACTGAGCACCAGGTGCCCAGGCTGGCAAGTTCCTTCCAAAGAAGAAAACATTTAGGCAATTCAGGTTGATATGAAGTCAGGTTGATACTATGCCTTCTGTGTTTTCCACCTGTATCTCATAGCCCCAGAGTGTAGGGAGGGAATGTGTCCTGTCCCATGAAGGCTTTTATGTAGTCTCAGCATGAAGGGTGGCTGTTACTTATTCATATCCTGTGCTATCACATGTAAGTAGACAGGAGATCTGTGAAAGTCCCAAAGACTGATTTCTGGCCCAGGATCAATTTATTTTTTTTTTTCCAAATGTCTTTTGTGGATAAATGGGCAAGTCATGCATTGCTCTTCACAGAAGGTCATATAGTTTTGCATGCCACACATATACCAGTGCAGACACAAGTGCTGTAAAGAGTCACCAGGGATGTCAGAAGGTTCATGGAATAAATGGGATACCTGGCCTTGTCCCAGGTAGTGTCCACTGTAGCTGAATCTAGGCCCAGCAAGAGATATCCAAGGGACCTATGCTGTGAATGCAGAGCAGATGGGATACCCACACTGGGAAAGTTCTCAGGCTCAGGTTCACATTTAACATAGATGCACCTAAATTAATCTATTTTCGAGGATGAGATTCCTGGAAACACAGAGTGCTCATTATTATGAAATGTAAGATTTGGAATCCCAGTTCTACTGCGTAAAATCCAGAGGGGCTAAATGGTGAAGCAACTATATCTTAATTCTAAATTTAATATTTGCTGAATATTGGCTTGGTTCCTCACAGACTTGCCAGAAAAATTGAGGGTAATTTTCTGTTTATCTCAAAAGCACCAGCCAAACCCAGACTGAACTTTTCTCGTGTAAAGAAAAAACACTACTGATCAAAGGCCAAATTTGAATATGATTATTTTCCTCTTCTGGTTGAGTGGTATTAATCATATAGACTGTAGTTATGGGGGGGAGGGGGAAACAACATACAGATCTAAATTTGTTCTTGGTAGGTAATAAATTGCATTGGATTGTAAAATTGTCATACAGGCTTCACTTTGCTTTCTGGTGACTATGTGTCAGTATGAAATAGCACAGTGGAAGGAGTTGGCCACAAAGAGACTAATGCGTCTAGTCTCCCAACGCAGTTTTCCTGCGCTTCCTGCTTAGCCAGCAAAACTTAAGTTTTCTACATGGCCTGCTGGACCACATGCAAACTGAGAACATTTCAAACTATTAAATGAAGACCCTACATTTAGGCAGTGCTATGCACTCCCTGCACAGAGCACCTGCTATTCCTCCGCTCCTCACATTTTTACTCCTTTCCCTTTCTTTCCTGTGTGTGTTAAATCCGGTTTGACAGCTGTAACTACACGTAGCTGTGTTGAACGAACTGGCATGATTCATACAGCACTTCTCATTTTTGCTAGGCAATGGCCTTGTGTCCCTGAATGTCAATAACAATCAGTGGGATTTCGAAATCATAAACATTAAAACATTTATGGAAATATTCATATGTGGAATGGCCAGAAAACATAAAATATAAAGTAAGAATATTTTTGCTGTGACAGTCAGTGAAATAGCTTACATTTTTCTCAGTCTTGCAGCAGTCTGAGATTTTCCATGCATACAATCCATTGTCAAGGCTATTGATGCAATCAGCTTCATCAGATCACATAAGTGTAGAATAATTTAACATGTCATGAATTGCTATAATTTTAAGTAACCTATTGCTTAATTTATATCTGTTGGCCTCTATGCTAATGTTAAGTTTTAAAGATTATAAGGAGGTATTACTTCAGCTCTGAAAAAGCATTGCCTAAACCAATTTCATGAGTAGGAACTAAAACATGTGATAAAGTATGTGATTTTTTTTCTTGTATTTGCTAATTGCCTAGCACCCTATTGCAATTATGCTGTATCTGTGCTCTATTCAGGATAGCACAGACTATGATTAATTAACTTGTTAGCTCCAGCTTTAAGTTCCTCTGAAGTTACAATGCTGAAGTTGGCACTGCCAACTGTTCTAGAATCTGAAATCCACCAGCAGCCAATACAGAGTAAGGTGGTCCTAAACAAAGATTAAATCCAGTTTGTTCTTCCTCTTGTCTTGTAAATTGGGTACGCCTGAATCACTATATATGCTTGTGCAGATGGAGAGGAAACAAATGTGTTTTCTGCTGGTTTGTGTGCCTAGTACTTTTTTACAGCTTGGAAAAGATAGCTTAATTGAGACTGTCTGTGCATGGCATGCCCCATGTTTAGTGTTTTGCCAGCTTGCAGAAAGAAACTGTGGTTTCTTGCCAGATCAAACATCACAGCAGAATATCAGCTTCCCTAAACACAAATTGTATCATGTTTTCTTGGCCTTCATCATTTAAAAAAAAAAAAAAAAAGTGTATGTTCCCTAGAATTTTTTATGTTGGCATCATAATTGCTTTGCTTATGAGGATGGGCTTTTATTAGGTCTAGATGGTGAGTTGTGTTTTCTGTAATGAGCAAGACTCTAGAATCTCTGCCAACTACAAGTACTGTCAGCAATGCCTGTAATGCACGGGCTCTACATGTGATGTATCTCTCACACTATTGTCACAAAATCACTGCAGACTTTCTGCAGCAGTCCACATCAAGCCTGTGGACTGGGCACTGAAGCAGATGAGCCGTGCTTGCATGATTCACATTGGCAGCTGAGGTGTGGAAGAGGTAACTGTCAGAAATACTACAATGAAAATTGCAGCAGGAACAAACAGCATCTTTAGGCAGCATGGGTACATCTGGTAGCATGCTTCTAGAAGGAAAGTAATACCTATCAAAATTAAACTTGTTTCAAACTCTTTATTTCATTGCAAGTAACTGCTTTCCAGTGGAAGGGAGGAATCCATACTCTCTCCAGTGATGCTGGTGACAGAAATACCAACCGACTACAATTTGCAAGCCAAGTGTGGCATCATCTCCAGTTAAGGCATTATGTAAGGTACAGATCTTACTGTGCCATTCTGTTTCTGTCCCAACATCAGGTAGACCTGCTGGTGACCTAGTCTGTGGGACTCCTCAGGAAACACCACTGACTGAGGTTATTTCCACACAGCACGCAGTGTGCTGTGAATCTTGTTCTTCAAGGTGCTTTAAATAGATGCAAACTGTAAATTTGATTGCATATGGCTGTGCACTAATACACGAGGTATGCTTTAGATAGTGTTTTGGCTGGTTTTGTGTGCTTGTGTGGCTGGTAGTTTTGGTACCTACACAGGATATTTTTACTCTAGAGAAAGCTGTAGGGAACAGCCACTGCAACCAATGGCCCCTTTGAAGAGTATAATACAGCATAACGGCCCACAATATATTCCACGCCAGATTTTTGACACAAGTGTATATGTTGAGCACCCCCATACTTCATTAATGGAATTATTGGAGTTGATGGATATGCCTAAAACTTGGGAGTTTTGATGTATTTCCAGGCTGCATTCCAGCCCTGTCGTGCTCTCCTCAACATGCATTGGCTGTTCTTCCCCTTCCTCCCGGAGTATATCTGCCCTGCAGCCTGGATATATCCCCTGCCGAGAATGGGTCTGAAAGGGCTGTCACTGGCATGGGTAAATATGGCAGAATAAAGACTTTTCATTTTTGTGTACTCCATTCCTCAAAGCTTTAAACTTTGAATCTGCAATTTCCAACCCAGCTGGCTTTCATGCTTTTCTGTACGATAGTTTTGCCAAAATACCAACAATGGCCTCAACTGTTTGTTGGTTTGGCACAGCTGTGTTCACAGTGGTCTTCGCAAAACAACTGCAATATTTAGAAAAATGCACAAGAAACCTGAGACTGTTAATTGTTAAATATTTTTGCACAAGGCATGACATTGAAAGGATTTTGCTCTGTTTTTCAGTTCAGCAACTGTGGGAATTTCCAGACTTAAGTGACAGTTTCTCTTATTACTGTGTAAAAAAGCATTTCATAAGTCAGCAAAACCAGTCAAAAAATCCTATTTTAGTCACTTTAACAATAGTAAAATTATTTTGGTCAGTCCTACAGCTTTATAGAAACTGCAAAGGACTGTTTCTTATTACAAAACTGCTTGTTCATTCAAGTGGAAAGCAGCCTGATCCTGTTTAGCCAAACTGGACTTGCATCTAAAGGAAAAAAAGAATAAAATCGCACATAGTAGGGGTCCTCACACCCAGCCAAAAAATGTTTACCCCCAATACTTCCTCTTCTTGACCCTATTGTTGTCCTTCTGGAAGCCCCAGCCAGACCTCTCATCTGGGAATTGTTCAAATTGTATCCCCAGTCATTTCAGCATGTCGAAACAAAGAGCAGATTGATCTTTTCCAAGCTCTGCAGGCTATGAGCTTTCTCTGCCAGAGGGTTTGCAGAAAGCTTATCAAGCTGGAACCTAAGAAAGCCCAGCAATGCAGCCACTTAAGTAGGTATCAAAGGCAGGAGTGAAACAGATATCTAGGTAGGCATTGGAGTCCTGCTGTGACCACTGGCCTCTGGAAGGCTTTCAGTCTCCAGGAGGAGATGCTGCTTATGAAGGTGCGAGATTACCTGCATTGTGCTGTTTGTCTTGCCTCACTGAGAAATATATGTAAGATCCTTTAGCAAGTGGGAGGTTACCTTCATGCTAAAGGTAGCTGCAGTCAGTGCTAGGTCTTATTTTTTGATATACTACCACAGTGTCCATAGCCACTAGACTAAGCCGTTATGTGACAATGTAACAGTTGCTCCAGTTTTATTTCAGTTTACTGGTTCTCTTCATGCTGAGTGAAGCCATGCTAGATTACTCCTGCCAAATGAGATGCTGCACTATATTTGGGACAATTTCTCATCCTGAAGGTCCTTTTCACTAAATATTGTGTTTCCACTCTGCGCTTCAAGTAGTATTTTTGACAGCCCCTTGAGTCTTTTGGCTACTGGTGCCAAGCTCTGTTGACTGGGCATCCTCTCCTGTGCAAATAAGGGAAATGTCATTAGTTTCCTAGGCACACCTCAGTCTGGCTAATTAGGCCTATTCTGTAGACTGGAGGACTGTTAATTGGTCATTTCTAATTCGTGTCTGCCAGAGGAGTAATAGTATGACCTATAACCAGAACCTTATCCTAGGTTCTCCTATAACCACTGCAACAAACTGGACCAGAATGACAAGTTATTTAAAAGATAAATATTTTAAATACATGGAAAGGTCAGTTGAAGGAATTTGACTGAACTGTAAGCTACCACTTCAGGGAATAGAGAGAAAATGACCTCCCTTGCTATGGAGACTGTGCTGAAATATTGCCAAACCTTGAAATATGCAGATGACTGGTCAGCTGCCAAAACCTTGTTATTCATGAAATGCCTAGTGTATACAAGCTTGTAGAGCTATTACAGATCTTAATGAACTACAATAGAGACTTCTGCTTTACAAAAGGCAGAGGAAGCAGCTTGTCCTACCAGATCCTTTGTTTCAGCCCAGTTCTACAAGCACAGGACTAGAGAATCAAGTGCCTTCATTTGGTTTGAGTGGCTGGCTAACTTGTGGTATTTGTGCACACAGAAAGGCCTTTGCCATGCAGGCAAGCTATCTGCCACACAATTCATTAGATCACTTGATTAGATTTTTCCTGAGCTCCAATGCCACTGGAGCCATCCTTATTTAAGGCCATTCTTTGGCTGCCCAACTTTGAATTTGTGATCAATGCAACCCCAGCTTCTGTCAATTCCCAATCCCAGCTCTCTTGGTTTTGCACATATGACAGGGACTGCAAAGCACTTGATTAGATGGAGAATCATGCCCTGCTGCTCTGTCTTTCACTTTTGGTTTACTCAGCTAAGTAGCTTACTGCTTTACTGGTAATTGCAAGGCAGGCACCACTAATAAGCTACTTGCTTTCCAGAAACCAGGCTCTGCTCCATGTGTTACCATTCACATACTCTGATCACCAGAGCTAAAAGGCTGCTTTTATCATTGGTCTTGCATATACATTTGGTTTGTTTCTCCTGAAGCATTCACAATTTAACCCTGGTTTTTTGGTATGAAATTGAGAACGGCAGGTGATCCCCTAGTTGGATGTTCAAACCATTCCAGTCTCGCTATGAAAAGTCCTTGTCTGAATTTCTGCTGTTTTCTGGTCACTAAGCTAAATTCTGAGAAAGCCAGAAAGCTGCCTGATATTTATAGTAGGAGATTGGTGATTTTTCTGAGAGGGAAACCAAATGGCAGCTTGAGGCTTCCAGGGGCTGAAGGTTAGCTTTACCAGAACATGTCAGATGGGGTTCTGTTTTTTGTTTGGTTTTTTTTCTTCTTCTTTGAGAAAGAGGTCAGGACTGTTCAGTCTCTCACACCTCCCCTACATATCACTATCATTTCTCATTTCACAAGAATTAAATGTTGTTCTCTGTATGCTTGCATGAATTTGTCTGCAAGACTTCCAGCAAAATCCAATCCAAAACAATGCTACTCTTCATATAACTTAGTAGTTTTTAGGATAATCCTTGCCAAAAGGTTGGAAAAGAGAATACAGAATTTAATAAAAATTTACTGAACTATGTTAAGAGGAACAAAATATCTACAAAACTATATACCAGAATCTGCGCAACTGTTCCACCAAAAGAACATCAATTTGTAAGCATCAAATTAATAGAAAAAAATTTGCTTGATGAAAATGCTTTGAAAATGTCTCAGTGAACTTTCCTACAAGCCTTGTGTGTTGTACATTTACTGTGTAATGCCCATTTTAATGATATGTCAGAGGCTAAAATATGTTTTCTTATATTGTTTTAGATATAACAGTAACATATCATTGACAGGCTGAGAGAGTTGGGGTTGTTCAGCCTGGAGAAGAGAAGGCTCTGGGGGCACCTTACAGTGGCCTCCCAGTACTGAAAGGGGGCTATAGGAAAGATGGGGAGGGACTCTACATCAGGGGGTGTAGGGATAGGATGAGGGGTAACAGTTTGTAACTGAAAGAGGGCAGATTTAGATGAGATACAAGGAAGAAATTCTTCCCTGTGAGGGTGGTGAGACACTGGCACAGGTTTCCCAGAGCAGCTGTGGCTGCCCCCTCCCTGGCAGTGTTCCAGGCCGGGTTGGACGGGGCTTGGAGCAACCTGGGCTGGGGGAAGGTGTCCTTGCCTGTGGCAGGGGGATTGGGACTGGATGATCTTTAAGGTCCCTTCCAAGAAAAACTATTCTGTGATTCTACGACTCTACCAATAAAGCAATCGGCTACTCTGGATTCCTGCAAGGTAGTAAAACTGCTGTGTAGAGTGCAAGCCGAGTTTCCTAAACAGGGATAATTTTTGCATTTGCTGACTGTCCTGAAATAATACTTGTAAATATTTATTTAGCATAGGTCGCAAGCCTTTAGGACTTCAGCCTAGGCTTTTACGAAAGCATTAGTTCAATCTGCCAGAAAAGGCGCTGTGTGTTTGTGATTAAACGCTGCCCAAGTAGCAGTTGCAGCTACCCGGATTTGTGCTGTGAAGCTGCCAGCAGAAGACCCTGGGAGATACAGAGGGGTTAGCTTGGAGTCCTCACCTTCTTGAACCTTTTTTGCTGGTTCTTCAACACTTTTCCTTTGAAGGTAGCAACTTACATTAAACTGTTTTGAAGTCTGGCTTTCCCAGCTGCCTGGCCTGATGCTAATTTTGGATCCGAGCAGGCTGAGAAGCGCGACCCGCCGTCCCGTCCCCTGCGCTGGGGGTCGGGCCGCGCAGTGGCATTTGCCGGGCTCCGGCTGACCTCTAGTGGCAACCGTGGGGCCAGCCCAAACCCCAGGTGGCTTCCCTGGAGGCTGGGGGGCAGCTCCTTACTTTCCTGACAAGCACTTTGTCTTGCTTCTGCAAACTCCTGAAAGAGGAATAAAGGTGCGTGTGCATGTAGTATATGCACATGATATATTATCTATATAATTAAATATAAATCATTAAAAATATATATATATAATTTGCATATTATAAATGGCCCAGCTCCTGGATGTAGCTGCAGATGTGCAGCTGGTGGGTTCTGCCCCTCAGAAGGGTACAAGGAGGAAAAGGCTGTCTCTCTGTATCCACAGGCTCAAGGAGTAGGGGGAGCACCCACACAAAATGCGACGTGGAAATACGAACGTCATCTCTGAGGAAGTGGAAGCTTTTGGAGACTGCAATTCTTGCTGGTAGCATCTGAGCTGCTCAAAGAAAACCCAAATCCCAAATTAAGCTGTGTCTTTTGGCACGAACCAGCCTGAGTAAATGTGGTTCTTATCCTCCTAATGATAGGAAATCTGCTCCTTCGTCACTTGCACGAAGAGCCTCTGTGGCTTCAAGAGAAACCGAATATTTTGGGAGATACACTCAGGGGCCAGAAAGAAAAGAAATGAAGGGGGAGTGAAATAATCCCACTTCTGTAACGTTCTTCTTTGGCAGGTACAGTTCATTAAATGCCCTCTAGCAAATCTTTGAAATGCAACTTTTTTTATCTTCAAGATAATTACTCCCTGTTATAAAAATCTCCTCTGTTTCTGAGGATGTCTATTTAAAGTTATGTTGCTGAGAGGAAAAAGTTAGTTCAAAACCTTTTAATATAAGTCCAATTAATAGGTGTGTGTGAAAGCTATGTAGCCATAAAAAGAGCACGTAAAGTATCTGCATGCAGCATGGACGCTTTAGGCTGGTATTGTCCTGGGACTCGTATAAAGTGGTGGGGAAGCCAAATTTCAGATCCAAGCAAAACTGAAAATTCAGAACTTCTGTCTGGCAGCCGGGCAGTGCTGTGAAGTCAGTTATATTTAATTGCACACTGTAGTTACCTGTAACCAGGACAACCATCCACAACAATAATAAATGGTTCCATTTAGGAATTTTGGAGCCAATTAAGCCTTTTTGTTAAAGTCATATGGTAAGACCTTCATTGTGCGGGGGGAGTCAGACCTCAAAAGCCATGGAGAAAAGTAGCCACCTTCTGCTGTTGGGGGAGAGCTGGTAAAAAGCTCACGTTTCTCATTTGAAGAGATTAGTTTGTTCTGCCACACACACAGGGCTCCCAAGGACTTCAGCTGGAGTTACCTGCACATAAAAGAGAGTGACTAATGTGGCAAAGGATTTAAATATTTAAGTCTCTTTAACATAATCTCCATTAATTTTTATGGATTAAGGAATTCTCAGTGTTAATACAGTCGCAGAAGCTTTTGAACTCCTGGTTTGTTAATTGGTGGATAGAAAATAATTCCTTTTGTATGTCCAGATAACTGTAGACTGTCAGCAAATTAAGGAATTACAGTAAAAACTTTGCCCAAGGTATTATTTACTGGCCTCCCTTGATAAATGTGTAGTAAACATTGAAGAATTAGGGGAATAAAGACCCCTGAAAATGGTTGACAGGCACTAAATGTACAAATTATCAACCCATCTAAGACAATGAGGTGAAAAGGGATGTTGTCACTGGTGAACCTGCCCTCTGTCCTGAAAATAACAATTCTTTAGAACAGTTCATTAAAAGGATTTAAAAAAAAAAAAAAAAAATCATTGAGGATACCATCTACAGCAACAGAAGAAAAACCTGAAGAAAACAGAGTTGCAGGATGGCCTGATGAATGTTTCAAAAGACCATTTTAGGATTCATGTTATCTGCAGAATTCTCCTGGTCAAAAACTGGGATAAGGGCTCTTCTTGATGTTCACACAAAACTGTGCATATGAACAGAATGTGGGGAGGACTACTCTGGGGCTACAGTCCTGGGGAAAAACAGAAAACAGGCTATATATATATCCATGCTCCTAGTAGCATGGTCCTGCTGATTGGGGGTCCCTTTATTTGTTGAATGTGCTGGTATTTTCTGGAAAAAAAGAAAAAGCTGGGCTTGCACAGCCCCACTGCAATCAAGTATATGAGCAGTGCAGTATCTTTTATTGAAAGGTGCTCGACCACCTTACCGTGCCCTGAGCCCGACCTGTTTGGTGGCTTCAAATACTGTGCTCAAAGGGAAACAGGATGTTGCTCAGTAACATCTAGAGGGACTGACTGCAAGTGGGGGAAATTTGCACAGACCTCTCACCATTCTGTCTTACTCAGTTAAGCTCTCAGATGGCAAATTGGGAAAGTGTCTGAATTTACTCTGCCTTATCATTGCTGTGTTACTTGCTGTTCCTGCTGCCAACAGCAGTATGAAACAAATGCTGAACCAGCAGCTGGCAATCTCTCAAATACATATGTTTTTATCTCTTCAGAAATAGAGACTGGGAATTAATGTGTTCTAGGATCAGAAAGGTCCTCTTCCTGGGATTTGTTTAAGATAACACATTTTTGTTGTAACCACACATTCTTGGTGTTCCTTTGCCTCTCCAGTTAGATCCTTCTGGCCCTTGTCTCTTGTTTACTGAAGCAAATTTCATAGACATCGTACAGAGACATTTGTGTCCTACTTTTTTAGTGCATTCACTTGGAATGAAAACCATTCCTGCCCAGAAATACTGTGGGCTAATTGATGCTTAACGTTCTCCTTAATAGGGAATCCAGCCATGCACTGGCACAGAGTAAACACTCTTTCTTTTGCATAGTACTGGCCATATGGTTCAGTCTAGGGATATGACATGGATTCTACTTCCCTTCCTTCTCAATAGTACATTTTAAATTGGGATCCTTTTGCTTGCCTATACAGCCAGTGAAAACTGTTTTTTCTGTATGCCAAAAGTCAAAATCTTCTCATGAATTTGTACAACGGTTGTAAAGAGGCATAAGAAATATTCTTATTGCTTTTCCTCGGGTACCTAGGGAATGTAAGGGCATGAGGGCTAGTCAGGTTCAGCACAACAAATGCAAACAAATTGGAGATGGTCTGTCTGAAATTACTCATGGCAAATTGGACTCAGGTACTGGACATTTGTTTTGCAGTTACACGTGGATTATTAACACTATGATGAATTTAATCTAGCTGCTTTTTCATCTGACTGTTCTGTAATGAAGAACCATGGTTTCTGCCTTCTTTCCATTTTCTGGCATAGACTGCTGTGTGGAAATAAGCAAAATAACAATGTGGTGTGACTTACCGTAGTAAGAAATGGCACAATTCGCTACCACAAATAAATATCTATACTACGGCTGTTTCACTCTCAGCACCTACATAGATACCAACAACCTTTCCCAGTTCTTTTGATGATGGCTTTTCAACACTTTAGGAAAACAAACTTATTTACAAGATCATGAGATATTTTGAAAGAAAGGACACACCATCATTATTTACCTTAACTAAATGACAATCATCAGTTAAGCAGAATATTTTAATAGGTATTCAGTTTTGGTTGCAGGTGTTGTAGTTGCAGGCAGTAGTGCTGCTGGATCCACAGTGAAATCAGTAGATGAATATAGCCTCAGAGCAATTAATGCTTCCAACTGCATTGAAGCATCTCTGCAATGTGCTGTTAGACATACTCTGTCTGTGCAGAGTTATTTTTTCTTGTAACTCCAGCTGCAGCTGGAACTTGTCAACAGCAGACACTGGCTGGGTGTTTAGGTCCATTTTTCCAGTAGATATCTGAGCCCATCCAGACCATTGCTCTTCTAATTCTGACTCATCTCAGACTCTACCAAAAGGCTTTTCCTTTAACCTGCACAGGCATAAGACCTCTGGCAAATGACTTTTTAGCAGCTCACAGTCCATGAGGCTGTCCAAAGGGACTGAGGTGCCCTTGACCTGCTGGGTGCAGGGTGCAAAGGGGCTAAGTCTACCCCCACATCTTCAAGGGATTTGCAGTAGTCGTGCACAGTATTTCTGAAATTTTTTGGGGTGGAGAAGTTCTACTTAAAGGTCCCACAATACCTTCCCTTTCCCATGTTTCAAGCCTTTTTTCCTGCCTTTTTGTGAAATGGATTTTCTCCATCCATTCTTAGAACCCGTTTCAGAAATTTCCATGTAGTCGAGTCACTACATAAGCATCACAATCAAGTCACTACTAAACATCACAATAATCAGGCATGTAGCTTTATTAAGAAATTACAAAGAAGCTTTAATTTTGTCATAATATATCTTCAAACACAGCTGTAGCCTAGGGTTCAACTCAATTAAGTCAGCCAAAAAATTTTAATAGGGTTAGCAGATTTGTCTCTATTGTCTTTAGCTGGCTTTTGGACTAGCCTTGGAGTGGACAAGAGGCTAATACTACATCAACAGCTGACTGGTATAACCTCCTCCTAATGTAGCGCTCTTTCAGTATGTCCACCAATGTTAGATCTTAAATATTTTAAGGTGAATATTTGTGATGGACGTTTTCCCCAAAATATGGAATATGAAAGACTATTAATGCTTATCCAAGAAACAGTTGAGAACTTTCTGTAAACTACTTTAAATAGCATTGCAAATGAACCTCCAGAAAAACAATTTTTACACTGAAAACTCTGAATAACCTGAATGGAATTTGGAGAAAAGCCATGGGAATCCTCAGGAAGGCTGGAAAGCCTTATCAAGGCAGATTATTATGCTTTAGCAGAGCAATAAGTAAGGAAAGACATGACTGTTACACAAACAGTGGAAGGAGATAAAGGCTGAGGAAGCGGGCTGCTTATTGTAGGAGGGCCAAGTCAAGGAAACAACAATCTGGAGTTAGACCGGTTATTTTTCTGACACAAAGACTTAAAGGTGAGATGGAAGTATTTATATGGAAGTTGCACAATTTACAGGGATCAAGTGCTTTAGGACTACCGTAGATTGTGTAAAGCTAGATCATATCTATGCAAGATGCTGTAGTACTTGTCATTGTCTGAAACAAATGCATTGTATAGAAAAATCATTCAAAATGTGGTGGCTTAGGTCTATGGAAAGTATAATCTCTCATTTCTCCTCATCAATACCTTCTGAATTTGTTACTTAAGCTGTTCTCTGGACTCTGACATCGTCATGGGGACAAAACTGGTAAGACTTTGGTCCCATCTGACAACTTCATGACTAGTCACAAGAGAGGGTCCAAAGTGAAGACTGAGGGTGTACATATGCCTAGGCTGTTGGAAATGCAGGGCTGCCCTTGGAGGCACCCGTAATCCAGCAACCAGTAGATCCCACTGAAGGGAAAGGCAGCAATTCCGTGGCAATAGGCTTTTTAAACTGAATGCTTCTTTGGGGCTTTAAGTCTGGGCACTGATGTTTTAAACTTCTTAACCTATCCTAACATTTTGGGGGGTTCACTGATCCACTGTTCCTAGAAATGCTCTCTCCTGCTCATGAAGACCATTGGGATTCTACCTTCAGTGAAAACAGGTATTTTTATTGCTGAAATCAGCTCACTAATATAAGATCCAGTAATAAAAGACTAAAATGGAGGGAGGTGGTTGTGTAAAAAAACAGCAACCATATTCTTCTGATTTTTTTCCTGTAAATTTAGGCTTTTAAATCTTGGAACAAGAAATCAAATTTTGATTTATGTATTTATACCAAGCCTACACTTTCTGTTCAATGGTGTTGAGCTGCTGTGAGATGCAAAATCTTTTAGTAATTGTAAGAAAAATGCTGCAAGTCTGTGTTTTCTTTAAAAGCTATTTTCTTCAGATTAGAATTTTCTGCCTGACTTACTTGAGGATCTGTACTGAACAAGCTTTTTCCCCCTACCACCTTCTTTAAAGGCTTAACTTTCAAAAATGTACTAAATCAGCCAGTGCCCCAGTTTCAATTTTCTTGTTTTACCTTGAAAACCACTGCAAATCTCTTCTAGTATTGTTATGCATAAAAGATAACGGCACATTAATAATGCAAGCTTGGAAACTTCCTGTATGTTGTAAAGGATAGGAATCTATTAAAGAAACAATGGTATTGTTTGCTTTTCATACTTTTCCCCCTTCCAATACCATCTATCATACCCTGTAAGAAACCTAAATAACAATTTTCATTCTTCTCAGTTACACTTAGAGCAGCCAGGTTGAAGACTAATAAGCATAACATTAAGGATATTTTTTAACAGTTCTTCAGAATTTAGTCAGTTTGCAAACTGTGGTTGAAAATGCAGGATTCTGTATCTGATGCTTAACCAGGAAGGATTATATGCAGAATTAATGCTTTTCAGGTACAAGTTTAGAGAATTGTGAACCCTTGGCAATATGTTGTTGGGTAGTTACATCACCAATCTGTTACTTTCTCATAACTGTTATATTTATTTAAAAGCAGATAAATCATGCTCGTCACTGGTCTGGGAAGCTTATCTGTTCCTGAATAGGAATTCCTAATAATGACAGGAGGTCACTGAAAGGAAACTACACAATCCTCTTTTCCTCAGGGTTCAGTACATCAATTGGGGGGGGGGGGGGGGGGGGGAGAAGGAATTCTTGGTTTATGCCAAATTTGGAAAATGAAATCAGCAAAGAATCTCAAATCAACCATCCAAATATACACAGGAAACTTTAAATGCTTCTGTTTCCCTTGGTGGAACTCGTTCCATACCTGTGTATCATGATTTTGCACAATTTGTGTACATTAAAGCTAATTTGAATAAAAAAGAAACTTTGCAAGTCTTAAAATTAATGCTATTTTGTGATGCATAGTGCACTTCAGAGATTAATGTGTACCCAGGAAAATTAAAAACAGCACTATAACAGGGAAGAAGACAGGTATGTTGATCTTCAGAAGCTTTTCTCCATAGAGGTCAGATCCATTTTTTACTTGAGGATCAAAATATGAGATGTTCAAGAACAGAAGCAAAATGTGTATAAAACAAACCTGCCCACACAAATGGATTCTCCATGAAAAAATTAAATTCCCAGCAAGACTCAAATGTCTGTGCTTGTGTGGGTTTGCCACAGTGGGAAGTCTGGTAGTCAGATGAAAATTCTAGAAGCTGTGCAAACATATAGGCAAAACTGAAAGCATATATCCAGTAACTGAAAATCTCTGAGGTTTTAAAACAGCTCCCACATGGAAGAAAAATACTTAAGTAACTGAACTGGATTCACCACGGGGAATTTGCTGTTCATATTCCTCCTCCTTGTGGCCCTGGAGAAGGAGGACTGGGGAAGGGAAGGAATGGGAAGCAGTGGCTGATATTTTAAATGAGCAATTTAAAGCAACAACATGCAATTTCAAGGATGATGAGATAGAAACAACCCGCCCAGGAAGCCCTGGCTAATCCCATGCCATAAAAACCGCAGTTACAGATAGCTGTGAGAACTGAGATATCATTAGGGCAAATAATACCTGAATGTATTTTTGTCACTATAGAAAGATAATTCACGTGTGTATTGATTATTTTTCTTTTAAATACAGCACTTTGATTGTTCTCTTTGCAGAATTATCATTGTTTAGGTGACAGTTGTATGTTTGTGGTCCATATGTCTATATACGTACACAGATGTGTAAGTAGGCACACAAACAAAGCTAATTAATTGACATTAAATTCTGTGACCTATCTCTACAACAAATAGCTTACATAGATATGCTTTTCTCTTCAGAAATCAGGTCTATCTGTCATATCTTTAGTCTTTTTCCTAATATTGACTTATTTTTCCCCAAGATTAAGATCCCATGGTCTCTATACCAAGAGGTCATTACATCTTTAATCTTCTGTTCCAAAAAGCACTTATATTCTCAACATGTGGGCTTCATTGCAGCTAAATGTTTGTTACACCAATAGATTTAACTCTACAAGCACCCATAGACTTACACTATTTCCATGAATCCTGCCTTCTTTGTTGCTCAATACAGGTTTGGAAGTCCATCTTTTTAGAGATTCAGAGTTATAAAGAGCTGACCAAGTAAATTGATTTTTGGCAGTGATAGTGTGATAGGAGTTGTCCCTATTAAAACTCAGATGGGAGTTTAGTTATCTGTAAAATTAGAGTCACCAAAGAGAAAACCATGGTGAGGTCATTTCCACATCTTCCCCCCAGAGATGGCTCTGGGACTAACCGAGTAGCTTAAGCTGTTTGCCAGTTCTTACTCAGTCTAACTCATGCAGAGTTAAGTGCTACAACTTCACCTAGTACAATAATACGTGGGGATGAAAATGAATTGGGGATGCATGTCTGGCATTTCCATTTATTGACTGTTCCTTCCAGGAGTTGCAACTCAACCGCAAAAGCCTTGCTTGTATCTGAAACTTGGCAAATGAATCCTGAATCTCATGGAAATTAGTTAATGTAAACTCCTAAGACTAGAATTATTTGGCAGTTTCTAACCCTCTGGCCATCCACTAAATAATTACATAAACAAAACCTAAAACACAGCAGTTCCAGATGTTTGTTTGTACTCAGCTGGGGGGAAAAGGATTTGCTATTTTTAAATGAAATTAGAGGAAATTTTGCTTTTGGAAGTAGGAAGCAAGTTTACTGTAACTGCTCATTTTCATTCAAATGGAGCTTATTAGTGTTTGAACATTTGTTCCAGCAGGCCGGAGCTGCAGCAACACTGGTTTAAATGCAGTTTAGCTTGTAGTGCTGGATTCAGGCTGTGTCTGGAGCTGTACAAAGCCGTCCCTGAAGCACAGCTGACCTCGCTTGGCTCGGCAGTCAGCACAGCCTTGACATGCCCCCAGGCATATGGACCAGGCCCACCAGGCCCACCAGCACACCATCACCTTGGGAGCTGTGGTGCAAACGGTCAGCCATGCAAAGGTGCGTTTTCAGTGCAATGGAAGGGAGTGGGGGTATAACCTACAATTGTCTGAGCTTTCTGTCACCAACATAAACTAGACTATGATGTTCTGCGTTTTGTTGCTGCAACTAGTCCTCATTTGTGCTCCACTTCTGTCAGCAAAACACAGTAAATCTAAACATGTAAACAAGCAACATTAATGTTCTACCTCTAGAATGGTTTTACTAGTGCTTGTCATTTTTGTTATCACCTTTTCTACCATTTACTACTTCCCTATATTCTCTTTCTTCTGTCTGTTCCTTGTTTCAGTGGAAACCGTTTGCTTTCCCATGCAGTTCTCTTGACTCAACCTTAGCCTGTCTGTAATGTCTGTCAAAACTGAAGCTGCCAGAAAGGAGTTTGGGCCTCTGTTCTGGCTTGGAAATAGAGCAGGCAGATGATCTGAAGGAGGGTTCAAATTAGAGGTCGGGTCAATATGACTGGTCCTTCCTGCTCCTAGGAAAAAGCCCCTCCCAGAGAACAACACTGGCTCAGAGCACAGCACTGGGGTGGCTGATGTCTCCTGTGGCTCTGGCTCTTCCCTGTTGTTTTTCAGGCTATGATAACATTAGCCAGGAGCCTGGACCCTGAGGAGCAGATCCGTGGTGAGAGGATGGTGCTCAAGACTTGTCCACCCTGTAGGCCTCTGGAGGCTTTATCTAGCTGATGTCTCATGAGCTGAAGGCCCATTTGCAGCTGGTATGATCCTGAAACTCACCTTTGTTTTTGTCATTGACTTGTGAGACCATTGTGAATTTTTAAAGAACACAACTTCTTCCTGAAGGATAGTTCAGTAGGAAAACTTGAGTCTTTGAGCATTCTGGGTATCTTTCCACCCCTGTGCTAATAGCAATCTAGAAGTGCAACTAAAAGATGAAAGCTGCAGAGCATCAATTATTTTCCTACCACCAAATATTGTCTTGGTCCACCACATCATGTCTGTTAGCCTTGGTTTTGACCTTAACAGAATCACTAGTCTCAGGAACATTTTGTTTTCATATTCAGCCCTGAAGCTCTAGGGTTGCAAATGCAGAGACACCTTTGAACAAATGTCAGTGAACTGACCCTGACAAACACACCGTCTTTTTGATCTGTTCCTTGGTTATTAGAAGTTGTTTCTTGTTCATCATGTTTAGCATCTCCAAAATAAATGTGGTTGTTGAGTCTCTGTCTTAGCTTTCCATTTCCAGCTAATCAGGCTTTTCTCAGTTCTTATGAACCACCTTTGGTAAGAAAGCTGAGGGTGGAAAGTGAGAGGAGATCAAGGTGAAGGAGAATTGCAGGGGGAGCTGGGTTGCAAACCTCAGTGTGTAAGGATGAAAGGAGGTGGGTTTGTTTCTGATTTTAGGAGGGGTGCCCTGGGTGTGGGGGTGCTGGGAAGAAGATGACAGAGAAAACAAATGAGTCCGAAGGGGAACTTGTGAGGGATTAAATTTCTGGACTGTGCAGTGGGATACATTAGTGTCCAGGGAGCTTGTGGATATAAGGCTTTATATAAATGAGTGCCTAGCCTGCAGTTTAAAGATTTACATGGCATTTGAATATCAAAAATATGTGAATCTCTCTGCTTCTATAAGCAGCTTGTTGCAATGTAGCTTTTAAAATCTGTTTTTCTATGAGAAAACAGCTAGACAAGAACGGTCCTCATTAATTCGCAGGAACTCCTGTTTAATGGTGTCTGCATCAAAGCCAACTACTTTACAATCAAATCCTCCCAAAGCAAAAAAAGCTATTCAACTATACCTTGAGAACCAGAGGATAGAATAAAAGCAATTCCTTTATAGCTTTAATACAGAAGGATTGCATTTTTTTATGAAGCTTTATAAATACAAATTACTTCTGTTACTGCAAAATTAAAGTTAGGACTTTTTCAGAAGAACGAATAGCCTTTTGGTTTAGGTGTTCATTTAATATTCCATGAAACAACTTTTTGGAATGATGGCAGAGGAGAATGAGTAAAGCTTTTTTTAGAAGGCAGTGACCAAGGGTTTGACTAGTGATGAAACAAAGTTATCTTTCTGTGACATAGCTACTGATGTTTTGACCAATTCACTCTTCTGTGAGTCTGAAGCCAACTCTTCTTAGTGTTTTTAAAGGCCATAAATTAAAAAATGCATGCACTACTAATGCTGTTTGGATTCAAAATACCTAGTTTTTTTATTTATTCTGTAAAATAATATGTGTTGTACCAGAAAACTTTAAGTTCTACCTAAGCATTAAACTACAAAAAAACCACCCTGCCTATCTTAAAAAAAAAAAAAAAATCTGTTACTACATATTTTAAAAGCTAAACCATCAGGGGGAAAGAAGAGGAGATAAGAAAAGAGGGAAGATACTTGTATAAAGACCCTGAAATGTTTCATGGACCTCTTAATTTTTAAACCAGCCAAGGGACATGTGCAGCAGAGGAGCCTGGAGGGACAGAGCTAAGGCGTGGATGCCATCTAGTGGGGTCTGGTCACTGGAGTCAGCGACAGGACTTGCACATTTTGAGGTGGTGCCTTGATTCTTTATACTTTGCACAGCCTCGAATTAGCTTATCTTCACTTCAACTCTCCCAGCTGCCATCTGACTTAAAGGCGCTGGGTTTCCTTGCATACACTGTGTTAGTAAAACTACATCATATTTTGGATTGCTGTTGTAGGCTGCTATACTACTTACTTGAGAAGGCAATGTTATGAAGTCTGGCAGGTGTTTCACAGAAATCAGTAAATCTTGCCATGTAAGGGAAAATTCGTTGTTCTCATTAAAAGAAAGTGATCACTGTTTTCAAACATAATACGGCATTTATTCATTTGGGGTAATTTTTCATACTATACTATACCTTTCAAAAGACCCAACAGTACTTTCTTAAGGGCTTTTTTTGCTGGAATTTAACAGTAGTTGGACTGGTTTATTTACCCTTCTCTTGGGAAGGCTCTCATAAGAGCATGACAGTGTCTTCTGGTTGCATAGAGTATTCCAGAACAACTGAGAAATTCATCATTGGGGCCCCATGGAAAAGCTGCCAACTCCACTGCAGAGTTCACAAAAAGATTCACCAAAGTGCCTGGAGAAGGATGTACCCAGGGCACTGCGACTCATCTGCGCAGTGTGTGTGTGTATCAAGGAGTGAAGGAAAGGAGTAGAGAGGTTTTTCTTACCAGCAAAGGGTAAATAAGGAATAATTGCAGAAATTACAGATTTCTCTCTCCATGCACCTTAAGACAGCCCATGCCTAGTGGACCAAAGACCAGGTCCTGACATTTCTCCTGTGTGCAAAATCAAGTGCAGCTGCTGGTAGCATTCCCAGGGATGGCTTTTACGTGTTCCTACAGCCCCTGCTAGGATCAGGGTCCTGCTTCCGAATCAAGGGGCTTTTCAGTCACTACTACTGCTTTAATACAAAGAACTTGCATTAATTTCTCAAGAAACTACCGTTCCTTTCAAAAGTCATATCCTTCTTCCAAACCCCTTTGGACCTATGAACTTCTTCTGGTCAGGTCAGAGGCAAAATATCAAATTTGGCTATGACTGAATTGGTTTGGAAGCCAGTCCCAGACCCCAAACTTTCTGGATTACACAGGGGTGAAGGTGGACCACATAGAGGTTAATGTAGAGGGTATAACGAAATGTCATCCCCTTACCAGAAAATATCTGCCAACCTCTGCTAAAGAGGAGATCCTTGAAAGGATACATGTTGGCACTTCTAGATTGTTACAGTACAATCTGAGAAGATGGGGCCAAGAGGCATGTTCATGACAAAAAAAAAAAATCCTTGCTAATAACGTGCCCATCACTCCCAGCCCAAAGATGGGAGCATGGCACTCTCCTGCTGGGTGCAAGAAACAAAATAATAACCGAAGGAAGGAGTCTGATTTGCAAAGGATGCTGGCATCTGCTAGCATTTTGATCCAAACTGTTACCAAGGTGGTTTCTGCCTGAGCCCCTGACACTTCTGCGGTGGTTTGTGAAGGCCAGGACCGTACCCAGAGCTTTGCAGCCTGTGGTCTCACCTGGCTGATGTTCCTGTCCTGAATTCGGCGTGCTGAAACAAAAATGTGTAAGCAGTAACAAGAAAACATTCAGTAACACCTTGGACTGCATTTGAACTTGGTGGGTTGGTAATGAAGTGCTAAATAATTGTGTCACTTAATTGTGACGCCACTAGAGGGCACAGAAGTACTGTTTCGGATCATTTTAAGCATTGCCGTGGCTGTTAACAAAAGGAAGAAACGGTATCTCATTAAGGAAATCCACTACCATCTCTCTTTTCATTTTTTTTTTGACACAGCAGCCAGCTCAGAACATAAATATTGCTTTAAAAAGCCATCAAAGTGAGTTTCACAAGGTGAAAGCCCTAGATCGAACACTGGATTTGTGATTCTTAAAGATCTAAAGAGGATCCTCCCAAGAGGATCCAAAAACTACTATATATCCCAATATGGTGAAATTTGAGGAGTTCACAAGAAAAACAGCGTGGAAAAGTTGTGTGTGTGTGTGTGTGTGTGTGTGTGTGTGTGTGTGTGTGTTACCCCCCTCAAATGACATGGGAGCAGTAACTTTATCAGGTGGTGACTGAATAAAAGCTACATGCTGTAAGCACCTTCTGACAACAACTGAGCCCAGAGAATTGCCCTGTCCAAAGGACAAAGCGGAAGATAACCTCCCAGGATGAAGTATTGTACAAAGATGAGGGAGCAAAGTTGTTAGGGGAGGGCTGCACGAATTTTCATAGGTCACCTACATCAATACCTCATCACAACAGTACAACCTTCCCCTCAGTTATTTGCAGATTAGCTTTGGCATGCTCCCATATATTTTACTCCAGTCTTTATGCAGCAGTGAAATGCATCAGTGGTGGTTGAGCCACAGAATACAAATGCTTTTATGGACATGTATGGGCACACTGCTAAGATTACTCTTTTTGCTATGCAACTGGACAAAAAAAAAAAAAAAAAAACCCAAACAAAAAATCACTAAACCCAACCAAAAAAAACCCCAACAACAACCAAAAACAAGTCCCTTTGCACTGGAACACTTGTTTTTCACATTTTTTTTAAAGTCTAGGGGTTTGGGGTTTTTTTAAACTTTTCATTGAAATTCACTAACCAAAAAATTCCAAGTTGTGTGGGTGTTTGATTTAAAATGGAAAAGCTTTCAGACTGTGTGCTCAATTCAGACCAGGAATTTTGCAATGGATGATAACAAACTTCATCCAGCTCTGTCTAGTTCTCTAAGCTCTTAATCAAGTGACAGGCAATTCTAGACATTGGCCTAGAGTTTCCTAGGACAGATAAAGCATACAGTTACTTTTGTCATTTCCCTTTGCTCTTGAATATCCCTGTCTCAGACTTGCCCGTACACAAATTTTCATGATCTCTGAATTTACTTTCCTATTGTTCGAGCTTTTGCTAACTAGAGGTCATAGGCTCCCACTGCCCAACACCACACAAGGTTGCTAATTATCAGTCATTTTTGTTGGTTCTCACACTCTGGCAAAACTACTTGGCTGATCTTGGTAATCCAATCCTCCACTTGGTTTGTTTCTGGGAGAGAATGGAAGTTGTCCAAACTGACCTTTGTTGTAAAAATGAAAGATTAGACTGAAACTAGTGTCTTTTTCTTCATTTTACACTTTTTTTGGTCAAAAGATATTTGAGAGAAGAAGTGAAAGTTATAAACTTAGACATGGATTCTGCCAGTATTAATGGCTGCCTATGGTTGTCTTCAAATTATGTCACTATTTTAATTCCTCCATTTATATATCGGATATTGATACATCCAAAGCTTTGCATGGCCAGTTTCTTCTAAAGAGTTAGGGTGCTCATTTCTTAAAAAGCTGCCTTTCTTCTATTAAAAAAAAAAAAAATCAAACAAAAAACCAAAACCAACAAAACCCACATCTATTTTGAGCTGTGTTGTCTGAAGAGCTGAATGCCATAAAATGACGTGTAGTTACATGTTCAAACCCAAACCATGGCTGCAAAGCAGTACCAACTGATTGACGTCTTTATGATTAAGAAGGCATCTATTATGATTAAGAAAGCTTCTTCTAGCTACAGAAGAAATGCTTCCTGTAAAATAACTCTGAAGATTCAAATAAATTCTTAATTTCTGGAGGTTTTAATCACTCTACTGATACAGAGCAACTTAAGAAGGCAGCATTAAGCCAGGAAAACAAAATAACTCCATTCCACATCCATGCTGTGTAATGTTCCTTATGGGTGCTCGTTAATGCCTCCTCTGTGTCATGGTGTCATGCAAAGGGAATAGTCATCAGTCCCTGAGGTGGGGAGCCAATCTTATGTGCTGCATGTGTATCATAGGGGATGCATACCAGCATCTGCCCCTGCAGGTCATGAACAACTACATCCAAGTTTTGACTGTAATGAGGGAGGTTTGGGTTTAGGCTCTCTTCCCCCTTCCCAAAAGCTTTGATATGTGTCTAAGAAACTCAAGACAGCTATGGTGCCTGATACAGGGAAATGATCACCTGCTTTGCAACTTATTTACTTATAGCAACTTATACTGATTTTTGAATATTGCTTAATAATCCTGCTTGCCCTGACTGCTCTGTGGAAGCTTACCACGGAATACTGTGTTCATCAAAACAAAGCAGTTTTCTGTGGAAACTTACCAAGAACTACTATGTTCGGCAAAAATAAGAGACATGTCCCTGGAAAGCAGGGATGTGTTTTAACAAGTTGAGTCCTTGTAGAGTATAGATAGCCAGATATGGACAGTAGAAACTAGTATGCTAGTGCTTTTATATAAGATAGAGGGAGTAAACTGGCTGGAACCACTGGTTTTTTTTCAAGAAACTAGCTAAGAGAATCTGTGCATGCTCCGAGGAAAAGCACAAGGTGAGAAACACTACGAGCCTTCCTCCAACAGACCCCCAAAGACGCTCACCAGGAGGCAATGAGCAGGCACAAAGACAACATAAACTGCTGACACCGGCCCTTTGAACTAACCCAGCCTTACTTATGCATACGTATATTTGTACTGTGTAATCCAATTAATATGTATATCCACACTCTCTAAATTGTTGGTAAAATGTGCTGTGGGTGTGCAAGCTTTGTGGAGAAATCCCCTTGCACCCTGGCGCTGGAATAAACATACCTGCTTTATCATTCTCTCCAAGCTGTTGAGTCTGTTTCTGAGCATCATGCCCCACCTTTAATTAGGATCTACAACTGCGGTTCCTTCCTGTGTCTCTGAATGTGTTTACTCCTTGCTGGTTACTGTCTCAAATAGTGACATGCACACTATGCTCATGAAGCAGACTTGTTTTCTATTATTTCACGTTGTTATCTGAGAAGTAAACCTCTATGTATATTTGAGCACATTAAAACCAGTTCCAAGAAATACATTATTAAAAACATTAGTGTTTTAATTAGGCAGACACCTTTGAAGTTTTATGGCACTCATGTGGCTTGTGCATGTGTTTGGGTATTTAGCAATACCTCTCCATTATGTAATGCATGTTTTTTTGTAGGTGACATTTAAGAAATAACAAAATCATAAATATTGTAATGGCTTTATGTGGAAAAATCTTTCAACTCAATCTGTCCTGTCACATGTTTTATTGGTTTATGTCTTTCACATTGTATAGTTTCAGCTATTTCAAACACTACTTTTTCTTCATCACATGAAAACCAACATCTGACTGACAGCAATCACAGTACCACCTAGAGGTTAAGAATGTTTAATTCAAATAATAACAGAGTTTTAGACTGAACTGTTTTTGAAGCCATCAGAACCATCCTGTAACACATTTACATACTAGATATGTAGCTGTACCCCCATGCAGTGCAGGAGGGATCCTGCTGATGGCTTTAGCAGTGGCAGGTTGGGGCCCTGCTTGCTCTTTGCTGCTGGAGGAAAAGCTTTTCCCAAGTTCAGTACGGCAACAGTGCTGCAGGACTCATGCTTGCCCCCATCCGTGGCCATCCCATGAATTCTGGGGCAGGTCTCTCACAGAAGTGGCAGTATGTGTTAAGGTAAGTCCCACAGATGACAGGTTAGTGGCTTGTGGAGGCACTGGTCTCCCTGGAGGCATTTTCTTGATTAAGTTTGATGGCAGATTTAAGGCAGACTGGTTGCAGTGGGAGGTAGCTGAGATTGTGCAACATCTAATTACAGGCTTTCCACTTCACAGGGTATCCTAGTGTCACACATAAACCTGTCAAAATTCCTCCAAGGTAGAAAATATGAGAGAAAGTCAAGCTGACCAGCAGCAAAGGAGGCAGATTGCTTACAACCCTGTTTAAGTGAAAGGATGTCTTCTGTCATGCCACTCATTTGTGGCATGTTCTTTCCTTCCTCTCCTTTTGCTTGGCTTTAACCACCTTGAAATAAATGTTTAGCAGAAAATTGTGTAGAACTGTAGATATCAACAAACAAAATGGCATGTCAAGCAAGTTTCCAACATAAAGGAAATATTTTGTATTGTTCTGGTGGTACGAATAGCTTCCTGTACAGAATAAGGCTAGAAAGGAGTTTTCAGATAACATTATGCTCTGATTTGAAATTAGGATTCTCTTAACTGTAGAAGACTAAAGGCTCTCTAGATTAACTTCTTTGCCAAGCTTCATTTCTCCCTGAAGTCAGATTTAGAGACTAACATAATCAACAGCTATTTAAGGAGGTAGGAGAAGGTAAGTAAGATCTTTCAAGTTTTTCTGAGACTTGCAATGCAGGGTTTAGCCAGTAAGATGTCTGACCAAAGAAAAGAAGCCATAAAAAAGCGGGTGGGGGAAACTAGTATTAGGAAGTAGGCTACAGCAATTATAATTAGGGGTGGAAACTTAAGAAAATACTGCAGTACAACAGTTCTGCGTAAGTTTCAGCAGTGCAATTATTGTTCTAAAGATTTAGTAGATTGAGGGGGTGGATTTTTTTACCTTCTACCTATAAAAAAGACAGTCCAGCTGGGCGAGTGGCAAACTCCCCAGGATGATGTTAATCAATTATAGATAATGAGGAATACTAGTCCTCTTGCCTAGTGGCCATGCTTCACAGGAATACATCCCAAAAAGGCAACTCATACTCCTGAAATCTAGCTACCACACCTCCAGACCAGGATTGCTAGACTGGAAGAGCAGAGGGGGGGGGTATATTTTTCATGGAAATGCTGCCATAGGTGTATCTCAACCATTTTCTGTTGGTATCATGAGAGCAGTATAGAACCGAACCACACTTTGTTGCACAAGAGCATAGTTTTCAGTGTAAACTCGTAATTCCTTATTCATGACAAAAGTTGCTTCAGGACATAGTGTACCATGTCCTCTGCATGGGTGTGAGAATAAAAAGGGATTAGGAAGGAACTAGTGAAATGCAGGGACCAAAAATAACTATATGGTCTCTACTGAGCTTCTTAGAGCTCTTCTTTCACCAGACTAAAACTTTTGCCTTTGCTTCAGCAGAATGGATCTTTCCATCATGGCTTCTGGTATTCAGCTATATCTTTATACAACTCTTTCTATATTTGTATGTATTAGTGACAGACAAAAAGAATTGAAAATTGTAGTGTCTTATTGCTAGTGTGGTTTCTCATATGATTTTTTAAATAGAGAAAATATTCCTTCCCCTCCCTGGAAACCTCCCAGGTTGGATGGGGCTTTGAGCAACCTGGTCTAGTGGAAGGTATCCCTGCCCATGGTAAGGGGGGTTGGAACTAGATTATCTTTAAAGGTCCCTTCCAACCCAAACCTTTCTATGATTTTGATTTTGGGAAACCCAAGAAAATATTTCAAACACTCCCTTGCTTTAGCTACTCTAATACATGAGCTTCTCTTTTAGTATTGTAGTACTTCAACATCTGATTTTGACCTAAACCAGAAATAGGAATAATGAAAAAGAAAATACTTGCTTGGCCACAGCATTAGAAACAAAATGAACCTCATTGTGGGTGAATTCCTCATTTTGAGGGGACACTGTTCTTGAACATTCACTGTGTCAAAGGAGGATGAAATCATTCTGATGCCATTGAAAGGAAAATGGCCTCTATCTAGTGTCTCTGCAGTTTTGTTTAATACTGGGGAAGTTGTTTAAAGTCTTTGCACCCACCTCTGTTAATTGTTAAGCTAGAGAACTCTTGAAGGGGAAGTAAATGTGCTACATTCATGAATGACTTGATGGTGTAGGATTTAGTGAATTATCTTCGGGTGAAATAATACTGTATGGTCCCATATCATGCAAATTAATATATAGTGTTTGTAAAACAAAGTTTTTAAGACTAGCATTTTTCATCATGCCTCATGACTTATTTGACAGTGTGGACTCCACCAGAACAGTTTTCAGAGAGCCAGTAGTTAAGTATCATTTGGAAATGGTCTCCTAAACCAAAGTTGCACAGGTTAGAATAAAAAATAACACAAAAATTAAACTTGTTATATTTTGAAAGAACACAGGGAGTTATTGGTTTTGATTTAGATTCTTGGGGTTTTTTAAATTTCTTTTTATTTTCTTGGTTCTAAGGCTAATAAAATCAGCATTGTACTAGTATTCAGGAGGATTTTGTGTTACTTTCAACTTGCGAAACAATGACAAGTACCTAAATGTTCACAGAGAGAAGGTTAGGTTATTCAGGGTGGTTTTCTTTTCTTCCCTCAAAACTTTCAACACAATTTGAAGAAGTGAGCATCTCTGAGAAAATACACAGCCATACATTTCAGCACCACTACCCACATACCTATGGGGGTATTCAGATCAGAAACTATCAGTTATTAAAATTAAGGATCTAGACAGGTACATAAGGTGGAGAAAACAATTTCTCCAATAAAATTTGGTCAGTCGAGTTTTGATATCATACAATTGGTTAAAACTCTGTTAATGACAGTGTGCAGGTGCTGGAGATTCTTTCTGGCAAAATTTAAACTCTTTGATGTTAAAAATGGTGTTAAGCTATTCAACTTTAACCATCCCCTTGCCCCATTTTTGGTAATTTAGTGATCCATTGAAGCAGATCATCTTACTGACAGATTTCACCCAGTAAACAGCCAGCTATTACCTTTAAGGATTTTCTTGCTTACTGCTTTATTCTAATTTATTGGTTCAGCACAGTGTTTTTCATGTCTCTGTGGGTTTATACTCATAGTTCTCATTAATGTCAACATGATAGATATCATTAAAGCTACCTGTGTGCTGTAACAAAACTGTCACGGTAATGCAGAATGCTGCAGTTCCCTCTCTAACTTGGAGTTATAGACCAAACTAGCACACTAATAAGTTACCTTGTTTTGAAAAGATAAGCATCAGAGAGTTTCAAGTCAAGATTTAGATCTTAAAGGTGGTGCTATTAAGCTCCCAACTTTGACCATTCAGCCATAATATGAAATCACCGATTCACTGGTGGCCAGAGTGGAGGTGTTGGATGTGGTTCCACAACGAGTGAGGTGAATAGGGCTGCCTGTGCCACTGGGGTCTGCAGGCAAGCAGTGAGGAGCATCTTGGTGACCTCTGGTTCACACAGCGGCCGTTCACCCTTGCCTTCCCTGCTGCAGCACTTCGCCTGCTAGTGAGTGATTTATGTGATCTGATTTGCTGCTGTCAGTTACCTCTGATTTGTGAACAAGCTGGAATGAGCCTCGGGGAGAGGGCGGGAAGGTGACAGAAGGATGCTTGAAAGAAAGGTTACATACCTCCCCGTTCTGAAAGGCTAAACATATAATCTTCCATAGGAGCGCTATAATTTCTACCTTGCCTGGTCATCTGGTAGGAAGAAAAACTGCTAACAGATGACAGCCTTGAAACAAGCAATTGAAGAGGTTTCTTCTTCTTTTTTTTTTTTTTCCTACCTGCAGATAGAAATCATAAGAAAGGGGAGGGTATGAGGAAGGAGCCATTTGCATCTCTGGCATGTGGAATTAGTCACTGCTGGCAAAGCATTCATTGAAATGTTATGGGAAGAGAGCTCTTCATAACAGAAACAATACTGGACCCTTTACTTTTACCCAAACTTGAAAATAAACAGGTGATTTATTTTCTTCTTCCTGATAACTCATTTGAAAAGTTTGTGGGTTCTGTGAAAGCATTCAGGTGGGACCTCACTGGCATTCAGGCTGCTCCTGTGGATAGCCCCTGATGAGGGGCCCTGCTCACTTCTCCTTGGGATGCCCCAGGACTGCCCAGGCCTCTCTGTGCTTCTCTACATCTTGGTGGCTCTAAGTGGGAGCCTTGCCACCACCTCTTGCAACATCCCTGGGCAAAACCCTTCAGGTATCTATGCCATGTCAAGGCTCAACCCATACATGACCATGCCTTCTTATATGAGGGGAATCCTGCCTGACCCTTAGCATTAACTGTAAGGTTTTTGTAGAAAAAAGTGGCGGTAACTGTAGGACTCCTGTATGTGTGTGCTGTGCTTAATGAATGTCAAGATCTGAAGCCATTCCCCAAGGCAGCAAGTCAAAGTACCTGAGATGAGTCTGGTCAGGTGACAAGTAATATCTTCCTGGCATAATCTAAACTTTTCGTTGTCCATGTTTGCTCTTCTTACACAGGTTGTATGCAAGGGCTGGGCCTCTCACCCTAGTCTGAGGGCACTCTGGAGCACCTCCAAGCTCCCAGCTGCAGAGCAGAGTGTCTCTCAAGAACCTTCCAATGGGGCCTAATCCACATTTCCCCTTTAGGAGACCTCTGTGAGCCTTGCTCTTCTGAAAACTCTGTTAAAGATGTGTCTAATACCAATTTAATTGTTTAAAATAATGAAGGCTGTGGAGCTTGTGTTGCAAGGGGGAAACCTCAACTTAGTGCCCCCATTAAGCCTCTGGCCCACCTAAGCCCAACCCTCCCACTCCTCCTTTATTTCATCCTTGTGTCTCACGCTGCTGCTGCATCAAGTTGGCCACAATTGCAGCTCAAAGGTAAGTTCAAGGAAAAGATCCTGCTGGGAAAATTAAACATGATGTTCCCTTACAAACAGACATACTTCATGCTATGAACTGCTTTTTTCATGTAAGTACTCCTTTGGTTTATTTTTAAAAAAAAGAATTGCAGAAGTGCTCTATCTAACCATTCACAACACTTCGGCAGAGGTGTTGGGGTTTGGCAGCACACGTGCTTGTTGTGGCATGTGCACATGCTGCAGCCTGTGAAAGGTTGATTGACCATTGATAAAATGGTGTTGTTCGGTGCCAGAGAATAAATGTTGAACCCAAAAACTCAGGCTAGTTTATAGCAAATACCAGACAGGCTAGGTTTTCTTATCTTCTACAGAAATGTGTGAAGTATCTAGATGCTCTTCCTGTACCTGTGAAGTGTAAGTAGCTCTACACAAGTGAACACTGTGGGCAGATAATATCAATAGTTGCAAGCAGAGTATAGGGTTCTGGCGTTTAATAAAACACCATACGAACAGAGCTGAATATGTAGCTCGCCTTCATTAATGAAGAACCAAAGAAACATGCTGAGTGATGTGATATCTTTTTAATCATATTAGTGCACATGAGAGTTGGACAGAGCTATTTATTATCCATCCTGTTTTCATAACTGAGGTTTCCAGCTCGAGCAGAGGGACAGAAGATGCCAAGTTTCTCTTTTGTTTTCTTTTTTTTCTTCTAACTTTGGCTTGAACGAGCTGTTAATAACACTCCAAAAAAGCAGTATTACTCCTCAAAAGTTTACACTTCACTGGCAGTTTCTGTAAAGCAGCCAAAATTAGCAGTTTTCACTGGGATCAGCACTGGGAAACTTGGAGCATGTTAGGGTGGAGATCTTCATAGTCTGTTTTATAGACCAAAATGGCTACTGACATGCCTGAGGGCTGAATGTGTTTGGCAGTAGAAGTGAATCTGCTATAGATTGTCGAAATGGGGAAAATCTCTAACATCTCTTACAGGTCAATCGCAGCGATGAGCAGTATCTGAGATACTCAGTCCCACCCACGTAGTTTCCCCCTCTCTGGGCCAGGTGCCCCAGGGCAGCATGGCAGGACTGCACATCATGACTCTCTTTGCTCATGCCTGGAGCCCAACAGGGCATTACCACCCAGCAGCAACCCTGGTCGTGGGCCACCACCCCCCACATACCTGGCACCTGCTGCTGCCTGGCCAGCCTGCTGCTGCCATCCTCTCCAGGAGTGGGAGATGCCAGGAGAAAAGCCATGCTATAGGTGGCACAAATGCAACAGCTTTGTCCCCCGCTGGTGATCATGTGTTAATAAAGGTGTTTTCAGAGTCCTTTTTACTTACAACTGCTCAAAAAAATAGAGGTTAATGCAGAAATAGCATGATGGGGTTTTTTGCAAGCTGTTTGCCATGACATCTGCTATAGATAAGTTTAATATTGTCTAATACTTTTTTTTTCAGGAGAGGTGTGTTTTATAGGAAAAACTCACTTCGGAAAACCGTAATATCTGGATGACTCATTTGTTCTTAACCTTTGTCTTAATTCAGCATAAACCAGCAAAGATCTGTCTAAATTGGTTTAGCTGTTCTCATATAATTTGTTTTCTAATATTTATTTGTCACTTGAGGATAAGATTTTTTTGGCTTACAAAAAATTTGGGCAGCATGTAGAGCGTTTTTTTGATACTCACTTTACAGTATTGTTTCTGAGCTGAAACTCTGAGGAAACTGACCACAAACCTTTGAAGAAATTTGAAAAGAAAACTATAATAGTAAATGTCAGTGCTACTGCTGCCCCTAGGCGCATATAGCACATGTATGCCCAAGTAATATAAATATTAAAATATGCTTTTATTTATCTATGATTATTTCTGACTCAGAAAAACTATGGCAGTTGTGTGTGTGCAAGATTCGAATGGAAAAGCTGGCACAGCTGTAGCTACAGCAAACATCCCACCGAGCTTAGGTGAACAAAATCTCACTGTACTGTAACACATTATCAAAGATACAGTACATAAACAATGGATCAAAGTCCACCAAGTGTTCCCAAGCTAGCGAGTAGGAAATCCCTGCTTTCTTCCATTTCAAATGAACTCTAGACAAAAAAGTTGCAATTATCTAGGTAGCTTTAAGGAGATGAGTGAGCAGTTACTTTAGAAACAGCACGGGTGTTAAACATACACAGTTCAGGTGTTGCCTTCTGGCAGTTTTTGTGTGTTCTTTAATATTAATCTTTGTAATTTAATAGGCATAAATAGAGATCATAATTACCTTAAACAAAAATGCTTTTAAAGTTTTGTCTGCCACATTATTTTGCACTTTTCCTTTAGACTGTAAAACCATACAGAGAAAACTGTAACCTCAGTGGGAAATACAATACTTGGTAACTTTTGTTGTGCTGCAGTAAGTTTCTCTGCTAAGGTAACGGCCAAAGCTATGAGAACCTCCATGAAACTCATTTTGGGTTATTTTAGTGATAGCCAATGTTCAGACTATTTGGAAATCGTTTCTTATCCTGACAGTCGGTAGCATATGTAAGTATTTTATGGAGTGGTCCAGTGGGATCTGGGGGAATTTATGAGATGCTATGTGCCATAAAACTAGCTTGCTAATTCATAAATTACTTTCTGAGCAAATAGGAATGAGGGAAACCTTTTCCTAAACCTGGAAGAAAAACACAAAACACAGAAAAACACAAAAACCTGGAAGAAAAACACAGCACACAAAATAGCAGCATGTGTCCACCCACCCCTTCCCTCCACCCTGCCCGCTGTCACTGCCGGGTGATGCTGACATGCCTGGGCTCAAATGTTGCCTGTGGATCCCTTGGATAGACCCGTCCAGGGCTTGAGGGTGCTTCCAGAACAAGTTTAAGATCCAGGCTGTAAAGGCTTACCATTTCAGTGCCTCCAATTTGCATGTGTGGATACAGCCACTGATGCATCCACCATAACCACACTGCCAGCAGAAGCTGCTTGTAGCATCAAGGCTTTGGCTTAAGTCACTTCATGTCAAGAAATACAGGAATAGTGATGGCAAAGTAAGAAAAAGACAAAAAAGCACTTTCTGTGCAGTTGCTGAAATTGTGCCTGTTATAATTGGTCTGAGGGAAGGGAGCTAGGGTTTTCATGTGGTCCTGAAATTCTTTATTCATTTACTGTTGTTGTTTCTAATAGCTGAGGACTAGGGGGTGTGGAGGAAGCTTCAGGAGACAAGTCATAAACAGAACAAAGCACCCAAAATGAGGCCAGTCCCTTTCTCCCTGCCTTTTGTTTTCTTCCTGCCAGTGATGGCAACTCTTCAGAAGGAAAAACTTGTATCCGATTAGTCCCCTGCCATTTTTAGGATTTCCTTTTCACAGCTGGCCAAGTTTTTATTTTGCTCTCTGTTACACACCCTTGGTGAGAAGGAAAATGCAATCCAAGGTTTGAAAGGGCAGGGTTGGTACTTACCCCTCTCATCTCCCTTGCATCTTAACCTTCCCCACATGAGGAATCTCTTCCTTAGATGTTTGGGGAGCAGCTCAGGCCAAAAGGAAGAGAGGAGAAGCGTGGGTTTAATTTGGCTTATTGTTTATGGTAGGTTGCCTAATTTTATGTGAAATGGCCATTTGTTACATTAGCTGATGTGTATTTTGATATTGTAATTTGAATTATAGGATACCTCCAGTGCCAAGATTAGCATCATAAAATGAAATTAAATAAATAAAAAGGGTTAAAAAAACCAATCAGTCAGTCCAATTAAAACTGTGGCTCTCTGGAGCCATGGAAAAAATGTAGCATAAACAGAGCTGTGAGATTTGCAGGGTGGAGCTGGCATTGGCAGTATGGTGTACAGGTATATACCTGTCTTTCTGATTTGGACCAAACAACCACCAGTGTGCTCCTTTTTGGGATCAGAGAACAAAAGTCAGGCAATCGCTGCTGAACTGTGGAAGAAGCCAATTCACAGAGAAAAAGTACCTGTTCAAACAGTCCCCACTTTACTGAAACATCTCCTGTCTAAAGACTTTTAGCTCCTGTGCTTATCAGTTTATTGTCATGCTTTCTGGCAATTAGTGATCCACTTCACCTCTTGCAAGCTCACATCACCGCTGAGCTAAACTGACAAGATAAACTCGGTGCTTAAAATTCCATTTCCAGTAATAGAAATGTACCCCATCCTGTCATTTTTTTAAGCGGACTTTTTTGAAGTTACACGAAATACCACCATATTAGATTAAGCCTGGAAGGCATGCATTTAAAGGGAGAAACCTGTATTTCTGAACAGTATGACAGCTTATAGTTTCTGCATTGTAGAATTTTCAAAATAGCTATTTTCTAATTGTCTTACCCGCTTTACCTTTTGACTTTGGCACTCAGATTTCTTTTTGTTTTCATAATTTTCCATTTTTTTCCTTATCTGTTACTTTGTGTAATTAAGCCTGGAATCAGTAAACCACTTAAACACATATTCCACTGTAAGCTGAGAACTGGGGTTCTCTTGAAATCAGTGGGTATTAAGGTCTTGCTCAAGTGCTTTGTTAAATCTTAATCAAGGTATTTGTCCTTCAGTCTTTGGGGACAGGGATTTTCTTGCACCTGGTTCAATTCCTAGATCTCATGTCAATATGGGCAAACCAGGTTTCTTCATTGTATTTTCTTCTGTGGTGCTTTTAAAAAACAAGCCAAAAGAAAAAGGAAATGATCCTTGGACTAGATGAAACTTTGCTGGTGTTCAGATTCCTGGATGACCACATTGGCTCAGCTGGAAACAAAACTGATTTATAAGATGGACAAGTTTCTCGCACTCCTAACTACATGAAAAGCAAGATGCTTTTGCTTCTGCGAGATGTTCTTCCCATTCTGCAGCATATCCGAAATGCTGTTGGGATCATAATAAGACAGATCTTTACATAAAATATGGTGTGTGTTGTGTTTTAACAAACTTGCAGTCACCCTACTTAAGGGTGAGAGAGTTCATTGCATGATGCAGCAACCTAGGTAGCCTGACATACCTGCCTCCGTGGGAGCTAGTGCCATATCATCCCACCTCTGAAGTGCAGATTGCCTACAGGGGCAGACCATAGTGGTGTACCTTGGACAAAACCTGCCAAAATGAGCAAAGGTTAGGAGACCGTCTGTGTTTGGAGCAGTCTTGGAGGCCTGTGGAGAGCCTGAACTGAGGCTTGGCCGTTTCTTGAAAACGCGCAATCTAGCAGCGTTTTCTATCTAATTGAGAGACAGAGCATCATCAAAATTCAGCATCTGTCAGTCTCTTCTCAAAACATGCCTTCCTTATGCTCCCCTTTAACACTTTTCTATATGTTGCCCTGAAAAAATGAGTGCTTATTTAAAAAAGACATACTTATTATCTTTCTTCTCATTTGAATTTGCTGTATGAACCAAGTCAGCAAACACAAAAACACTCTTAGAAAAAGTCTTTCATGTAGGTAACAGTGAACTTTTTTCTAAGAGGGCAGTCTGCCAAAGGGTGTCCAATATAAGCTTTTGTAGACAGCAGTTTTTCTACACAGAGCTGAGTTGACAGCTTTCCTCCTGGGATAATCACAATCTTCATTCTTCTGGGACAAAATTGCTTCTGACAGTATAAAACCCAGGACATCTTTGATGTAAAATCTGACTCAAACACATGAATGGTGAGACTACAGAGTCATCCCATTCAAGAGAAAATGTTAGTAGTGGAAGCAAGATCAGAGGTGCCAGCTGAATTAATCGAACTAGTAAAATGTGAGGAAGTATCAGTCCATAAAGCTGCCTAATAAATCTGAGTGCACAGCGCTTGAAGGGAAGTGTCTTTGGACACTAAGCTGGGTGTCAGACCGGGAACGGGCCCTCTGTATGTGTAGTCTTGTCCTGTTGGTATATGCATGATGCGCTGCATTAAATGTTTTGAATGTGCATTTTTTCAAAAAGCCCGTCGGAATCCCTAGTGCTCGTTGACGCAGCGTAATACGCAGTGGCATGGTGTTCTCCCTCTCTCCTCCTTCCCCTTGTTTGGGATGAGGACCCCAGAAGCTGGTGTCTCGAGTTGTGGGGGTGAACCTGGTGGGTTTGGCTCTGTTCCCTCAGCCTGCCCTGTGAATAGCAGAGGGGTGGTGGTACCATGTGCCCCTAAATATCAGCCAGTTTGAGTTTGTACAGGTAATTGTGGATTTTTCCAGGGAAGGAGACAGAGTATCAAGATGAGTATCAACGAGCAAAAGTTTTGCATGGATAAAAGTAAAATTCTTGGATTTTAAAAACCATGGAAGAACCACTGGGTTGCTCTGTCAGGGAATGTGCGTGGGTGATGTGACTGTCATGACAGTTACTGTTCAGTAAGGTTCTCCCTGACCTAGACCAGCTGAGGGAAGGTTCCACTCCTGGAAAGGAGGCTTTTGGGGTGGTTCCTTCCTCAGATCCATCCACAGACCCATGGCTACATGCCACTACTTGGCCTGCTGCACCACAAATACAGGCATGACATAGATCTTGTGCAAATCACCAGAGCTAAATTCCACATTGCTACAGTGATTTATATGAACTGAGGTTTCACTCTGGACATCACACACTGTCCAAATTGCAGTGCTCACCACTTTTACCATGTTTTCACACTAGTTGGTTTCTGCATTAACCTGTGTCCCTTCTTCTACTGTGATGCCATACCGTTACTGTAGCACAGAAGGTGACGAAATTCTGCCCGTGTAATGCATGGCAATGCACTGTGGCAGTGCCTTGTCATCACTGGGGTGACTCCCAAGAACTTTTTCCCACACACCTGGTGATCGTGGCGCAGGGCGTAAAGCTTAATGAAGAAACCTAAGAGGATGTAGTTCACAGTGCAGGACACCTTTCTCATCCTCCACACGGACGCGGTGAATGTGAGGGCTGGGTAGCTCTCCCATCCTTGTGTTGAGAGCAGGTTTGTTTCTGCAAAGCTCATGAAGTTTTGGGATAAATGAAGGTGCAGTTAAACAAGATACTCATCGTGTCATCTAGCCCAGGAGTAGTAAAGGCAATAATATCCTGGATTTGTGCATAGTTTGATTGGAAATTGAGTTGAATATTTCAAACCAGAAATGCCGAAGATGTTTCTGCTCCGAGATTTTAAGCAGAGAGAAAGCTGGAGCTCGTGAGAGGGCAGAGAAAGCTCCATTTGTTCACACCTCCCCACACCCCCCCCAATAACCAAGGCACCCGGGGATGAGGCGGAGAAGCGGGGTGAGGGTCAGCAGGTGGCACCAGCGCTCCAGCAATCGGTCCCGGCCCGGCTGCGAGGCGCTCCGCCTCCCTGCTCTTGTAAAATGCACCTCTTTTCAATTTTAGAGCGTGTGTAGTGTCATCCGAACGGCCCTGCGCTTCGTTTGCTGAGCACCGCAACGCAGGGAAGAGCTTCGAACTTGGGGTGTGCCCATGTACCTAAAGTAAGGAACGCTAGGTCTCTCCTTTCTGCTTCACCCGGCGGCAGGAATGAAATATTTAACAGTCTACAAGCTCCTAGAAAATGTTTCAGATGCTTTTCCATCTTGTTTTGTTTTCACGCTCGCTTTTCTTTGTGCTATTCTGCATTTGGCCACGCTTTTCTTAGCACACCTGCAACAGCCCTCTAGAAAGGTTAACGGAGGAAAAGTCAGATGGGAAAAGGTCTGCAGAAGTCACTCAGACTGACGAGGCGCACACAGATTTCCCTATTCCTGTCAATATTTCTGCAGCAGGTCTCAAAGTCCCACTGGCTTCCCTAAGAAATGGCTGCTGCTCACGCTTCCTTGGTGCCTTGCTGGCTTCTTCTCTCTTCAGTCTGTGGCGGTGTAGTAGCGGTTCCCTGATCTCACTACTCTCAGCAAGTACAAAGCAGCCCCTGTCTCCGTGGTTCAGCACGCCATCTAAGCATGCAAGTAATTTCATCCTCATTCAGCAAAACACTTAGCCACATGCTTACCTTTAATTATGTACTTAAACCAAAGTCCTGTGAACTTGTATTCTGGTCTCAGGCTGGACAGCACAGAACTTAATGAGATGCTTAAAGTTAAGTAAGTACTCAATGATTTCCTGGATCAGGACCTAAACAGAAGATTGCTCCACCTGATATTTAAAATTAGATTAGGTTTAATTTTGAAGCCAGGGCACTTCCTTAAAGTCACATCGATTTGCCTTAAATAGCTCTAGGAGGCAATGCCCTTGGGGTCTAATCCAGGCCCCTTTGATCAGACTCCTGTTGACGTCAGTGGATTTACATCAGGTCCTGGTCCCTGTGGAGGAGAGGGAAGGAAGGAAGGAGGCAGCTGAGATCACACCCTGTTGCCTGACCCTCTGAGTGACACTGGTGAGAGCCAGAAACGAAGCTCATCAGCCTCCTCTCCCACAGATGGGAGAAGATGCAAGAGACCAGCAGGGTGGGAGGAGCAGCAGCATTATGCCCTCCAGAAGCCAGGATGCCTGAAAATCACGCACCCCACCCATCTCCTCTCTTTCACCTCCATGCCCCAAATAAAGTTATGGAGCACAGATGGTGAATTAAAAGATGTCCACTTTGCTTGTGCAGGCAAAATATGCTGGTCTGCTGTGCACTGCATTTACTGTTGGGATTAGGCAGGACTGACTTACTGCCCACAAGCTTTAAAACACGATGGTGACTTCTGTGTCACAAGTCCAGAGAGCTGAGCGCTACCTCTATAAAGTGAATCCGTGGCTATGGCCCTCCAGAACAAACACAGCTTTTGAAGAGCTTTTAGCTCTATTTTCTTTAAAGAGGTGAAATGGATAAAATAACAAATAAACTGAATTAGAACATAGTCATAAATTTATACAGATTTACATGCCTCTAGATAGTAATATATCCACTCACTTGGGGGGGGGGGGGGGGGGAAGTTTATGTTTCGGTTTCGAGTGTCTGAATGGGATACTGGAACCATCTTAAAACACACTAGGTACAGATCAGTGAGCAATTCGCACATAATCCTGTGCTCAAATGTTACCTTTTTTTCTTCATGCAAAGCATCTATCATCAGAAAGGAGAAACCGTCTCATTTAATTTGCATTCCAGGTTACTAAGGAATTCTTTAGTTTGTTGCAGTAAGCCTGTGCAGTGTTTTGCTTAGCTACAGAAGCCAGAGGCAGATTGTATAATTCCCATTTCCTGATTATATGACATATATAGTGAAGGGGCAAAACTTGGATAGCTCAGTTTACAGTTGGATGCAGAGTTTACAGGGCTGTTCCCACAATTAGAGCTGTGAAGGCAGAGTGCCTCCTAAGACCAGCCTGTTCCCACCTCCCGTCCTCATATTCTTCGAAAGGATCCCTTCATTTACATCTCCAGTTTGTCATATAATGAGGTTGAAATGCAGCTATATTTTATTAAGATGAATATGTCTGCAGTGAGTTTTAAATTGCACTCGGTGCCTGATGAAATCTGGTTGTTATCTTCATCTTGCAGCTCTGAGACACTGGGGAAGAGCAGAAGCTCTTCTCTGGGACCAGTCCCTGGAAAGTCTCAGGAACAATTCTCCTGGGATCACTCTTCTGACAGGCCCAGTGTACCCTCTGCCATTTGTGGCAGTGTCAGCCATGAAACTGCCTTTCCCATGTAACTTTTCCTTCAGTCCATTCTTTTCTTCCCTTCTTTATAAGAGACATTTCCTTTCCCTTCTTTCTACTCTTTCTTGCTTCTGACCCTTCCTCCTCTCCTTAACATATTCCCTTTCTTTCCTTGAGTCTTTCTGACCACCTTCAGCATCATATCTCTCACCTCTTTTTCTATGTCTTGCTCTGAAGGAAGAAATATATTCCCTTCTTCCACAGCCTTCAAAAGCTATCTGCAACCAGCTTCTTGCCCCAGGCCCCCACCCATTGCATGTCAGGCACCAAAAGATCAAATCTGAACATCACTCATCCCCTCAGCCTCGTAGAGGTGGCAGTCCCAAAACGGATTTTCCCCTCCTTTTCCTTAGCCGCCACCAACAAGAAGGAAGCAGCTACTTTCTCTGCAGCTTTTTCTCCTGGCTGCCTGAAAGGCTGCCTTTCCCTCTCTGCTCCTGCCAAAGTAAGCACCAGCTCCATTGCTGATGGTTATCTTAGCAGGGGCTTGCAGTGGAGAGCTGAGCCTGCTCTGCTCTCAGCATCGCAACTTCTCCCTTCCTCCTGCTGCTTTGTCCCCTGATCTGCCTACTGGAGACTAAAAATTTACAAGACAGAGGCCTCTTGCAGTGCACGTGAAATAACTTTGTCCCTTAAAAGCTTGCGTCTGTTTTGCGGTTGAAAATACTTGATTTTCTGAGTTCATAATTCTAACCCCCACCCCAAATATTTTAATTAGCAGAGCATTGGTTGTCAGATACTTGTAGAAAACATATGCTAGGGCAGGGTTTGCACACATGACCTGAAGTACACTCTTGAACTTAGATGGATGTTGTTTGGAGATGTTATACCCCGGGTTCTCATCGTGAGTCTCAAACTTAGGATTTTACATCTCTGCCCTTTTGCAAAATCCGGAACACAGCTGGCAGCGCCCAGGGTGAAGCATGGGGAGAGAGGGCTGAGCCGGAAGCCCACATCCAAACAACCCACAGCTTTGAAAACGCTCAATACAGGGGCTGGATCCAAACGTCATGGCTCAGCCCCATCTCCATAAAGAATGAGGGAGAGAAATTAAACAGCCTGTTCCTTTAGCTGACCAAGATATTATGATATTTTGTAATCATAACAAAAAGAGAGGAGCGTGGCCAACATCTTCGCTGTTCTTTATCCCTGTAAGTAGTACAGAAAGACAAAAATCAGATGGGATGAGCAAATTTTAAGCTGTAAGGCAAGTGCAGATGTCTACTCCTGAGAGAGGAGCTCCTTGCAGCTGGTGGCTACATGCCATTTACTGTGCAGGCGCACCAGCTCTGTGAGAGGGGAACGGGTCCTGCTCAGCATCCCAGGCCAAGGATCAGCCAGGGCCACCTTCTGGGCTCTAAGCACCCATGACCTTTGTTTCCTTAACTGTTCCTCTTAGCTTATTTATAATCCACTTTGCAAACCATCTTTAATGAAGTGCCCTGTTTGTGGAGGGCCAAGAGGAAAGCATCTGCACTCCAGGAAGGGCTGCTCTATAGCATGCCTGTAATCATGCCTTCCTGCACAGTTTACAGCAGGCTTGAGTGCAAAGACTTGCCAGTCTGATTTTCAAGTACAAGAACTTGGCAGCCCTGAAAGCGCAGGATAGGGGTCCCTTGCACAGACCAGAAGTTCAGCATATGGGCTAGCAGTTCTTGAATCTGCAGAAGGACGGAGGCACCCCCAAAAGGTGTTATTTAATATATGCCCTTCAGCTAGAGGTACAGGGACCTGTAGAGGAAAATACGTTGTGCTGCAGTTGCTTCACAGTCTTACTGCTTGTATCTCAGACCTTACTGTGTGTTTCAATCTAGGGCTCCAAAACTTGCTAGAAAACATAGAGGAAATGCTTTCAGTCTGGTGTGTCCTACAGCGTGGGCTAACTACCCTGCCACTACGAAGAAAAGCAAGGTGGTTCTGCTCTACTAAGGCTTCATTTTTGCAAACATTGATTTATAAGGCACTTTGGGTGCAACAGAGAAAGGGATGCTGGAAGGTGGGTGTAAGGGGCTGCCCAAGCAAGGGCTTGTAATGAGAGCAGGGAACTCCTATTCAGGGGTCAGTGACAAGGCTGGTCTCACAGCTGGCAGACGGAGGCATGGCTGTAGGGAGAGACATTGTTGTGGAGGTTGCCTGAGTCAGCCCTGGCTCACGCTTGTCTTCCCGCACCTGTGCTCCGGCTGTGGCTCCGTTGGTGCTGCTCCACTTGTTGGTGCTGGCAACAACTTCCCTCCCCTTCCCTCCCCTCCCCTCCCAAGTTTTGCATTGTGGCTCCTGTGCTGTGTATAGAAGGTGGTTCTGTTTCTTGTTCTTTTGCAATACTGGTAGCACTTGGTTTAAATTTAATTTTCTTCTTTCCAACAAGCATTTTTTGGCAGTGCCTTCTTTGCCCTTCAGCTGTTTTAAATGTTTATTTCTCATTTTGCACATGTTTGACAAAGACAGCACTTACACAATTCCTCTCTGAATAATTCCCTTTCTCCCTAGAGCCAATAAAGTAAAGAGATTATAAAACGAGACACTGCACTTCTGTGTTAAGCATCTAGATTGCCCGTCTTGTTTCTCTACTTCAGAAGACAGTGCTGGGATATAAAACCTTGAGAGGACCTGTGGTCCAGCAAGCCAGTGCAGTGCAGCCAGCTGCCTACTCCTTCAAAATGCCATTTTTTGCACGCTGCCATTTTTCTTGACACATAAATTCAGCTTTGGGGGGGAAAAGAAACTTGAACAACCATACCTGAGATATCAGTTTACAGCCCATACTTACCTTTCTTCTTGTTCTCTAAGGCCTTGAGACACAATTTCAGCACAGTCTGAAATAGCACCATGTGGGGCGCTGCCAGGACAGTTACGCTTTCCAGCAGGGCCATGAGGACAGGCATTAACGAGTGCACGTACACAGTGAACAGTGATTTACCAGCAAGATAATATGTCTCAAGACTTTGCTGCTTTTAGACAGACAACTACTTTGTGCACAAGCATAGATTCCTCTGAAAAAAACAGTATGCCTTCCAGTTAATTATCTCATCCAAACAAGTCACTGGTGACTAAATGACCAAGTATTTTCTTTAAGTTATGTATTATTTATATTTAATCCACTGATAACACAAAGAAATAGGTCTGAAACAAAGCCCACTGTACAGGAAGAAGGGTTTTAACAGAGAAAATCTGTTTGAGTATTTAGGGTAAAATAATATCATTATTCCAATTGTTCCAAGTTTAATCCAAGATTAAAACTGATCTAGAAAGAGAAAATCATCATCATAGAATAGTTTGAGTTGGAAGGGACCTTTAAAGGTCATCTATTCCAGTCCCCCTGCAATAAGCAGGGACATCTTCAACTAGATCAGGTTGCTCAGAGCCCTGTCCATCCTGACCTTGAATCTTTCCAGGAATGAAGCACCTACAGCCTCTCTGGGTAACCTGTTCCAGCAGGTTATTATTGCAATATTATTTTAATTTTCTTAACTTGTTAGAAATTATAACAATGCATTAATGGAAGGAATGGGACATCTTTCCCTCCCATCACCCCTGTCTGCCCCCACACACTAATACTTTGTGTTGACCCTGTAAGTCAATCTGGAATTTATTGTTATAACAATAACACAACTCTTCACAACACTTTTCAGGGTTTTTAGACGCAACCTAAGAGGGCTGCTTTCTTCTCCACCACCAACTTTACAGACTAAAAAGAGTCATCATATAAGTTACGCATCTCAGGAATTATAGATCAACTACCAGAGTCATGTCTACGGAGTAGACTTAATTCACTCAAATTCTTTGTAAATTTGGCAAAATTGTTCTGGTTTGGAATTCTAGCCTGTGCCAATAACTCACATTACAATAAACAACTACTTCTTCTTTCCTGTCCATGAATTTAGTTAGATGCACCCACTATTTGACTACTTCTTTAATTTCTTTGGAATGGAAATCTTTTTTGCCAGTCCCGAATGCTTGAAATTTGCAGCTGCCTTGTTTGTCACATTACAAATATGGGCTGTAATCCTGCCATTGGCAAAACCCTCCTGGATTTCACTAGACCAAGGTTTTCCCCCACGGGATACTTTCATTCTTCCACCATCTATCTAACAAATTGCTATAATGAGATTTGCAAAGGGCAAGCATAAAAGTCAACTGTAAAGTCCAAAGTGAGCTATTACCTGAATTTCACTTTCCGTGAGTATTCTCACGGAGAAGGCTGAAGCGCTGAAATGTACAGGGGAAAATGAACACAACAGACCTGCAAACATCGTTAAGTCCAAACTCAGTTTGGAGTTCAAATTACCTTGCAAAGAAGGATTTTTTCTTTCAATATTATTTCAGCTCTGCAAATTTCATACTGCAAAATTGGCCATGCAAATAAAAAATAAGAGATAGGAAAATGTACGGGTGACGTGACAGAGTTTGCCTGACACTTACACACCTGAGAAAACGAGCTGTGAGCATTTTGCTCCCCAGATCAGCCCCCAGAGTGGTTTGTTGCTGGGCAGAGATGGGCAGCACTCCACAAGCCTTGCCTGAGGCTCCAGCCCCTGTCCTGCACCTCTGGGCACCACATGCCTTGCTCAAGTCTTGGTTTCCTGGTGGGATCCTGGCACAATGTCTGCAGCCACAAGGAAGTTCAGCAGTGATGACTTTGAACACATGGAGACCTTTAGGTAGGCAGCCACACTCCATAGTAGACCATAAGCCTGGCATAAATTTCCATTTTGATTATGCAATCTTTTATTAGCTTTTCAATGGTTGGACTAGATGATCTTCAGGGTCTTTTCCAACCTAGATGATTCAGTGATTCTGTATGATTCTGTGATTAGGCTATTTATCAACTCCAGAACAAAAGTATTTACCCTGTGCTAAACCTGTCTGGCAATTGTTGTCTTGGCCTACCAGGTCCTTCATTTTAGCAAGAGGAATGTTTGGCTCCAATTTAATGATTTCCTCTGTGAACCCTGAGCTGGCAGACAGGAAAAAAAGGTCATGTTCCTTGGCAGGCTCTTCAGGCATCTTCTTGAAGCTCTTCATCATGCCTTGCTGCGTCACTGCAACACAAATCACTGTGATGGATCTGTGGCAGGAGCCTGGGAGAGGAGTGGTGTGTTCCCTGCTCAGCTAACAGATTGCTCTGCTAGATCAGAAATAAAGATACTCAGGCGACCAGAGGTAAATCAGACTAAAATCATCTGCTGAATGAGTACTTTGTCAGCAACTCTTTGTCTCTTATGTTTGTGCTCTGGATTTGCCAAGCGCTAGTAGATCTGGGGACCTCAAGTAAAAGAAATCACTGAAGCAGAAAGCTCAAAATTACAAAGCAAAGGTGTTTTCCTCTATAAATCTGTAAGTCATAGAATAGAGGTGGTCACAAGAAGCATTAGATGACTCCTTTTATTAGAAATTGCATTCCAAATTCTCCATTCTATCAAAGTAATAGGGGAGTAATACTCCCTTCCTAAATTAATCACTGAACTTAAAGCAATCCACGGAGGTGCTCACAGCTAAATAAGAGAAAATGTTGAGCTTTGCTGGATGTCATTGCTCATTGCTTTGCTGTTGCACTTGTTTGTATCCTGTGCATCCTAGGTGACCAAATGATTCATGGACCAAACTGAAAATCAGCTTGGACATCTTCTGATCCTTTCTCTCCCCTCTCCTGTCTGCAGGAAAGTGTTTGTGTTTGGGGCAGAACTGTCAATTGAACAAACATGTTAATATGCAGGTGAAAAAGCAGTTGTTGATATTTCTAGAAAGCTCTGAAGGGTGAGAAGCTTTTCTGATGATAAAATTTAGGCTGGGGGTGGTTTAATTGGGAAAGGTATAGAACTGTCAAGATCTTAAATCTTGGTCATTAGGTGTCACAGGACTTGTGTCACTCTTGTGAAGAGTTACCTTGTACATCCAACATAAATAAGGCATCAGTGGCTTCCTTCACTTTCCCTACTGTATTCCCAATTTTTTTTTTCCAATATTAAGTTTAGCTTGGGACTTGGGATTTCTCCTTCTAAATCTGTGGTTATGTTGTGAAGAAGTGAATGAGGTAACATGTGGCTTGGCTTCTGGGAACAACTTTCAAATGCTGAAAATTATGAAGCTCTTGAATAACATGCTAAGGAGAGTGAGTAGAAAATGCTGCCACTTAGGCCCCTTACAAATCAGTTGGACAAAACATTTGAAGCCATGCGGCAGGGAACGATTCCACCCTGGCATACACTGGGGCTGTGAAACACCTAATTATCTGTATAAGCAAAATATTTCATGATTAAACAGTATTCATTTATTCATATCCAGACTTGGTTCTGCCTCTTTAAAATGAATAGGAATACCAACGCCCACTCAGTTCCAGCAATTATTTTTTGTCATCTATCTATATTGATGGAAGACTTATGTTTTACAGTGCATCACAAATATCAGATCCTGGTAAGTATACATATTTAAAAAATCTCAGTAGCTATTTGAAAAAGCATATGTTCTTGTTGAAAAGACACATAGTTAAAACACTGCATGCCAGATAGTTCATTCTTGGAAAGGAAAGTGTCTTGCTCCAGTGAGCTGCCATTAGTAGCAGCAGTGTTATTTGCCCTGAAATCTTATGGCACAGTAAGAAGGATTGTATTTACACAAACCCCCGGTCTCATGGGCAGTCCCTCTGGTTTCCAAATTCTGCAGTGGTGAAGCCATTTCTCTCAGCTGTATGACTATGGATTGGAGCTGGTCTGATACCACCCCAGTAGGCCAGTATGATACTTGCAGAAATCCGTGAAAAAATGGACTTGCTGCAGGCACAGAGCTGATGTCTGATGTCAGCCAGACCTTCAGCATGGTGTCGTGGAGGTGGCCATGTTACCCCCAAAGCAACCCAACAGTACCCTCCGGACCCACACCTGTCTTCTGGTGAGAAACGACCTTGCTCCCTGGGGCTGGCAATGGGACACAGCCAGAGGCCATGGGGTGCAGCTCATGGTCTCGCTTCCTCCTTTGGCTGTTGGGTTTTTCCTCCTCAGCCAAGCGGGATCCCCTGTGATGGTGAGAATGTCATACCGTGGCTGGACTGGCAGCAAAACAATTCCCCCTCTCCATTTTTAATCTTGTCTTGGGACACTGTGTGTATATAATTCAGCCAATATATCTGAAATGTCAGAAATTGAAAAGTGAAAAACTTTGTTTTGAAATTCCCCAGAATTTCTTCTTCACCTGAAACAAGTGATGGGCTTAACACTGACTTGCACAAAAAAGCTAGTTGTCTAAGTCTTTTGTCATCAAAGAGTTTAATATGAAAACATTTGGCTATCTGTGTGCATCAGTTTTTGCATTTCCAAAAGCAAATACTGTATTTGAGTAAGCATTTGCTATTGAAAACTGACTGCTATGTGAATTCAGATGCCTCAGACTTGAATTTGTCAGAAAAACTTAAGAGTTTTAAAAGTGCAGGATTTGTGACAACGTTTGCAATTCTCTTTTGGCAACATCTTACAACTGTTTGTGGTAAACTGGCCTAAAATCATTGCTTGTTTTAAGTTTAATAAAGCTGATGTGCAGCTTGGGTTTTTTACATTCGCAAACCAGCAGACCAGCTACGTTCTTTACTATTACATGGATTTTCCATCTGGCCTCAAAAGTTTTGGTAACATTAGGTTATGGTTTTCATATTTCTTCTTTCTTGCTTTGCACAGGTTTTGCACAAGCCATTCCTCTTCTGTATAGGCATAGCAGGTGCAAGATGGTTATTCAATTGAAATTCTAGTATATGTATTTTTAATTTTCAAGTTCTCCATCATTCTCTTTCCACTGCCTCACTGCAGCTCTGTAATTGATTTTCCTGTCAGCTCTATCACTGCCTTGGACTTCCAGTAGTGGCATTTGCTCCTAACTCTCTTACATACGACTATCAACTGTATTAAATACAGCACCCCCATGTCGGCTTATCTGGCTGTACTTGTTGGAACAGCTCTATGGCGTTTATTCAAGGGTGTAAGGAATTGCTTTTGCAATCATGGCTTGGCAAAGAGTAAACCAGGAAAGGATGCCCAGACGAGAATGAGTCTGTCAGACTCATTTTCTTCTTGCTTTTAGTGCTGAATTTATTTTGTCAGCTTCTCGAGGAAGTGGAACATACAGATGTTTGATACTTAGCTGGAAACTGAACTTCATTTACGTTCCTGAGGTAAAAAGAAAATCCAACAAAGTCTGCTTTACTTCTTACCATCCTCTGCATCTTCTGCTGACTGAACCTGGGTCCAGCCAGCGAAGCATGGTACACCATTGTCCTGATAATGCCACTTAAGATTGGATTTGAAGGTTACTGGAAGAGCCTGGATATTTAATTGAAATAGAATACTCCAGCTCTGTGAAACTAAACGACTCTGCCAGCCCCTTGCACCAAAGTGAGGTCAGCCTTACTGAATATACACATTTCCTCCCTTCCCACCAGAGACGTGCTCACTGAATCACTGCAGGGACTTTGTCTCTCACATTGTCACCTTTCACCCTATCTCTTGTTGCATCTTTCCAAGGATTTTTAGCTTCCCAGGGCAAGGTTTAGTTACTTTTTCCACCTTCTTGTAGGACACCTTGCTTGCTTTTGGGACCCTTGCAAATAAATAGTCATGGTCAATGCTGCCATATTACCTTCTCCATGTAGGTAGCAGAGCTGATCCGGACTCACTGTGTTTGCATTGGGGCACTTTTTGGGAAGGCAGATGGGTCCTCTCAGTCTCTGTTGGATCTCTGAAAACTTCTCTGGGTTGTACGTACAGCTGAACTACCATTACGTGCCACCCAAATAAAGTGGCCAGTTTGCTTAGATATTTATAACTTCAGTCTGGCATCAGTCTATGTTAGCAAACCAGTGTGACTCCTGCAGGTGGCAGGGCTTTTTATGAGCTGGTTCCCAGGCAGAAATATTTTCTAAGGGAGGTAGGAAAGTGAAAAATAGGACAGTTCCTACAGGAAGAAGGTCTTGTGCAAGGTTGAGCTCCTTCAGACTGGTAGTTCAATATTCAGTCCCATTAATTCTTTCTCACAACTCTAAAATAAAACATTTCTTTGCTTCCTATACCAGGACCCAAGTTGCTGTTTGAAATTGATATAGTAAATCATAATATTAGGAAAAATATCCTATTCCATATATACTTCTCTTTAATGGCATATGATTAGGAACCAAATAGGAAAAAAAGACCATATTTCCTGTCCCTTATCTGCAAAGGTCTTCACTCAGTTAAAAGGACTAACATTTCCATATGGACTCCAGCTGCTGAATGCATAACAGGAATAGAGACACAGCACATAAATAACCAGCAAGATCATTTTCTAAAATGCAAACCATTAACATGCAAAATTGGTCATGGGATAAACCCTGCAAAGAAAAAAATAAAGTAGCACGGGAAGTTTCAAAAACAGATTTAAGAAACAGTTCTCCTAATATTTGTCTGCTAGTGATTTTCCAGATAGGTGATGCTGCAGGGGTTCCCATGAGCCTGACAGGGCTCCCTGCCACCGTGCCTTCAGCAGAACGGTGGAGAACCCATCACATACCAAGAAACAGAGAAAGCTGAGAACCAGAGTGTTGCAGCACTCTCTCAAAGTCTTGCTCAGATGGCTCAGCATCTTGCAACACGCGATTCAAAAATTCAAATCAAGTAGGAGCACGGAGGCTTTGTCAGGAATGTTTTCTCATATCCTTTTGTGAAACCTAAATGCTTTCCAGATTTGGAGAGTCCTACCCTCAGAAGAGGACACCTAAGTAAATTCTAGCATTTTTAAACAGTAACTTTTCATAGTATTAGTCACACAAACACAACTCCATTTCAAATTAGGCAAATGCATGGAGTTGCATTGGGTTTATGAATATTTTATTTGAATTCCTTTTCAGTTATAGAATACTTATATTGCCATATTCTATCATTTCAAATTCAGTGTTGAATGGTATAAAATCTTTTGATTTAAAGCTCTGTCATGTTTCTTCTGAAGCTGTGGTGCCACAGATGTATTACACCTTTCCAGCACAATTGCTACATAACTTATAAAGCTATATAAATCAGATTTTCACTCTCCGATAAATGTAAAAATTAACCCTTTCTACCGTCCTTCTTAAAAATTAAATATTTCAAATTAGTTTCATCCTTTTCCAAATCTAAGCGTGGTTGGCCATTTCAGAAAAGTTGTTATTTAAACTTTTAGCTGCCACACAATGCTTGCCTATTTTTAGAGTGAGAGACCAATTCCAGTACCTATGTGGTAACTGATGCTTTAGTTATAACCACTACATAAAGCACTCCGGATCTGCAAATAGCAGAAAAGCTTGTTTAGAAGTAAATGGGAAATGCAGTATTTGTCAGTGCTACAAGGTAGACTTCAAACAATAAATGACTTCGGACAACAGTGATTATGCTGTAGAAGAGAATGTATTTGCTGTAGTGAGAGAGTTACATTTCCAAGGTCAATATTTTCCCTTATGCTCTGTACAGAATTTGAAGAAATCTTTCGTGCACATCCTGTAATTTAAAATTTGAAAGAAATGCTGACAGCAAGAAATGCATTTCTGCTGCCTGCTGGTTTTGCATGTCAGTTAATCTCTTTTAGCAACAAAAAGTGTTTAAGGTGAGTGTCAGGCTCGTTTTAGACCCTTCAGTCTTCAGTTAAGGAAATATTCACTGTTTGTTTTGGGTTTGACTGGTTTTATTAATTTACTTGGTCACTTGTTTGGAAACAAAATCAATACTTTTAAGGAACACACTGACACACACAATTAGTAAAGTGCCAAAAAATAGATTGCTAACTACTGAAAGGGCATAGAGCTTCTTTGAAGGAGACGTGCGTGCCTTGGCTTTAAAACATGTTCTCCTGACAATTTTTTTGATCCAGAAGGAATAAACATTACTTCATAACTTGAAGATCCACGTCATGATTATCTTTAAGAAATCACCTCTCCAGTCCCACCACAGAAGAGTGTGGCTGGGCAGATGGAAAGCTTTGAGAGTCTTTGATGAGAGGCTGATAGATGCTTATCCTTGCGGTGACAGCCAGATTTATGAGCATCATATAGACAAACCTGAAGAAGCCTTTACCACCAGTAGATCAAGAAGCGTAGGTCTGTTTTGATCCCAGAGCAAAAAGACTGAAGGCAGTATAATAAGCTGAATTCTGCTACATGCTGAGCAAGGCCTTCTCTGTTGAGTAATTAAGAGAACATGCAAAGAATATGTTTTTCTCAGTGAGATTAAGGGATTAGAGTCAGTGCGTGCATAGGACAGACTTTCCTGCCACGGTGATCATCCTGAGTCAGTCTTGCAAAACCGCAAACGCAGCTATGTCTTCGTAATGCTTGGTGCAATCACATTCCTCCTGGAGTGAAACCCCTCAGGTTTGGGACAGTTTTTGATTGCAAAACAGTCACAGACCTTTCACTGAGAAAGCTGTCTCCCTGTTCCTCCCAGGCAGGGTCTGTGCACTGTCAGTTCTAGTGCAATGACAGACCACAAAAGCTGCCTTGAGGCCTGAAGAGGGACTGTCCCCGAGATACTTATTATCAGACTGATTCAGGGCACTTGTGCACAACCTCCAGCTTCAGAAGTGACCAGGGTGGCATATATATGACATTGTTATGTATGAATATACACATGCATACATACATATATATAAAAACACACACATATATACAAATGTATTACTTCTGGTTATTTAGCTGCTAATTGTATGATTAGCAAAGGACAATGTGTTAAATGAATCCCTTGCGTAAGCACATTGTTTCCCATTAGGTTATATCAGCGATAATTAGAGGGGCCCCTTCATTTCTCCCAGCTATCCTATCTGATTAGGGAGAGAAAAGAAGTCCCCAGCCCAATTAAGCATTCCAGCTGGGAAAAGCGTGAATTTCAGAGGCCATTCTTCTCTCGAACTTGGCTGTCTCCTCCTTAATTATTATAAACATATTAGTTACAGTATTTTGGTTTGGAAGGTAAACAGAAATAAAACATTATGAAAAGTGATACAGTAGCAGAGACCACAACTATGTCTAACTCTGTCTGTGGATTCCCATAAATGTCAATATTTTCATTAGATGACTGGTCTTCTTACTGAGGTGGCCAGCACTGTTCCAGTAATTCATTATTTTCTCTCTTTTTCTCCTTTGAATATGAGCTACCTCCTGCTGTTGCTGCATCTAGTCCAATACGGTGAATTGCTCACGGCATCTGAGATACCCTCACATCAAGATCAGAAAACAAACTAAGTATTTTCCCCTAATCACAAGAAACCGTGCTAGGAAAGGATTTCCAAACAGAGCTTGTTTGTGCCACCTGGAAAGTAGCCTTTTCACTAGCTGTGATTGATAGTGACAGCTTAAATCCATCAAGATCCTACCAGTCACATTCGGTAGGCGGTAGAGTTGCCCGTGCTGTAGACACCCTGAATCCAGTGACGTTGGATGTGTATGCCTGCACAAAGAGCAGGCAGGAGGCTGCCCCAGGCAGGGCAGGGAGCTCAGTGGAAAGTTGCTCTGGAGTCCCCTTCAGCAGCAGCAGTGCTGGCTTCGATTCCGTTGGAAAAAGTGCAATTGCTGGAGTTTGTGGCACCCTGGGACTCCAGATTGAAATTGAGTGACTCCCCAACCTCAGCTGCTGGAAGTGTTTGTGAGAATGAATTCAGTTGTTGTTCATGCATTTTTTAAAGGAAAACAATTGTTTCTCTGACATCAACCTATCCATGGTTTTGGTACCTAAGGGTTACAAGGCAGAAGTTTTCTTATAAATGTAAGATTTTAAAAATACATTCCCATGATTAAGAAAAATCCACTCTTAAAAAATAATTATCTTTCCCTTGAAGCTGTAATCAGTTATAAACTCAGGAGTTCCAATATCACTTCAATACAGCATTAATATTTCTAGGAACCTGTAGGCTGAAGTAACGTCCCAAAAATGCATAACACAGTCTAATGAAATTGTCCTTGGGGGTGGGGGGGGAAGGTCTAGGAAGATTTTGTTCATTTGTACAGTACCTGCAAACCTTGAAGTTCATTCCTGTTACACAGTACATAAATAGTAGTGAAGCCTTATATTAATTAGGACCAATATTGTGTGTATATGTCATATCATGTCATGTCAGAAGATAGCTTGGTAGATAGTTAGGTTGATCAAATGATCAGTAGTACAAGAGTCTGACAGACCCTACCCTGTGTCACCAGGTTTCAGCTGCTGCAGGCAGTACTGTCATGCATGTTCTCATGCATCCTCTGAGCATGTCTGATGGAGCCGTGCAGCGAGCCCCACACATCCATTCCCCTGGTTACCCTGTGGCATTTCTAACATGGCGGATGTTTCCCTTCATTCTTGACATGGGTCCCAAATGCGCCCATTTCATTTGCCAGAGGTACAGAGCTATTGAGCCTCTTGACAGCTCCTGACATTCGTTACAAATGCATTCCATTTCATATTTTCATTCCATTTAGCATTTCTGAGGCATTTTCTTTCAAAGCTTTAAGTTGCCTGCCCATGTGCCTCTGGGGGACATCCAGGTTTCATATCCATATGTTCAAATGGAAATAACATTTGAGTTGAAGATTCTTAGTTTGGTCTATGAGTTGCTGATTTGGCCTTTAAGATGTAGGTTTTCAACAACCTAATCTTGTTTAAACTGGTAAATGCAGCTGCCGTCCTGCCAATTTGTGACTTTATTTCCTTCTGGATATCCCCATTGGCTTGCATGTTGCTGCCAAGGTATGTAAATTGACCTATAGGTATTCCCTTGCCCTCTAAAGTAATTCTTCAGCTGGGAGTTGCTGGGGCTCTCATTAGATTGACTTTAGAAAACTGATTATGAATCCCATCTGTTTGTGATTAAAAATAATTTGTTGTGGTTACATGGAGAAATGTTGTTACTTTTGTACCCTATATCTGCTGACATGGTGCAGTTGGTTTTCAAGACTTCTATCTGTTCAACCTGTGCACACTCCTAGCTCTCCTCTGCTAGCAGCTTCTTGGGAAATATATGCAGCAACTCTAGCTGCATTTTTTCCATCTTGCTTAGTTTAGGTTAGTGGTATTGCTAAGATGGTAGTCAAAATTATTCCAGTTCACTTGCAAAGTTATTTGATAATTTTTCTGGTGGTTTGTTTTTTTTTTCCTCCAACTTTAAAGTAAAAGAAAGCTAGGCAAGCAGGCATAAAAAAGAAGAGAAGGAAAGCAAAACATGTATTTCTTATAGTCAGATGTGAACTAGATGTGCTGTTTGTGTATCAGGCTCAATTTGTCACTTCTGAGTATCCAATACAAATGTTCTGGCGTCTTTTGTCTGCAAAATAGCCTTTTACCTACCATCGGTGGAAAGAATATCAATTTGTAGGCATGATCGTACCTATGATGGGACCAGCACAGTGGCAAAACAAAAAAGACTGAATTTTCAGAAACCAAATATTCACAAGCTCCCAAACTTTGCACTAAAAGCTCTTTTATTTTTCTCAGTTGCTTTTCCCTCATTATGTTTGGACTAGATGATCTTCAAGGTCTTTTCCAACCCAGATGATTCTGTGATTCTGTGACAACAAAAGGTTTTGTTCAGAAGAAGGATTTACTTGGCCTGAAGTGAGATTGCTTTCCAACCTTTCCCACATGGTCAGCTTGTGCATGAGAGTTGGTTTCCTGTGCAAACTTCTTATTTAGCAAGTATAGTAACTATACGGTGTTTCTAAACCACTGTGATCTGCACATACTGCTGCAGTGGTATGTGCAAGGATTGCACGTGGCAAAAATGTGTATGTGTGTGTTCTCCTTTTATTTTCATGTCTTCTTCTTGTTGAAGTGCACAAAGAGATGAATAAGAGCCCCAGGTTCATTATCATTTCATTATCACGAGCCTTGTTTTATACATTCTATTATGTTTCCTATTACTCAATTCCTTCACTGAATACATACAATATTTTTCTTACTTGTCACCTTAATATAAACTTTCCCAGAAACTTTTATCATTTTTCTTGCTCTTTCTGGATATTTGAAGTTGGTATGTATCTAAGATAAGACAATCAAAATCAACCTATCTATTCAGAAATTTTTATGCCTAAATACAATTATGTATACACATATAATATAGAATGAGATACGGAAGTTATATATTCTACATACTTTTGTTAACATACGTAAAATAAGTTATGCAGGCTATGCAGTGCAGTGTTTTGTAAACAGCCTTCATACAACTGCTTGTCCATCAGTTGGCGGTGTTTAGTGTGCAGAAAAAAGCTGCAGTCACCCAGTGACATTACTCCAGATTCACACCACTGGCATCCAGACCAGAATTAGGCTCAGTAATGGCAATTTTATACACAGTCTGTGCACCAGAGAAGTTGAAATTATGTTTTTCATATTTGCTTTTCTTTGCAGTAATTGACATTAGGTTTATTATGGTTACAGTGACACTTGCTCTGACCCAGTATCCTCACAACTGTGTTGTCAATATTATATTAAAGACGCCAGGTGTGGTCTTCCTTAGCTGTTGGCAAAAAAAGCCTGTACACTGCTTAGGCTTGATGGGCATCCCCAAACACCAGCTGACATTTGAAAAAGTGTGTGTCCAAGGCAGCAAACTAGTGTCTTCACCACCCTGAGCCAAACATCACTGCGGGGGGTGAGATGAGTGAGGTGAGGATGGCAGGTGCTGCTGGAGCCCCTTGGGTGCCCCTGTCCTCCCCGGCTGGAACTGGAGCTCCCCAGGGAGCAGTAGGGCTCTGGGAGAAGGCTCCTGCCCTGCATGGGAGCCCCAGTCGGTGGTGACTCATTAAAGCTTGAGTGTGTGTTATGATGTGGTTGCCAAGGTAACGAGATAATTGAAGCAATTACCTTGGCAAATTCTTATGTTGATGTTCAGTTAGTAAGCCAGCCTGTCATTGGGCAACCCGAGGCATGCATGCTGTAGCAGTCTTTTCTGGAAATCAAAAATGTGTTTTCAGTATAGGGAGTGCATATTCTAGCAAGAGTTGTTGTGTTTTGTTTTGTTTATTTTTCTCCTCTCCATTTCACAGGGCACAATGTTTTTTTTCCAAGTCAGTTTTTGCCTTGGGTACCCCTCTGAGACTTGTTGCAGATATAGCAGCTGCAGATCTGGTTCTCTCTTTACATTTAAATAAACATTCCTGTCCTAACTGGCAAAACCCCTGTCTCTGGTTTCCGCAGTACTTGCATAGGCAGGGCTGTTGATGCTGCCGCACAAATGCTGATGCTATCAGTCAAATCTGCTCCAAGAGAAAATGCAGTAGAAAACCCTACCCTGTTGATAAGAGCAAACATGCACATGCTTTGAAAATGTCCAAACTAGCAGTTGGTAACTGAGATCGCTTCAGCAAACAGCTGGGTCTCATCTCAGACGATTACAGCAAGGCATGTTCCTGCTCGTGTATGGTTGGCAAGGTCTGTTTTCCTGCACGTATGTAACCAGCAGCTCAAAACAGAGCCATGGGCTCGGTGGTTGGACATCCCTGCACAGCCCAACCGCCCTGTGCTGCCCAGTCCCCCAGCAGCCCAGCCGACAGTACGGGGAAGCTTTTGTTCTGTTTTCGCTACACGTTGACAGATCTGTGCTTGGCATTTCACTGGAAGTAGGAGTATTCATTTCAATCATAACCTGAGGCAAATTTGAATGTAGGCTTCCAGAAGTGTTAAAACAGTATAGACAGAGTTTAATGGGCCAGACTCCAAGCTCTATAAATTTAACTATTCCCATATATCCAGTGTAACTTACAAGTTGATTAAAACATGTGTGAATTGATTCCTGTAGACTGACACTTCACGGGTGGTTTTAGGTTGAGAAATGATCTGGTTTGCTTTATAAAGTGCCCTGTATCTTGTATGTATGGCTTGGAAGTTGTTTTAGAAAATCTCTGAGGCTGCTGATCTGCTGGACTGGGTGAGCTGACAGTTTGGCTGAGAGACAACTGACAGATTATTATACTCCCTTTTATCACTTGAAGGTTGCAGAAAACGCAGACAATATGGCCATGAAGAGAGAGTAAGAACCACCCATCCCTGCTCCTTTGAATGAAAATTAACTCCAGCCTCAGACTTAGACAAGTGCAGTAGTTCTAAAAAGATAGATACTCCAGAACAGTTCTGGACACACCATAATGGTTCCTTGCCAGTGGTAGTATGCCCATACTGATCACCTCAGAAAGAAATGGGCCCTTTTGCCCCATCATTAAACCTACATCAAACACTCGTTTAGCCTCAGAGGGAGAACCCAGGTTTCAGGGGAGACTTATGCCTATGCACATCTTATGTCTTATATGCCTACGCACATCTGCTGATGCAATAGTGTGACCTTCTGTGAAGCTCTTATGTCACTGGCTCCTGCTGAAGAGGTTGCAGAGGAAGATTATAACATTCTTGGCAAGACATCACGGAGCCAATCTTGACTGGTTTTTGGGCTACCGCTAGAAAAGCTTCATAAACTGCTCCATTGTCACATGCCAGTAAAGATGTCAGTCAGAGCTATCACCTTCTCCCTATTTCCACTCACCTCTTAGCTATTATCTTTAATAGCAGTTGCTAATGTTACAAAGATAACTGATACACTCCTAAATAAAATGCCTATGAACTTGATCTTGATAGCAGAAGAACAAGGAAAGGTGTATTGTTTCAGCAAAAGTTTACAGTGTGCATTTCATTATCCTTTCAGGGAGGTTGTTTCCACTCCTCTCTGGTGCCATGCAATACTCAGCTGAGGGACAATCTAGTTTAGGTACTGTGTCTCCAGCAGTGGTTATGGGTTCACTTCTAAGAGCAAACAGACAACACTGCCATGACTATGGGAGGTTGTAAGACTTAGGATTAAATTCAGCCTGAAACTGATGGTTTGGGATTTTATTAAGAAAATCATATTAATCTGGCTTTGTCACTCCACTTGCTGTTTTCAGTCTTCATTTGTGTTCTGCCCTTTGTAGGGTGTGCAAGAATGAGAAAGACTAATGAAGTGCAAAGGCTGTGATGAAAGTATGGTTTTGCAATGTGGCATGATGTTGTTTTCTATAGAATTAGACCTAACTAGTAAAATCAGTTTTGAAAAGGGAGTTATAATGATTTTCAGTACTGTATTTTCTAAGAAGGAATACAAGGAGTGTGCTGGGAGTTTTATGATTGCTCTGTGAAATTCCAAGCAAGGCATTCCTGGGATTTAGCTGGGAAACCAGAGTGTGTACTTGCCATTTGTAAATCATATTACTTAAATTCTCTATTAGCATATATAACTCACTATCTATCTGGATAATCGACCATGCTGGACTACTTCCAGATAACCCAAACCAGATGGAGGGTTTGGACATTGCTTTGATTACTGAGACACTTGAAGTGGAAGCCTAATTCTACACCCTTTCTGTACTGCATGTGTTTTAGGTCTTAAAGTCTGCTTTTAAATCTTGATTCTGGAAGGCAGTGAGGTATGTGCCAAGTTCCAAGCCCAGAAGTCCACAGTATGTCATTGCACATGTACTTCAAGTTAGCAACCTGACAAGCAACTGTTGAACTGGCAAATATCATAGATGAGCTACGCACGTACTGTGAGTGAGAAAGGAGCTCGTGACAGCCCACATTTTGCAGGCCGAGTCACTTGTGTCCATCCACCAAGCTACTTATATCCTCCTGTACTTCTTTTTCAGTTCCTTGATTTGCATCTGACCTGTGTTATGGCTGGAAATGAAATGGCAGCTGAATGGACAGGGTGCTCTCCTATGACCAAGACCTAGGATGTCTCACCTCAGATGCACTGTCACCTCTTTAAATATAATGACATTGTCACAATCTAGGGGAGCAAACCTACCTTTGTGGAGCAGCCACTGCCTTTAAGGAGAGGCTGAATTTGCTTCTTTGTGGACAGGGATTCCTCCTGAGCCCAGATGTTGCCATCAAAAAGTGAACACCAAGAAGTCCTTCTGATTTTAGCCCAGTGAGTATAAACCCAGTAGAAGGTACCTTACCCTTCTGAAACATCTGTTGCATTCTTAATCTTAGGAGAGTATTTGCCACATTATTATCCAGTAGTTTCACTGAGCCATGTAATTTTTTCCCTCCTGATTGTCCCCTTCCTTGCCTGAGTAGACAGGCTGGGTAGGTCTCCTTCACTTGTTGTCTTTGTGGGGAGCAAAGAGGAAAGGTAGCATCTCTTAAGCTATCAGTACGTGAGTAGTCCCTATAAAGTGGCTAGTGCTCCACAAGCTCAAAGCTCTACCACTGAGGAGGTGCTTAGGTACTCTCCTGACTCAAGGCCTCTGTCTCCGCCACTTCTTTGCTTTTGCTCTTAACAGAAAGTCTACTCTTTTTAGTCTGTCCCAATAACCTCTGGAGATAATAGGCTAATTTTATGAATTCTACACAAGAGACACAAAGGCAGCTACAATCCAACTTCTAAACTTAAAATGACCCAAAAAACAAAACTCTATTCAAGGCATTTGAAACCAGCGGTTGGTTTGTTTTTTTTTTTTCCCAGGACCTAATGGAAAAAACATTCAAGCTCTCTTCAGGGGTGTGTGGTTTAGATTAGTATATTAATCTTTATTATCTAAATTAATGGAATTTTTGTATTACATAAATGTTTATATAATATAATCCTTGCCAGTGCTGGAGGTAATGGGTGTTGCCACTGTACAATATTTTGCATTCTTTGATATTTACGTTATTTATGAACATATTGGCCAAAATTCCAAACAAGTGCATAGTCACACTGTTGCAAGCCTAACCTTGGAGTTTCTACCTCCTAAGCCACATGAAAAAGCAAGAAGGCGACAGTGAGCAAAATCAGCTTTCCTATAGGCACTAAGGTCAGAGGTCTAGGTAGGATGCAGGTATAAAGCTCTGACATGGGAGTTCATGGAGTCATTTCACAGCTGTGGTGAGTACACAAAGAGGCTCAGATACTTCACAACACATGGACAAGTGTTAAACATATGTTTGATAACACATTCTTTATGGTCTCTTTCCTGGACTTCTATGTACTTGCCCCTTGCAAGTATCTGTGGTTCAGTTCTTGCAGGACTTTTCAGACCATGTTACCTGAAATGAAATCTAGGGCCTTTAAAACACCCATTTTTGATATTGATAGTAGCAGACTCTAATGATCCAAGGGATAATATTGCAAAATATTTAACACAGGAAGTTAACCGTTTCCAGTGCTGTTTGAAATACTCACAATTTTATATGAAATGCTATCGGTGAAGTCCTTCCTATTCCATCCAACTTGTTTCTCCTGCTTGCACAGTGCATAGAAACTGAAGAACATAATACTGGTGCATGTAATCATTACCAAAGGTCAAGACCAGTGCATTATACTTCGCTTTCAAGGGAATGTGGTCCTTTTTTCTCTGATCCTTGCCCAGAATGGGAGTTTTGTATTTTCTGCTGTGCTCAAAGCAAGGGTTCCTCAGGGAAAACACAACTGAACCTCAAGCGTTTTCTTTCCCTTGCATAGAAAAGGGTTTCACTTTGAATGAACCCCCCCAGTATTGCAGCTCCTTCATTTTTACTTCATAGTCTTCAGCCTGAGAAATAAGACAGAGCTCTGTGTCTCAAAAGAACTTTCTCCTAAGACTGCCAGGGTGCCCTCCTGAAAGAATAGGGGTTTCCCACAGCTTTCTTCATAGTACTTTTAGCTGCCTTGCTTCTTGTCCCAGCTGGAAGCAGAAACTGCCAGAGGTTCATGAAAATGAAAAACGGTGAGTGAAATATATTGTAAATCCAAACTTTCAAACCCCAATAAGGCTTAATTATGATTTCATCCAAAGTGGCTCACGTAATTATTTCTCCCAGGTTTTAATGCTGTAAACCTGTCTTCTGCAGCACACATCCACATTCCTGTTGGCTTTGCCAGGAACTCACATCCAGATTTATCACTTGAGCACAAAAACATACAATGATCCTTTAAAACTTGCCAATTGCTTGAGACCTAAATATCACTGCCTCAGATTAGGAGCACTCTCCGAAGTAAGTACAAGGAAGTGTGGGGAACACTGAAGAAACTGTATCTATTTATCTAAGACAAAACTGGCAAATTTTTAAGGTCGTCTCCTCCAGGTACTGTCAAATAGCACTTGAGGTCCTTACCTAATTTGGACCAGAAATGGTGTGCCATTAAAGAAAGCAAAGGGCATGTCAGAGATAATTTCCTCTTTGTGTTATGTTGTCATTCTGACCCATTGCTCCAAATGTGATACATGTCATCACTAATAATTCCTGTACCCCACAGCACGTCTGTTTTTCCCTTTAATTCAGTGGTTAGATGAACTGGCCAAACTACACATGGTTGTGAGTTCCAGTGGGGACACGGCTGGTATATTTAAGAGACTGGTTTCAAATTTACATTTGCACTGAAATATATGGACTGATGTTCCAAGAGGCATGCTTTGTCATTGTCCTCCAGCCTAATGTAGTTCATTTTTGGTACTATTAATAAATCAACATTCTTAATTTTTAAGAACTCGGGGAAATTCATAACTGCGGTCTGATGGCTTCTTTTCCAACTTGTCTCCTGTGAAATCCATTCTCCTTCCTGGAGATAGATTAGACGATAGATAGATAGATAGATAGATAGATAGATAGATAGATAGATAGGAAAGTTAAGGAGATTTCCCCATTTCTACTTTCTGTATTTTAGAGTTTATCTTCTTACACATACCAAAAACTGCTTTACTTGCAGTTGCCCCTCGGCTTCTGTTTACCTCCTAAAGAGGGGATAACCGTGCCCATACTCTTCTGCACTAGCAGCACAGCCCTTCAATTTTTGGAAGAACTGTGCCAATGACAGGGAAGCAGAAGGTGACTGATGACAACAGAGACTTGTGCAGTCAGTGAAAATTAAAAGTCCAGTTACTTTCTAGGGCTTATTTTCTCTTCATCTCAGGATCATTAAGTGATGCTGACAGTTCTTCTAGAGGTGTATTTCCTTGATCCACCATTTGCACAAAGTAATTAATCCCCTTTCTAAAGCCTATACTGTGTTTTTCTTAATTCTATGCTTATTATGACTACTTTGTGGATAATTCATGAGTTTATTTTTCATGCTGCTTGGAAAAGCCCCTATCCCTGTCCAAGACTGCAGGGATCTTTCTGGATGATCTGTGTGTATTTGATAACTTTTGAATGCTGCTAAAATGAGAAGGAAAAATAAAAAAGATCACTGTGGACGTCCAAGACTCTTCCCCTGCACACCATAATGTAAGCATAAAACGCAATATATACCGCAGGATTACATATTACATCTTATACTATGGAACTAATTAATGCGTAATTACGTGAGGTAAATCCCTAAAACCAGCCCCAAACCTCCGTTCATGAAGTACTCCTCACCCAGGCACTGCGATTCTCACAAACCACATCCCTTCCTATGCAAGGCAGCTTTCCCAAAAAAAACCCAACCAACCATCAACACGACTTCCTACGCTAACTCGCGTATAAACAGCGACCCTATTTATACTTCCCAGCAATCTTTCCTGTTAGTAGCAGGATTACTAATTGCTGGCTTACAGCTCCTTCCTCCCCGCAGCAGTCAGACCAGTGGAGCCTGGCCACCCTCCAGGTTTTTCGCCCTCCAGGTTTTTCACTGTGGAGGAGACAGGCATTTCCAGCCCTATGCCTCCAAAACCAGCTCCACCCTCACCGGAGCCAGGCCAGCAGCAAACCCGGCTGGTTTTATTTTTCCAAGCAGAGGCACAGGTCGATGTTTGCACAGCCTAATTGTTGATGCTTGCACGGAGATGGGAGTTCAGGAGGTGACCTGGCCCCTCGCCTCCTCATTTCTGTTTATCCCAGAGCAGAGTGGAGGGTTCCTATCAAGCAGCCCTTAATTTGGGGAAATGATGTGTGGTTTCCACTCGGAAACTCTTAATTAAATAGTCTGCGTAGGCTTGGGAGTGGGTCTGTGTTTATCTGAATGCAAATTTTGTTTTCCTGGGGGTGGGTGAATGGCCGGGTAAATTAAGGGACAGAAGTGTTCACTCCAGAATAAAAATGTCCAGTGCCAGCTGTACCAGCCCCAGAGTGGGGAAAGCAGAAGCCTCTGCAGTATTCCTGTTTATGATTTGAGCATCTAATTTCTATATTAATTTATATTGTTTATCTAGGAAGCGTACTCTCCTCCACCTTTGGGAGGCAAAACGCTCTGAAGCTGAGAAAGTAACAGTCCTTAGGTATTCACCATGGGCAAGAAAGGCCAGGTTTTGTTTAAAGACCCAGTTTATCAAATGGAATTTGCACTCCCCTTACATCCCTCTGTCTTCATGTTTTTGTTTTAGTTTTTTTTTTTCCCTCAGGTTTTTCCTGAGATGGAATTGTCTAAACACTTTGACCATGATTGCCAAATTATAAATACTTTCCTTCAGAGATGATCATCTAGATAAAACTTTTGACTAGCTGCCTACAGAGGAGGAATACACAGCATGCTGCGTTCTTAGCAGCTTTATTTATGAGCTAGAATATCTTAATTATTAGCATTATGGCAAAGACTCGTGCTTCTCCCATGGGCCTGGGGACAGATGTAGTGAATGTCAGAGGCTGCTGGTTGCAGGCAGGAGACCGGTTGCAGGCAGGAGGCTGCACCCTCCGTGCAGGCAGCGTTGCAGCGCGGGCAGTGCCAGGGGTGCGGCGGAGTGTGCACTGCACATCCCCATTGCTCGCAGGGTTTGCTACTGAGTTTGAGGTGCTCAGTCGCCACGGGGATCTTGCCCCAGGGGCTGGCACCTGGCAAAGAGAGGAAGGGGCAGGGAAACACAGCGGCTTGGCCTTTTCTGCTCTCACTCTGCCTCCACTGCCAAAGAACTGTTTCCACCTAATTTTCTAAAGGTGACTTTCATCAGAGGAAGAAAAAAAATATATGGCAGGTTTACAGGTATGTAAACACCTTGTTTTACAAACAGTAATATAAAAGCCTGACTTGACCTGACAGCTTTTCTTTAAGGAAAATATTGCCTTCTATAATGAATCTCCTGTCACTAATTCCTGTTTCCAGAAACAAACTGTGCTGTTCCAAGAACGTGTTGCACAAGTGAATTCATAACAAAATAATCATGGAGAAAGCAGGTTCCTTATAGCAAAGCTGTTATAAAGCATTGCAGACATGGTTATTTTAATCTCCCAAAGTGTCTCTATCAGTACTTCCCTTCCTCCGAGCAATTTGGACCAGAATGACAGCAGTAATAACTGAAGGATGAGTCACTGGCTATATTGTAGGTGAGACATCATTGCAGAGGGAAGGCCAAGAAACAAACCTTAAAAATGGACTTGTTTTTATACTGCTGCTGTATCTCTCAGCCTGGCAGGCTTTATAACAGCACCATGAGTGTCAGCACACTTGGGGCCTGTCTGCATTGATGCTCCATTTTTAAGTTTCCAGTTCACCTCCAGAAATTTACTCTTGGCTGACTCCTGTCTTATGAGATCTTAGTTTCTGAGCTCATTTTTTATACCAACATTAGTCAAATAAACACTTTGTTTGTGTTTTATGAATTTGCCACTTGAAATATTTTACAGGATGTTAACTATCAATTCAGTCTAGGCCATTTGGGAATCTGTCTCTATAAAAGTCATTACAAATATTTAACATTGCATAAAGGAAATAGTTTTTATTTAAGTATTCTTAATAACACCTATGATTATCTTATAAATGTGTTATGGTACTCAGTAAGCACCTGTATCATTGCATTTGCAATACCCTGTTTTTGCAAATCCCATTCTCACAGCCGGCCACAGCCTGGTCTCTATGCCATGAACAGGGTCTGAATACAGAAATATGCAAATGAATATTTACTCCCTAAAATCTAGTTTTGGTCTGGGTTTGAGCCAGTGGAAGGGAGGCAGTGAACAACTCTGAATTCTTGAAACTGCTGTTGAGATCAGGATCCAGCTCTAGACAAAAATGGCCGTTGGGATTTAGAAGAGGAGCATGAAACTGAGTTAGAGACTGAATCAGGGGTTTCAAGTTTTGCATTTTGCAATCTTATCACTGATGGAAATGGAGCAATACTGAGGTCTGAAAGCTGGAGCAAGATACGGTGAGAAAACAAGGGAGGCAAAGATCCAAGAGAATAAGGAGCAGAACAGAATGCGGAGGGCAGAGGAAGGGCAGGGAATGGACTTTTACAGTTGCTGCTTGAGTTTGGATGACCAGAGCAAGTTCAGAAGTTCTAGCAAAATTAATTTTGCTATCCACGACAGGTGAGCTGTTTTTGTGGCATGCTGAGGCAGGAAAAGAGGCAGAAGGAGGCTGGAGGGAGCAGAGGTCCTTCCTTCCCTGTGGGAACATGACTGAAGGTAACCCTAGGGATGTGGGAGAAGCATGGTACCACTCAGGCAGCCTGTCCTCAAGACTGAGCATGTATCACTGCTCTGAATTATTAGCTTCGATTTATTAAGCATTCTCCTGATTAGACCAGAAAGGAAGACAACCTGTTTTTTCTACGACTCCTCCCTATGCAACAAGTTAGCATCATTTACTTTTTTGTCTCAAAAAAGACTTGAAATTCACAATTTTCCCAGGGTGGGAACCTGGAAAGGGAATTTTATCCTATAAAGGAGGCACAGGAGGCAGGGAACTGCATGTACCTGGCACTTTTAAGGATGCACTCACTGACTCTGGGGCTGGGGCCCAGAAGGCAGCTAATGAACGGTAACATGATCTATCTTTTGTGTGAGGTGAAGGAGTTTTGGAGCCGGGCAGGGAGAAGGGAGGGCTGAGCCAGCCAGGAGCATGCACCGACTAGCACCAAGGCAGAGAAAACAGCTCTTGGAACCACTTCCATAAATTTTCTTTTCCTTGAAGCATCCGACAGAAAAAGAGAGAGAGGAAGGGAGGGGGAGTTAGAGAGAAGGGGGGAGGGAAACAGATGGAAGTGTGAACGGAACCGTAAAACCTTGCAAAAGCAGGGATAGGCAATCATTTCACATTTTGGCACAGCTGCCTCCTGCAACGGCTGGAGAGCCTCACTTTTAAGAGCTTGCTGCTCTCATCCTCTGCCGCCTCTCCCAGAGCTTGCTCGTGGCTTGGGGTTGATCTTGGAGCACTCTACGTGAAGAAACAAATAAATCAATGAAGCCAGAGGACTCGGCAAGCGTGGCGAGCAGGCAGGGACACGTGGAGAAGCAGGGTGGGGAGGGACCAGGAATCTCCCAGCAGCAAAGCACCTTTGAGTGGTGCAGCTGGCCACGAGTCTCCTTGTCCTGGCCACCAACATCCCCCAAAGGGGCCAGCATGTGGACAAGTGAGGGAGATCAGTGAGGAGCCCCCTCAGGGTCTTACAACACACCCAGCCCCACACACAACCACCACCAGTGCCACGAGTGTTTGGAGCAGCCATAATGGGACCTGAGAAATGGCTCCTTTCTCATGCTTGAGTCCTAAAAATTGCAAAACAGAGCCCTCGTGCAAAAGAAACTTTTGGCTTTTATTCTGAGGAAGTATTTCTCCATGTTAGGAAAACGTGGATGGGAAGAAAGTCAATATAAACACATCATTAATCATCAGATATTTCCTTTTTTAGTTCTGAGTACTTTAAACAACAATGAAATATAAACACAAATTACTTCTTTTCAACCTGTAGTAATAATGGCTGAACTATTAACTGTTTCCTTATCCATCATCATGCTAACATGCAGTTAGTTATATGGCAGCTCCTAAGCATACAGTTTGAGGACAGGTTCCCCTTGCCATCCCTGTTTCACACGAGTGTGTGCTGAGCAGAGGGGCAAAGTGACTTCCTCAGGATCATGAAAGAGTCCTGATCCAAACCCCTTTCAAAGCAATGAAATCAGTTGCATTGACTTTATCTGGGGATTTGATTTGGAGAAGACCCTGACTCAGACTGTGGAGAAACAAGAAGTTATCTGCTGATGCCCTCAGCATTTGTCTCCTAGATGAAATCATCATTTTCTTTTATTTGAGAGAGGGAAAGGGATAGTGGGAGTTGTCACCAAGGTAAAGAATAGGACTGGCTAAAGCATGCAAAAGTGTTAAAGTGCTTTATAATGGTCCTAAGAAGTGCTCAGTGAAAATATTCTGTACCTAATAAATGTATGAATAAGAACACAATAATATTCACAGAGCCATAACTCCTTCCAGCAAAGGCTTTGAATGAAAAACAGATCAGATGTCTCCCAGACAGAGAAAAGCAATTGGTTGTTATTGCAACCACCATGGTAACTTCTCAGCAATCTTTACTGTCATTCCAGATGGTAAAGTGTGGGAGCAGAATACGGCGTTACTGATACTACAGCAAAGACCTATCTGTGCTTGCTTTCACAGCCTTCCAAAGCAATCTATCCCTTTATTTCCTACACTGACTCAGGTCGGTTGCTATTAGGAAATCACAAAGATCGCTGTAATGGGAATTGACACCAAAAGCCAAAGACACCTTCCTTTTTGGCTTTGTCAAAAATCCCAGCCTAAACATTTTAACAGCTGAATGGCCCTAGAAATGAAGAGGAGTGGACTTGTGGCTGAGTTAGAGGAGGTTTCACACCAGGGGCAGACACAAGCCCAGCTCCCCGGCTGCAAAAGTCACAATGTAATACAAATATACCATGCTCCAGGTGCCAGGGACTTGTGATGCACCACTGAGAACATAGCAATAGGGGTTGCCACTGTTACTGGAGTAAGTTCAGTAGTGAAATAAACTGTTTTGTGAATGCTTAGGAACTTCTAGTTCCAACGGTGTTGTGAAATACAGGTGCAAAGAGAGAGAAATTGGACATTAATACACATCTAGCTACCTGTTTCCTAATGTGTAGGTGATGATGGGAGCGGAATGAGGTGCTCCAGAGCTAAAACACACAAACAGAAAACACACTTTATTAAAGTGAGAAGGCACAGTGTGCATTCATTGCTGGAAATAAATGACAATGTTGAAACCTAATGGGGAGAATATTGGGTAGGATCCTAGCAATTTAGACTCTAGTCGATGTTGGTTGGGTTGCCTTCAGAAAGTTACTTTCTTCAAGTCTGTTCAAGACAGGAACTGACATAGAAGAAATTATTATGGTTGTTATTTTGGTCCTCTCCAGACATTTTTCTCAGTCATTTCAGCTCTTGTATCAGGGTGGCTGACCTCTGACATATGAAATGCTGGACAGACTTAATCACGTGTCATTTATGAAATGAAATGGGATTAAGTTTTAGCTGTAATTTAACAAGAACCCAACTATATTATCCACTGAATCATTGCAATGTCAACCTCTTCAAAATTTATTTAGCTTAAACAAACCATAGGCTGTTGCTAAGGAAGATATTATAATAACAGTGAAGTGTTGTAACAATTTTCTGATGGAGGCATTGTTTACTTTTCAGATTCTTCTCAGGTTTATATGGATGGCACTTAATTTGATTGCTTTTCACAGGTCTTACCACAATGCTTATCCTTTATTTTCAAACCATGAGTAATTTGTCAAAGGCTACAGAAAATCCTGGAAGTAAGAAGTACACTCTGTTTGTGCTTGGTCAAAGCTATGGAGACTGCATTTTGGCTGTGTCTGCTTACAGTCTTTTTCTGTAAAACACAGTGATTAAAATAGAATATGTTTTATGATGGTGTTTGGAATTTTTTTTCCTTTTACCACGTTTGCCTAGTATAAATGAGTGTTGACACAGCCGACTGAGGAATGAGATACACGGAGCATCTCTGTTCTCTATTCTAACACCACTGAAGGTCATGCTTGAAAAACAGGGGGAGATCATATAGATTCTGCAGCTTCAGAAGTTTACCATTAAAAATAATTTAATTTGTGTTTATTAATCACATGATGCGCTTCCTGCATTACCCAGCTGAGCTGGGCTTTCTCGGCGGACAATAGTGTTGTATTTATTGCGTATCCTCCAGGGCAGAGATTTAGTGTTTGGCCAGTGAACAGGAACAGAATGTTTTTTTCGTCGTCTATGACTAACATGATGACTAAGTACAGGGCTCCAAATGGATCCCAGATCTACTTGGGACAGCGTGGGGCAGGATAGAAAGAAGATAACATCTGAAACCACTCTTAGCCCTAGTGAAAGGGAGACACAACCATCTCTGCTGACCCACTGAGAAAATACCTTGGCTGCCAATCAGAAAGCTTTTAAAGGCTCTTATGGAGATGAGGGTCAATTTTTAAGAAATCCAAAGCTAGTAGTAAATGATTGTAGTTTTAATGAATTTCTGAGTTGGTTTAAGCCCTGCTGGGACCAGAGACCACGTTGCCGTTGTCCCTCCCCCACCTTCGGACACAAGTAGGGCACAAACCCCAGGTTAAAATAAGAAGAAATTTAATACAACAGTGTAATAAACAATCTGAACAACAACAGTAGCAATGATAACAACAATAAACTAATAACAGTGAACAAGACAAAAGATATACAGAGAAATACCGCAATGGTTACCGACAGCCCGCCGTGTGCTCCCCGTCATCAAAGCCATAAAGGAAAAAGTTCCCAAGCTCCCGGGCTGGACCTGATGTCAGCATGGTATGAATAACCCACCTGGAGATCCCTTCCCCCTCTCTGCTGGGGAAACTTAACCCTATCCTAGCTGAACCAGGACAATTTCCTATGTACACTGGTCTATGAGTTCTTGGGGCACATGTGCATGGTACTGTGATGATGACAGGACAACACCATGACCCTTAATCTAAACAAGATGAAAAAATAACCAAAAAACTCAGTGGCTGATGAAACAGGGACTGACAAAGAGGTAGAAGATGATGGCTATTTTTATTTCTTTCTACTTCTCACTAGTTCTTCCCCTAGATTGTTCATGTAGATGAGCCAGAGATGTTAGATAGTAATTCCATTCTGTAGTAACATATTTCATAGTAGTCTTTAGCCTGCTAGTGTTTCTCGTGTCATGTGAGAAAGGTTATGTGAAACACTGAGGGATTTTGAAATTTTTACATGTAGTAATAATAATAATAGAAAATAAACCTAACTTTTTAACACTGGTTCATAGTATTTTTTGTAATGGATAGAAAGAGACTTTGGTACTTTATTAGAAGTTCACCACAGAACAGGAGCATCTAAAACCTTACAAAGAGTATTGTGAAAAGTCTGAATTCCTTCACTTCTGCAGCATGCTCTCCATTTTTCCCACACTCTCACCCCGTATGTTAAGAAATCTCTAGGATAAATAGATAGGCCCTGCATATGATTGCAGAACCATTTATAGGCATACATCTTCCACACACACTTCAAAGAAAAGATGGTTGTTTAATATTGTACTGCGGTACTGTAGGAAATGCACATAAATTGTTGACCCTTCCATTGCTTCTCTGTCCCTAGAGATGAGTAGAAAATGCAGCTGCTTATGAGGTGGGAAGATTCCTATCCTTAATAACGCTTCTATAGTCAATATTTTTTTTAAAAAAATTGTACTCCTGCTTGAAAAATCTGACATGTGAGTTAGGCAGTTCTTGAGATTTTGTCAGATATTATTACCTTCTCTGTGAAAGTATGTATATAGCTCTGTGCTCTGCATAACCCAGGCTTGTGTAAAGATAAAATATTTAAAAATATGCAGTTGGGTTTTCTTTACCTTGGCGTTATTAAGTATAGAAAATAACCCCTCATGCTTGTTTTAAAGGAAAGCGTTTCTTTATGGGTTAGTGAAATAAGCTATTCAAAACCACTAAATCCTTCCAAAATACCCTTGCAGAGCTGTCAAAGTTAGTGAGACCTCGAGTTATATTATCAACAGCATGCTGTTAATGCTGCCAGAGTTTGAGGGAAGCACAAGTTTGACACTAAGCCTATTCAGAAATGACATAACATTCTCTTAATCAATTAACGTACATTGTCATCTTGGGATGTAACCTTCCTTTTCTTGTTCTTTTCAGTGTGCTCACCCTTCCAGCAACAGGTCAGTATGCCTACATGTGCCTGTTAATGACAGCAAATATCATGCAAATAGGAACGGAAAGCCACTTGAATTTTTCTTCCTGCATTTTCCTCTCGATCGAAAGAGAGCAGAGCTGATCCTGTGGACCTTTATTTAACACAAATTTTTGTTTTCTTCTCTGGGGTTCAATGAGAAACGGTAATTTGAATGATCACCTCTTGTAGTTACACGCAATTCATGTGAACCCAGCTGTTGCATGGGAAAACAAAGTAACAGAAAGTGACATATCATAGCACACATGCTGAAAAACACATTGTCTGTATTAACATAATAATTGCAAATAATTCCTGCTATATTTCAAACATTGCCTTTTAAGTTTCAAGGGACATTGCCCTCAAACCAAAATTAATTTCTACACTGAAGCTAATTGCTAAATGTCCTTTGCCACTGACCACATCAAAACCCAGTTCTTATGGTGTCTAGCACTGCGTATGCCAGATTGCTAGAAATGAAACAGCAGTCTCTTCAAAGGTACAAAATTTCTAATACTAGATTCTCATAGAACAAAACCTTGAGCTTTGCTGTGATGGGAATGTGATAGTTTCTTTCTAAACTGGAATGACAAGATATGATCTACTACGTAGGTGGAAAATGAGATACATATACACACTCCTAAGAATGTCTTTAAATTGGAACTAACTCCTATACGTGCACTTTAAGAACTCCAGAAAAAGCTCCAATGTATGGAAAAGTCCACCTTGTTCCTGACTGGGTTGAGATTTGTTCTTGGTATGGGGCAGATGGGAAGGTTTGAAGGTTTTATTTGCTTGTTTGTATCTCAGAATTATGAGTCGAGTAATCTTAGGTAATTTTAAGTTGGGTATCTACTTTTAGGATCTGAGCTCTTATATTGGCATCTAAGAGAGTGTCTGCATTTTTCAAAATGCTGGGTACCATCTGCGGCCCATACCACTTTCAGATGGCTCAGTTCAAGTGCTCACAGTGGCACTCTAGCCAGCTTTCGTCTGGAGCTTGAACTAAACATGAACAAAACAATTTGACAGGTTCATTAGTACTAATTAATTTTTCACATAAGGTTGAAGCCCTTTTCTACGTGGGTTTTGAGGCAGAAATTCTGACCATCACGTTGACACGATATATAATGCTGTATCCTTGCTGTATTTCCAAACTATTCAAAATCAGAGTGTTGGGGATTTCACATATCCATTTATTCTGGAAGGATCCAAACCCTTTCTCAGGACTGGCTATGTTGAGCACACTTGCCTTGAATTGATGTTCAGTTCCCTGTTGAGATCTGGGGCGGTTCTTATTCAACATGACATGATTTACCCAATTCTTACTCGCATTGAGTACCTGATACGCTGTTATATTTATGTTAAATTTTTTTGGTTACGCAAAGCTTTTTAAAGAAAAGCCCAAAGGTTGTATATGAACATTACTGACCTTCTGATTTTTCTGACACAATATATAGTTCTGTTTAAACTACACAGCTCATTACATCTATTTTGTATACAGTGTGCCTTTGGCCAAGTTACACAGAATAGATCAGTACCTAGGATAAGCATAATTTTTTCCTAATTAGTAATTTCAGAAGTTTAAAATTAATTAAACACGGAGGCAGAAGGCTGGTTAGGTTCTGCACAACCATGCAGACTTGTACCTTAGATTGCAGTGTCTTGGTAACGGAAATCCTCAGCAAAGGGAAGTGGTTGGGGTGGGGAGAAGAACAATATGTGGCATAAGTAGCTTTTCTTGGTGCTTTGAGGGGAAAATTTTTTATCCATGTCAGTACATATTTTCTTCACTAGTTTTCCCTATACTCTAAGTCTCCTTGGAAATCTTTGCCATATTAATGTGGGAAGGGATGAAGTAGATGCTTTCAAAATTCTAAGGAATCCATGCTATACATAGTGATTATATTGAACCACAATGCACTGACTTCTGTATCCCAGACTTGTCAGGGAAGCAATAGGTTGTATTACAGGATGTGTCTTATGTAAAAGCCTATTTGAAATATCTTTGGGACATTACCATCTTATTTTCCTTCTGGGAAAAAGACCTCTGTTGAAAACCTCTTAAATTACCAAAATCTGTGGAGTTCTCATTCCTAGTGTTCACATTTTTTGTGGTCTTTTCTTGTCACCCTATGTATCCCTAAAGAGAAGACTTACTTCAATTCATGGCATAGGAAATTGGAAATCGTAAAGACACACTGAGTTCTTACCAGTACTGTTGTTTTTATAATGTCACTGCTGTATGGGGCACATTGCTGCCAGAGGAAACACTTTCGTGTAGTATAGTTTTCATTCCTTGAATTCAACCTAATCCAAAGAAATAGGCAGAATATTTTTTAGCTATTTATTAGTGCCACTAACATGAAATATGTCACCACAGAAGAGAACAAACCAAACTGAACAGATGACTGTCACTCTTGGAAGCAGCCTGCATGCTATCAAAATGAGCTTCCCCCAAGTCTATAAAATGTATAACAGACTTTTGAGACTTAATAGTTAAGTTGATGGAAGATAGCCAAGACTACCAGTGCAGGGAAAAGTCTGCAAGTAGAGCCTGAGGTATATGAAATTCATATACCATTTGGAAAGTAAAAGTAAAGGCTATGAAGAAAACTGTGCTGCCAGCTAAACAGGCCCCTATTTAGTTCAGTCTTAATAGAGCAGCTTGGTGCAGGTAGATAAAATCCCCTCTCCAACTCTAGCCTAGCCTAGCAAATAGCAACATAGAAAAATTACACTGCTTTGTGCCTAGTGGCCTTCTCTATATGAAAAAAAAAAATCTTTCTTTCTAGCAAAACATCTTTTTCTTGCTTCTTCAACGCAATTTGTCCAATAGCTCATTAACTATGCTGAGGAATGTGTGTCAAGATTCATGAATCATTACTGGATTATTTTTTATATTTATATTGCCATGGGAAGCCTGAGCCTGCAATTTTTCTTTGTATTAATATTCCTTGGGTGTACCTGCTGTGCCCCTGCTTCAGGAGAAGTGTCTATGTCAGTGAGCACTGATAGGTTTAAAACCACCGTGGTTTCAACACATCCTGGTGATTTGACCCCCCCAAAGAGTATATTCCTTTAGGTGGAAAACTGAAGATGAAAAACCTAAGGCAATTATTCTGAAGAGAAGCATTAACATTTTGCCAAATGGTGATTATGAGACTCAAAAGATGTAATAGTGACAGAAGCTTGAATGCTCCTCACTGATTCTGTGGAAATGCTGGAAGGGGTATTTGAAATCTCCCTTCCTGCCGCTGTTGTTGGTTGTTACTGAAATAAGCAGGCAGAAGAGAGTGAAGTATATGGAAGGAAACCAAGCTCAGGTGTGGACCCAGGGCAAAAAGCTATAGACAGACCAGTGTGGGCAGCCTGTGCCCGCGGTGCTCACTCACAGCAGACTCCTCGTTTTGATTAACACGGGAGTGGTTCAGTTTGCAGAGCAGACTACGAAGGTTGGGGAAGCAACATGAGACAGCTTCGTTTTTACAGAGCAGTCTGATATATTCCATATGGTGTAGGAGCAGTTTTTTGCTTCAGACCTCTTTATCTAGGCAGGTTTGGATGGAGAGACATCAAAAGTGAGGCAACAGAAGGCAGAAGAAAAAGTCAGAAACCATCGTCTGGTTTCTAAAGAGGTTGAACACTATTTGGTTTGGCTTTCAGACGTGGCAATTTAGCAACAGGAAATGTCAGCTCATTAGAGCCATCGCATGGCATCGTATGATGATAGCAGTCATTCCCGCTGGCAGGGCTCCAGCCGTCACACTCGGTGGGGAAATGGCATGGTTTGATATGAATGTCTCGATTTCATTTTTAAGACGGGACAGTTTAGTGGGCTAGTTCACTTGGCAGGCTGTTAACAGAATTAATTTGATTGCCTTGGCAGTGGTAGGAGGATGCATGAAGGAAACCTTCTGGCTCTGTTGCCAGCATTTAATACCAAATAATTATCATATACTATTGAACTGGTGTTGGATGAAGCATGTGTGAGGGCTTGCAACAACTTTACCAAAAATAGTAAGTGCCATTCGAAGTTGGCAAACACGTGTGCTCAAGAGAAAACAAGCTTTCCAGTTAAAGCCAGTCAGAACTTCACCCTGCAGGCCTGTTACTTGTCATGTTCCTGGACTGTGTCATTTTTCATCCATGCTCCAGTTGTGAAAGTACTGCTTTGTATTATCTGCCACTGAATTATATTATAAAAGCCACAACTGTCTGCTGTTGATGGAGACTGTTTCCACTGGAAGATGGATACCTGCATTAATGATAGCTGGATTTTCTGTTGAACAACTTCTAGTCTTGGCATCTAGCACGCTATTTTGCCTGGAATTGCACTGGGAAAAGTATGGCACATGGAGCTATGTGTTTTCTGTATGTAAACCTCACATCTTTGGAATGAAAGAAAATGCCACTTGGCACATGATTCATTTGTATCAGTATCTTTTCTTTAGATACTTAATGTAATGAAAAGGATGTTCAAGAAGAATCTGTGTTTCTAGTAAGGTTTAGCTGGTCCTTTGGAGCCAGCAGTCTTACTCCAAGGGACTAATGGTAAAACAGGCATGAGTTTTTTTCATCCAAAGGGCTGAAAGTGTTTAAAAGCATTCAGGAGAACCAGTTGCCTCTCCAAATTTAAAGCTGCAACTCAGTTTCCATGATTAGGCCAATATTGGCTTCACGTCCAAAACCAACACAAAATGGAATATCTATCTCAAAACTGGCACAAGACCCATGTCTGAGGAAGAGGTTTTCTGCAAGATTTGAGGTGAGGTGAAATAAAAGGCTTCTGATTTAAAACACTAAAATGGAGATGTTTCAGCAGTCCAGAAAGCCCGTTCCTCTCTCTCTCACTGTCACACATATACATGCCCTTTCCCCATTCTGCCATGTTGTAAAAGCTACCAGGTCATCTGCAGAGCAGCTAGAGAAGGGTCAGGTGTGTTTTTTCTCTGGCACAGATATGGTCCAAGAGCATCAGACCTTTCTGGTAGCTGAGAGGTGCTTTGGGTTCCTGTTTCTGACTGGCGTGGCTCTTGGCCTGCATTTTTGTAAAGGCACTGTACAGTGTTATCACTGGGATCGCTTAACATTTCCAGTGAAACACACTTGTTTTGCAAAAGCCAGATTTGAATTCTTTATGCATGTATTAGGGTTTGACAAAAGAGTAATATGTTCCTGAGAAACACTCTGAACTGCTGCAGTTATTTTTATTTAGCAATATTCCAAAGGAAATTACATTAGCAGGAGCAGTATTGTCATTACTACTTGTCTTCGATTCTCTTTGGTTCTTATCACTATGAATTGGAAAATGCGGGGCAGAGTGGGGTTCTGTTTTTTCCTTGGCCATTCTGCAGCTCACTGTCTTTTGAAAAATGCTGTTTCTCCTCACTCTATGGCTTTTCAAAACCTGAAGAAATGAAGAGAAAGTGCAGAGTGGGAAAAAGAAAGAGGTGGTACAAGATTTTCCATTATAGGTGATGGGAAAAAACCAAACCAAAACAAAACAAACCAAAAAACAAACAGGAAAAGGGAGATAGGAGAAAAAAAATTAAAAAGTTAAACCATCAATATTTATTTTCTGAAAATTATCCATAAAGAATTAAAAAACAGAAAAGACTATGTCAAAGTCCATTTTTGCACTTAAACAATAAAAACATTGATTCCCTGCAGAATCTGTTAATAACTTTGTTAAAGGTGTATAAAAATCAAAACTCTGGAGGTTAGATTTCAAAATCTTTGTTATCTATGAAAAAAAGAAAGGAATTGAGCTGGAAACATACACAAGTATACAACTGACTTTAAAACTGCCATGCTATCTATTCCTGATACTCGTTGTTGGTTGGGGTTTTTTTGTAAGAATTCATTCTACCATTTCCTACCTTTTATGATCTCCACTGAACCTTAACATTTGCATTATGTTTCAGTGTTATATACACTTGCATTTCTTCCAGCAGACAGTGATGTGCACATATGTACGTACATACATCTGCACACACACAGTAGCATGGAAAGATCGGGAATTACTAATGGAAAATATAACTAAGCTAATATGTTAATGGCAACTTCTGCAGAGTAAATAGATATTTTATACAGATAATTCAGCTCTCCTGGGACAACAGAAAAGACAGTTCTTTATCCAAGCATCCCCAGGATGAATTTATGGCTGCTACGGCCCAGTAACAGGTGGTTTGTCTGCATGAGATCATACAGCAGTGACCATCCAAAAGTTTTCTGGTACCTCACCCTAAATCAAAGTTATCTGCTTTTATAATTCACTATGTGATTGAAAGAGCAGTAGTGTGACCAGCACTCCACGGTACCTCTTGCCTGCTCTTCCTTCTGTACTCTCCTGCAAGGGTAAATGGGAGGGGGAATAAATGGAAAAGAAGTACGAGATACACTGGTGTTAGCTGGCACGTGCCTTGCCAGCCTTCCAGCAGCCACCATGCAGCTTTGATGGCCATTGTACCCTCAGATGAACAGGGGAGAGTTCCCCCTTGGTGGAAAAGAAATTAAAAGAAAATCTGATCTCTCCACCAGCAGTTTATCATGTTTGTTACCACTGGCTCTGCAGAGGCAGCCCTGTGAGAGAGTGGGACCATGACCTGACCAACAGCTGTGGCACTGAATGCCTGGGGAGGGGGAAGAAAGGAGGGATAGCAGCTCCAGCAGCGGGAGCAAAAATGGAGGAAGGGGGGCACAAAGGGGCTGTGGATTGCTGCTAGCAACTGCTCCGGGTGGCTGGGCACAAATGCTCCCCACAAATTCAAAAAGGGCACCGAAGCTTGTCCCAGAGCTCAGCTAGCAGGGGAGGGAATCGCGGTCCTCATCCCGGTGGCTTTGGGCAGGATGTCTTTGGGTGATGGAAAGACTATGGGAGAGAAAAGGACTGGTAGGAAATAGCTGTGTATCCTGTGAGGAAGGTCAACCAGAGGGGAGGTGGGCAGCAAGCTTTGATAAGAAAAAGCATCACAGAAGGGGAGAAGGAAAGGGTAAAACCTGAAAATCGTCTGCTTTTTCTGCAGCGTCATGAGGACACAGTGAGGGTAACCGTGCACCACTAACTATAGTGAATAATGCAGTTCCTTTGATTCTGCTTAAAGAACTTAAGATGTGATTTTAAATATATATATTCTATGTATTAATAAGCATCATTCTGGTTCCCAATGAAATTTCACAGCTAGATGTTTTCTTCCGAATATCTTTGGTAGGTGAGCATTGAATTTCTTAGGATGTACCTTAAAAAAAAATGTCCAGAGTTCAGAGCATGATGAGCATGCCAACACAATAGTGACAATATTAATCACATGTTTATACTAAGATGACTTGGAACTAAATTACATACAGTTTCAGAGCCTGCAACTGGCCTTGGTAATGCCTGCCATTTTTTTGTGGTTTTGCATTCATATTTTCCTAGGTTTCTTCATGCCTGCTTTCTCACACTCACATGAAAACCCCACACAACCAGGGAGAGCTGACTGACCAATGGGTGGTATAAAAGAAATGGTGACAGTGAGTAAAGCTCTTTTGGCAGCATAAAGGGAAAGAAAAACAAAATAAAACAAACCCCCAAAAAACAGGGTGGGGGAAGATCTGAGTTGTAGTAATCAAAGAAATTACAGTTAATGTCAAGGGGTGGAAATGTTCGGAAAAATACAACCGTTGTAGGACTGTCTTTTACAGTCTTGTTTCTCTGTTGTCTATGGCAGGGGTCCATGACTTTAAATCAAACTAGGTGTTTCAGAGAAGCATAGAATTTAGTGAGATGGCTGTAGTGTATGGAGGGTCACTAGCTGTTAAGGCTTCTGCTCTAATTAACTTGAAATGGTATAGACCAGCAGTATCCAGCTGCATCCTTATTAACACGTTAGGTTTGACAGGAATTACTGGGCTCGCTTAATATTAAAGTACAACAAGTTAATTTGACATAGGTGAATTGATATCTTTCCCAGTGCAATGGTAAGTTAAACATACATCAAATACAGAAATAATGCCAAGTTGTTTGGTTTTTTTTTCTTCTTGAGGCTGATGTGCCTTAGGTTGCTTTGAAGGGAAACAAGAGTAGGAATCCAGTCATCATCGGAACAGCTTTAGCCAGGTTTGCCACCAAAAAAATGTATCCTACTCACTGTGCCCCACAGACTCAGCGTGTTGAAACCCTCAGTGATGCAGAGGGTTACCTGAATATACACATCATCGCTCTCTTTCACCCATTGAGAGAATCTAGTGTTTTGTGGAAGGGAAGAATATCAGCCTGGGGAAAACAGCACAGGCTGGGAATAGTACAAGGTTTTTTGGAATGTCCACGTTCACTTGGAAGCAGCACATTTTCGCTCTTTGGCTTTCTTATAGGGGACTTGATGTACTTGTAACCTGAGCTCTGGCAATTGTCAGTGCAAAAAGCAAACAGGGACACGCCGTTCCAGCGAGTGTTTTTTCAAATATATTCAAAAGACGAGAGGTACTGCAGGAAGCATATTTGCCAGAGAAATACAGATCTTTCACTATAGCCATGACTGCCCTACTCTGTACCCTCGCGTTCAGTTTGGAGGAGTCTTCTCAGAATGGTTAAAGCCTGTTTTTCCTTTGCAAGCTGGAGATTTATAGAAAAGCAGTGAATGCCCCAAGTTTGTGTACTACACCTGACTTTACTAGTAAAAATCTTTGTTTTTTATAGCCATCCTGGCAGACTCCTCCCAGGATCTGAGAAGGCGGCACATGTTATAACGTTCACATTGACAATAATGAGGAGTTTGCATCTGAAAGAGATTTAATAGTTTTGTGTATGTGATGCAACTTATGAACAGACTCTTCAGTCACTTTTCCAAAGCTACAATGTCTTTAAAACGTCAACAGGAGCAAAAAGACTCATTAAAGTTTATTTTTATCCATAGAGAAACCAACCAGGATTACTTCTTTCATAGTAACTTTTCTTGCTATGCTCCAGTCATGCACTGAAGTACTGTGCCTTTGTAATTGTGGGTAAAAACATGCCAGGCTTTCCTGGTGAAGTATTAGACACCTTTGCCTACACTTTCCTGGTTGTGCTCTTTTAGGATACACATGAAAACCAACAGTCATCCTCATAGCCAGATTTATTTTACTGAGTCTGGCATGCAGCACAATGTGACAAAACACAAAGGGTGCAAAATTCAAACACAGGCAAAGGATGCTTTGCAGTGTTCCTTCTATTTAACAAATATTCCATGTGTGAAGAGGAAGGTGCCTCCATTCATGCCTACAGGATTTTGTGGATTCAGTCTCCTGGCTTTTTTGGATGGATGCAGGCTACATACTGTGGCATATTTTTTTCACTGTTAAATATACATCTCTTTATTTCTTGACGCTTTACCTCAGGAGCTTTACAAGTGTCACTTTTCAAGTGTTACTGTAAAGTTACTATTGTGCTATTTTACTAGTATTTTTTGATAACACCAAATTATACGGAAGTCTCCCATTTCTGATATCTTCAGTTATCTCTGGCTGCTGGGTAAGAAGGTCATGCAGTACAGTACAGGTGTATCAGTGCAAGCAGACTTGAAATGTATTTAGAGGTCTAAGACTGTGTTTGCATAACCAGAGACCCCAGGATGGGAGGGGTTTGAGTGTGGTGCCCTGCATGACTGAGTGCTTTCTCTCTACTGAATTTGTGAGCAGAGACTCAGGGAGTGGGACAAGTGATGAATAGGACTGCTCCTAGTGCTTACTTGTCCAGGGGGTCCTCACTTCAGCTGGAGCTTCTGGGTCATGAGTTACTTCACTTGCCTCTGCCTATTTCTTCTACATCACATTTTACACCCACCAGGTACATGGCTGAAAATCTAAAGTTTGAGACAGAGATGAGTCAAACCAAAGCAGCACCCAGTGTTTTTCCATTCCTGGCTGTTCTCCACTTTGTGTGAGCTTTGGAGCAGCCATCTGACAGAGGAGGATGGTAGTGTCCCTTCCCTTACCCTGTGCAACCAGGTCTAGCATTTTGACCCTCATTTCACGGAAGTTTTAAACAAATGGATTTTCACTGGACCTTTCTAGTTGTTTTAAAAGGCAGTATACATGTGAAATGACTTCTGCTAAAGTTACGATTACACCCAGTGGCCATATCTGCCATTTGGCTTGAAGGCTCTAGTGAGGCATTACTAAGGAATTAGTAATGGGCTGATAGGGAATATTTATAGCCAGTAGAAAAAAATCTGCCTGTTGAAAATCTTGTTCCACCATTCTGGTACACAGTGCCTGCCACATCATGTGCCCCAGAACATAACACATAAAGTTTTAGAGGATGTATCAAAGCCTTGGTGACTTAATGAAACAAAGTAAAGGGAGTTTTTTTGTTACTATTTCTATTTAAAAGGGAATATACACTGAAACTAAACTGGGGTGATCTCCATTGGGCTATTCAACATCTAAACATGCCATGTAAGACAGTGTCATTTTTAGGGTTTTTTTGCAAACATGATTTATTTTTGACGTTTGATGGTGACCATTGTTAGGATGCATTATCAGAGCTTATGTTACAGCAAGACTGTTTGGAAAACAGCACAACAGTGAGCAGTTTGAGGCAGCGTGGACCTATCCTTCCCAAGAGCATCTCTGAAACCACTGCTTCACCTCTCTGATGCAAAACTGCAGTCTTTAATGACCTAAGCAAAATAATAATCAAAATAATAATAATATAATACTTCCAGGGAGCTATAATAATAATTTTGCAGTTAATCTTTGTTTGTGTTTCCTTTTGTGGTGCTCGCTGGAGGGGGTGTGCAGCTGGGGGGCCAGGCACAGCAGCAGGGTCTTTCCGGCATGCACCATTATTTCCAGATCAGCAGCTTTCTTTTGACCTGCCCTAAACTCTGGCCTGTTCAGAGGAATAATGCCTGCAGGGGAGATACCTCCAGTATAGCTCAGTCCCTTTGTGATGGCTCTACCAGATCCGCCCCCCCCCCCCCTTTTTTTTTTTTTTTTCTAGAAACGCAGCTGAGAGATTTGTGTGACAGGGTTTATTAAATCCCAGCTGTGCCATACAAGTCTGGGTCCCAAAAAGTCAGGACAGTTTCCAAGGTGGGCAGCACAAAGTCTGCCCAAGAGACCAGTGTCATCTTCAGGAGACATGTAATATCACCCTTCTTCCCACGTGCTAAAAAGACACTAGGACTCATAGTTTCTCACAGCACAGGAGCATTTAATGGGGAGGGGATGGTGCTTGTCAGCAGCACCATTTTCCACATGGAAGCCCTAAAAGTTAATTTTTGTGCGCAGATATTGCTGGCATCAGGAGGCGTTGCAAAGGCACTGCCATGGGGTGGGCTCTGCAGTGTCACTCACCACATGGCTTTGACACATTTCACCCAAAATAGGGCTGAACTGAATGTAACAAACTAGCTTTTCCTTTCTGAGGTTATTTAGGGTGATTTTTTTGAAGTCTCTTTTAAGGCTTTTAACTGGCTTGTGAGGAGGAATCATTGGAGCCTTGTCAGCTCCCCCAGGAAGAGGGGACTGGCTGTATAGAGACACTTGTGGGGGAGGAAAGGGATCCTTTTTTCTTTTTCCTTTTTTTTTTTTGAGATGATAAACAATTTTGCCCAAAAGACAAATTTTCATTCCAGAGGCAATACTGTATTTTTCTAAGCTTGCCTTCTCTCCCACATTTGAGTATAACATCAACTGAAAGGCCCACCCAGCAAAAAGCACCAGCAAGTCTGTCACGGGGCTTCGTGGGAGTGCTGGGGGCCCTGTCTCAGACCTCCGTGCTCCTTCCTGAGCCCGGCAATAGCCCTGGTGAGGGGAAGCTGTTGCCATCCATAGAAGAACCAATCCATCCAGAAAATCCTGCCTAGAGGCCATGGCACCATGAGGATCTCAGGCTGCCCCTGAGGGAGCTGGATTACCATCGCCGGTCAATATTTTTATGTTTTGTTGACACTTTTCAGACATGGTATTTTAATGACAAATCTAAGCTGGTTTTATCTACAAAACTTCAAGTTGAACATTTTTTTTTTCTCTGAATTTGTTTCAAAACATAGGGAAATAAATCTTTAAGCCCCATCTATTAGGATTTTCTCCACAGAGAGAAGATCATGTTGCAAACCACCAAAGAAATATTTCAACTGATTATGTTCTGTTCATTGACATTAAGACCTCTATGGTTTCCCAGCTGTTGCAAACTAATACTGCTGTAGTATTACAGTTTCACATTTTTGAGTTTACTAGACAGCTTTCAAGCTGATGGCTGTCTCAGAGTCATTCACAAGATCTGCATTCAGACCATCACCAGTATCGGTCTCAAAGGCTGAACAAGCTGACAATCTACTATATCAACACAAGGAATAAACTGGGATATTTCCCCCAACACAAACAGAATGCTTTTTTCCAAGAAAGATACACTACCAATTTTCAAGTTGAAGTGAAATCACTGCATTTGTTGGATTATCTTGTGAAGAGAATAATCAGAGAGTGCAGAAAACCAGGCTTTATAATTGACTCTGCTGATGAGTCGTTCTATAACCCAAGGTGAGTTACTTACCACCTCTTTGCCTGCAACTCTCCATATAAACTGAATAAAAATCAAAGAATATCAATATCCTTCCCCACATTTTGCTTTCACCCACTGTTTTAAAATATTCAGGTGAAAGGTGGTAGGGAAGAGAAAACCATCATGCATTGGAAAATATTTCCTTTGTTGCTGGTTTACAGCAAGCTGCAAGAGGAAAGCAACAATTTGACACCATCACTTTGAAGAGAAGGAAAGAAGCAAAGCAATGCTGCTTGAACTAAAAAGGGATTTGTTTTATTTTGCTAATTGCAGTCCTTTTGAAAAATGATACTTAGCCTGCCAGTGAAGTGCTAATTAATGTTAGGATGTGGTACACCATATAATAAAGGGTGCTGCTGAGGAATGTGAATGAAGAAGAAATTGTTCCTGAGGTGCTGATGGGTAAACAAGATTGCTGTAGAGGTGGGCCACAGGTAAGCTTGACTTTGCATTTTTGCAATCTGTTGCCTTGATCTTTGTGTTCATTAGTAGACATTTTCTATGGTGGGAAACTGAGGAAGAGAACAATCTTTCCCTTTTAGCCATCACTGACATTCCCATTCTATGCCTTAGGTTTTTAGAGGCAGCAGTCTTTAGGGTGGGGAGGTGCTCAGAGCAGCACCATTATAAAAATGTTATGTAATGAACCATCATTTAAAAAGCATAATTAAGATTCTGTTTCTCACAATGTAATCTTAGCTGACAGTTTGACTGTTTGTCTGATTGTCCATGGTAGTGTGCAACTTCGGCCTCACATTGACAAAAAACTTTACACTCAGTTTAGAATTTTGTGTCTAGCATTTTGATTTTGTGTCTTTAATTTCTTCAGTTTTCCTCTTGATCATTTTGGTGTTCGGACAGAAACATGTGGCATAATACCCCATTCAGGGAGAAAATTTGCTTTCCTTTCTGCTCCCCAGTTATTTTGCGAAGCTTTCTTGGTCTATCACAGAGGCTCCTGGCTTCGAATTTAAGACTTTTCCCATGCAGACACGTGGAGGAGCACTTTGCTGCTGTATATTGATAATAGTGTGTGGTGCACAACCCCCCACACCCCCTATTGTCTTCTGCATCCATTCTTGACTTCTCCCCTGGTGGCAGTGGGAACACCAGAAAAGCATGAGAGCAACAAATTAAATTGCAAAGAGCATGCAATTTATTATTGTAACTACTAAAAGCTTTCCTTGCAGCAGTGCTCCCAAGGCCTTTTGGCTTGGGTAGCTGGAGACCTGTTCTGGACCTTTTCTGGACTGCTTCCTTTGCCCACATCTCTCCCTGGGTGGCTTCAGCCAAGCACAGGAGCCATCTCAGCATCAACATCAGGTGCCCACCAACCATTACGGTGCATCTAATTGAACATAAAAACATGTTAGTGATGTACTTAAGAAATCATCCTGGAATAATAAGCATCCCATGTTCCCAAACGGTGTTATATTTGATATGGCCATCTAAACAACTTTGTGAAGTATAATCCTCACAGAGGGGCTGGGAAGGGTGAATCTGAGGCAGACAGAAGTACATGACCAGCTGTGACTTAGGTGCAGATAAGCTCAGCCGTATTCTCCTGGGAAATTCATTGCTCAGTAAGGTGTTTCTCTCCTTTTTCTTTTGTACTGTACAAGTGGACAAGCCCTGAGAATGTGTCCTCCTAGTCATATTAGCACTGTTTGCGGGCAGTCCAAGTAGATCAGGCTTTTCAGTTCAGTTTTATTTAGCTATTGGAAAGAAAATTCTCCAACAAACTGTGAGGAGATTGCTATCACAAGCTATCTGATCAGTACCAAGTATGTCATGAACTCTTCCCAATGGATTAGCTCAGACTCATCAACCACCCACAAGATGTGTTCACTTCTTTAGAAGATAGACAAATATGAGTATGAGCAATGAAGGAGGAATATCCTTTCTGCTGGAAAAAAAAAAAAAAAAGGAAAAAGATATATTGAAATAGCTGGGAGTGCTTACACTTATTACTCAAAGTCAGAGGAAGGAGCTGTGGGTCAAAGGAAGGACAGTGAGTCCAATCAAGGGTGTGTGTAGAGACAACTGGCCAACATTAGTGTCACCGTGCTATCAGCAGTCCTCCTTCATTTCAATAAGAAGTGTCCAGTGGAGCACAGCTGGACAAGGAACAGTTCAGTACCTCAGCAAGCAGCAATGCTCTTGCAGCTGCGGTCGGTCGCTGGGAAAGGCACAGCAGCTTCCGTGCAGGTGCTTTATGGTCACCAGCTGTTGTGGTGATACCACGTGTCCACATGTGGAACATCTGGCTGGGAATATGGAGCTGGAGCTCACTAGTCTGATGCCCTCTGGGACTTTCTGGATAGGGCCTAGAGTATGTGGTGGTCACAGGTTTTTCCAGCACACTGGAGATGGTTTTCCTGACAGCGTGATATACCAGCAGATGAGGCAAAAGGGAAATTATCAGCCAAACCTCTTGTGAGAGGAATATTTCACCTAGAAAATGCAGCTTTGAAAAATGTCACTGTGCTATGACCAAAATGCTTGCTCTGGTGAAACAGTGTGGTTTCTTCTTTAGAAGGATGAAACAGAAGAATATGATTTTGACATATAGAGGTGGTCTATAGTGGATTGCATCTTCTAAAGGTTGCTCTTTTACTTTACAGAAATATTTTGGAATTATTGTGCCATTACATTTTTAACTTCCAAATCCAAAGGGAGAATAACTTTGGAATAGAAAAAAAAAACAAAACAAAAAAACCCAACCAAAAAACCACATGCTTGATAACAATTCTATTTATCAATTTCTCGACATCCCTCTATAATTTTTCTACAACTCTGCTGGTTTTAAGTTCCGTAGATTAGTAATTCTTGCAACTGCGTTATTTATGTGATATGGAGATATGTGTTTTGGCAGTTCCAGTATTCCAGGGTTGCATTATATTTCATGTGGAAAAGCAGAACTTTCCCAGATGTGCAATCACAGAATTCTGTGATTTTTTTATATTTACCTTGATAGGGCCAAAGCAAAATTTTGTTGATTGTAAAAACCTGTGAAATCATTTGATCAACACTGAGCAGAGTACAGAATGACTTTTTTTTTTTTTTTTCCTTCCCAGTCTTCAAAGGATCATTAGGTATTTTAGAAAAGGCTGATGTGTGAACAAAAGTCTTAAAAAGACAACTTGGGTAAGAGCTCCTTTTGTTTCCAAAGTCTCTCTACGCTTCCCACACACATTCAGCCCACTTCTGGATATATATTTAAGGCAGAGAGAGCTCCAGGCTGTTTGTACAACAAAATTGGCAGGAGGCAATCTTTCATTCAGTCACACAATTGCCCTTAGAATATAAGCTATGAAAACAACTAATATGATAATTAAGTGATTTGAAAGGATACCTAATAAAATAAACAGTTTCACATCATCTCAGTAATAAAAGTAATCTTATTTTCAGAATGTGCTTTTTATATTGAAGTCTTCCAGAGACCCCAGGGCTGCCAGCACTTTGCCCCTCTCCAGCTGTACATCGAAGCCGGGCGAAGCGCACTCCTCCCCACCCGGAGGACAGCCAGCCTTCGAAGTGACATGCACGGCAACCTGTGGAGGAAGGGGAACACAAAGCCAATTTTGGTGTAGGAAATGCGCGACTGTTATCAGTTCTGTTCCTCAGAAATTACATGCTCTTACAACCAGAGCCCCTGCAGAGGCAATGTGTGGACCTCGTGTTAGCTGATCAGCATTCAGAGCTTTGTCTCTACACGAAGACTCTTTGGGTGTTCTTTTGTATATGCCATATTGGACTTCATGATCATAACCTGATGGGGCTACAGAAATCTGTAACCTGACACTTAATCTAGAAGTAATCAAAAGAAATCTGAAGAAATGCTTTACTTTAAGACTTATTTCCTTGTAAGAGATCAAAATATACCTCATGATTCAAAAGACACCTTTTTTTTTTTTTTTTTTTTTTTTTAATGTACAAAAAGAAATGGGGAGGTTGCCTACCTCTCTATTGGATCAGAGTCCAAAAGCCAACATCCTGGAAGAACATCATGACACAGTACCACCATATTTTTCCACCTCTATTTTTCCTTCTTTGTAAATACACTTCCACAACTCTGTTGAAGGAGATGAGCAACTCCCTAGACTCCTTACCCAAAGAGTAGCTGTCAGCTATGGCAACAGAGTAGTCATAAGGTCTTTGGTGAGCTTTGGCTTGGGAAATTTTATTAAGAATTAATTCTAGTGAGTCTTCAGATTTCCTTTCACTGAGGCGTTTCATATTCATAGGCAGGTTATTCTCCTACTGCTACATACAACTTTCCCAAGCACAATGGAACGAAAAGGAGAAATAAATTTCAGCAACCCCTGCTTTTCCAGTTTAGCCCGTTGCTTTTGCTGACACTATTCATCCCCTCAGATTTGCAACATGGTCACAGACACTTCTGTGAGGATTTTACAAGGAGGGCTGTGAACTGAGCACTGGGGCACCACACTCATTCCTAAAAAGGAGTGACCAAAAGGTTATGATGTTTGATGTGCTATATCTGAGACTTCTGCATTCCCAAACTTCCCAGAAACAGTCCTTGGAACAGACACTGCACTATTACTGCTCCTTCAGGCTAGTGTCTTTCTTGATCTCCCTCACACCAGGTATGCACACAAAGCCACATTTCCACTGGTGTGGGTTTTTTTTAAGGAGAACAAATCATTTCTGCTTGTTGCATCCACAATACTGTGCGTAAAGATGAGCACAGAAATGTAACTGAGACTCTCCTTATTACCCTGTTGTAACTGTATCTCAGAGGTAGACAATTGCCCTAGGCTTAGTTTTTCTAAAAATTTATGTGTATCAAAAGGGATCTTGTACAGGCAAAAAGCAGCAAGTTGATTTTTCAAGAGCAGCTTGCCATTTTAAGCAGTTGTTGGCTTAATAAGTGAAATAGCTTAGGGCTATATGCATGCCATAATGATTGCATTTTGTAAGAAAAGACTGTGCCTATGGGTCTCAAAGTTTCAGAGCCAAGACTAGTCATATTTGTGGTCTTTAAGTCACAACCCCAAGCTATTCTCACCACCGTAGATAAGGGTTAGTTGATCATAGAATAACACTGATTTTAAAATAACTAACCACAGCAAAATTAAAATGACCTAGTCAAGTAATACAAAGAGTATATGATTGACAAGATAGCTGTTCTTTGAAATGTACTGTAGGCAGTAAATAGCATCTTCTGCCCATAAGCTATTTTCTATCTTAAAGCCAAGAATAATGATCTGGCATCTGTCCTTCCTGAGAGAGGCTTCACTTCTGAAAGCTGCAGCAGCTCCCTCCCAAATGCCTCAGGAAATGATAGCAGCGGTGTGCTCAAGGGTTGTAATTTTATCACTAAGTTCTTCTCTCTTTTTTTTTTTTTTTTTTTTCCCCTCAAGTGTTTCTAATATAAACAGCCGTGCAGGGTGGAAATGGAAAGTTTCACCTCTTACACTTGTTCTTAGGTGGATTAAACTTATATTTGCATTTCCTTGGAGTGGGCAGTGAGACAAGGAAATGCAGTATCAGCAGGTCCCATTTCTAATTTATCTTTGTCCCCATTAAAATTCAAGTGGCAACTAAGATGGTGATGAACTGCAATCTAGATAACTTTACATAATGCCACAGAGTTCTAACACCTGCCAGGCTTTTCTGTACAACCCCTTTCTGGCAAAGAAACACATTGACTGTATACAGCTTGGATGCATGGGGTTGGACTGTATGCCTGCAAGTTATATATTCTGTGCAATGTGATTGAGGCTGTGGTCTACATGCATTGTGGCATAAAACGTTGGGGGTTTCCATCATGCCTCAGCTCTGCTACATGAGTGTTTGCTTTTTATATGGAAGGGTTTTTTTTCTGTTTTTGTCTTATGGGAGAGCTGCAGAAAATGGGAGCTGGAGACCGTTTCTGTTCCTTATTTCTACTAAAGCAGTTGTAAGGCACTGTTTAACACTGTCTTACAATCATAATAATGTTTCCATTCGGCACCCTGTTGTGCAGTATATTGCAAATATAATGACACCGGAGCATGAACTGTTCCTGTCCAGGGCCCTGATACCCAGTGGGAAACAATGACTTCTTCCATGGCACTGGGTCTGCCGCAGTGGTGGAATCTGCCCGTAGCACTTTGGCAGCCCTTCCAAGCACCTGAACGGCCATTCTCATCTCACAGATGCAATAGGAATTGAGAAATGCTAATAAAGTACCAGATTTTTGCCTTTTTTTTTTTTTTTTTTTTTCCCTAGTATATGCTGGAATGCAATCTGATGAACAGAAAGCTCTTGGAACATGTCAGATGGCTTCGTAGAAAGCAAAATGTTCCCTCTTTGGAGTCTGGTATGTTTTCTGATGTTCTGGCATTTTTTTGTTGGTTTTTTTTTAAAGTAAAAAGGAGAATTGTAACTTCCTTTACACCAGTGCATTAGCATAATACGTTCCTGCCTTCAGGTACTGTATGTCATTGTTAGGAGCACATTTTGACATCTCTCACACTTCCAGCACTCCAAAGATCCATGACAGAGCTGAATGAAAACTTTTTTTGACTTGGCAGGAGCAGTAAGAACACATAAAACCTGCCAGCTGTCAAGGATGTAAATGGTGATTTTGTTTCACTTTTTTAATGAATTAAAGCAGGATTGAAATCTGTCCAAAGACAGCATGTTTGGCCTTGCAAGGAAAGAAAAAAAATAAAGGGATGGATTTTTTTTCTCCTTTGGCACTTACGCTCATACAGTGTTTATTCTTGGTAGCACAGTATAGGGCAGAGCTACTCTACAGTAAAGAGCCTTGGCCGTGGCCATCAGAGACGAGACACCTTAGCATGGACTGGTTTCAAGAGATGAAGCATTTAGGGAATTGAAAACAACAACAAAAAAATCTGCCTTATTTCAAGTCAGGCACCTGAAAAATGCAGCACCCATCACTGTTTTGGAGAAGGGTGGCAGCATATTGCTCATAGAAGTAATTTTGTGTGTCATTTACACCACAGTCACATGGGAGCCAAACTAAAGTCTGACGGCTTGTACTTTTTTTCTTACAAATGATGGTTTTGCTGCTGTCTTACTGATGCCACTTTTGGGGGTGAGGGCACGTGTGTCCTTCTTTTGTAGGGCTGGCATTTTGAACCATTGTGTTCCTTGGGGTGAGTGTAGTTGGCCCCACCGGTTTGAGCTTCTGGGAGATGTACTGAGTGTTAACATTTATCCTGCGTGATCACAGCACCCTTCTCTGTGGAACAGTGTTGCAGTTCTGAGCTTATCTGCATTGCATATCCTCAACCTACATTCCCTGCTATTGAAAAGTGAGCTCCAACACTTGGTTGGGAAGAAATGGCTGGTTTAGACATTGTCTGCAATTTAGTCCCCTTTTTTTTTCTTAGCTTCTTAAATTTTGCACTTGAAATATCTTTTACCATAATTCATTATTTAATCTGATTGTTTTGTTTGTGATTGGAACATTACATTTATTTATTTAGTTACTCAAATTGCACATGTATCTTCTGCACATCTGCTCCTCTGGTGGAGTCTTATTCTGTATCACATGTATCTCAGCACATTATGCCTATCTCTCTATACACATGTATTCCTCTTCAGAGGTGAAAACACAGTAAAGGATTTGCCAGGTGCTTTGCCTTTCACATGATAATTTCTGCTTAAGATTTTCAGGTGAAGTTCCATTCAGAACTTCAAGCTGTTAAGTGGTTATCAGTTATGAAGGCTATTTCAGTGCCTTAAAAACTGAACTGCAGTTGTCTTAAATAACACAAGCAGAGAGAAAAGAAGTCTGTTCTTTTGGAAAATGTAGCACCTCACATCAAAATAAGCTCATACTGACTGATATTCCTGGACCAAAGATTATCCTGGAAGTACAGCTCAGCTTTGGACTTGGGTCAAGTCCAGTGCAAGCACATCTCAAATAATGTGGGATGAGTTGGTCTTTCGTGCAGTGCAGAAGAGGTTCCTATGTGTCTGGCAAGAGGTGCATGGAGCAGATTAGCTCTTGCAGAGATTTACAAACAGGGTTCAATTTAAGCTTTGTGAATAGACCTATTAATTCAGTGTGACTTCTCAGGCAAGCCAAGCCCATGCTGTACTTCAGCCAGATGGTTTAGACAAAATAAAATTGAAGAAATTTGTTCAGACAAAACAAAAGTGAATCTTAACTTCTTCTGAAAACTCAAGATGAACCTGAATTTCTGAAGAAAAATTGTAACTTGTTTTTTCTCCCCTCGCCTCTCCCTCAGACTCCTAAAACCCTGGCACCTACCCACTTTAGCTGGAACAGAAAGACTTTTCTCAGATTTCCAGCCTGTCTTCAAGTAGGAAGTATAGAAAATCTTGCAGGAAAGCCTTTTCTTATGAGCTTTCCAGACAGATTTTCTGAATAAAGAGAGTCTTACACATTTTGGTTATTTACTAAGTCTTCTGAGAAGCTTCCATCCCCAGCTTTAATATGATTCTTGAGACACAACATGTAATTACAGGATGAAAGGCTGCTAAACCCTGCAACCACTTTAGTAAACTTTGTAGGATTGTAGGTCATCAGAAATATATTGAAAGTCAGAACCCTCCTTTTCTTTGTTTGAAGAGAAATCTTCATTTATAGCAGTGTGCCAGTTAATTGCAGCACTTACATGAAAGAGCAGAGAGGGGTAAACCTGCACAATGAAATGGGGCAGCTCAGCAAATAAACATTAGTTGCAAGATTTTCCTCGCTTTGAGGCACTTGTGCATGTTCTGTAAAGACGCAGAGCAGGTTCACCCACCTCTGGGTCCTGCTCTCACTTAGCACCTTTAACCTCAGTCTCTGAAATGGGGAGAACCTATTCATAGAAATGACTCCAACTACCTCAGTGGAAATGCAAGCATGGAAGATGAAAGGAAAGGATTCACTGCTGTCTTTCCAAGTCAAGTTTTTTTCCCACATGTTTGGGTCTGGGGAGTTTCCTCACACTGCAGGACTTCTCCGAGCAGGGCTGGGGCACGTCTTACCTCCACCAGCGGTCTGAAACCCCCCACTAAGGGAGTTACATGCCTGCAGCCACTGAAAGAAGCTGTGGGCCCACAAAATATACACCCATTCATAAAGGGGTGCGACAAAGTGAATTGCGTGCATATATCTTGCGTTGAAAAGGAGCAGGGGAAAGAGGGCAACGGCTGACTGGGAGGAAAAGCCAACTGGCCATCCTTAAGCCTCTTGCCCCCCACTTACAGCAAGCACATTTTATACCACCACAAGACACAACCCTGAGATAAATGTTGTGCATGGAAGAAATCAATGGTGATTATTTACTCACCTGCTGAAGTGCTAATTTGTGCCATATTATGAAAGTTTTAGGTTTCTTGATGTATGGGAGGCGAAAAGCCCCCAAATTAGGACGCTTGGGTTGTCACTGTCAATGGAGGCAAGGTGCATGGTGTTTAGCCTCACTTTCTTTCGTGATGCTGTGGCACTTAACTGTGCTTAATCCTTTTTAATGAACACTTTGCTGATGTAAATTAGCCTACAGATCTCTATTTAAAGGAAAATACGGAAAAATCTGTTGAGATTCTGACTCTGTAAAATAGACTTGGCTAAAATAAAGAGTGCCACATAACGGTGAGTGAAAAATAACTGCAAGTTAAAAATATGCTTCTGGTAAGCTTGGGAAGATGTTTCAGGGAAGAATATTTTCTGAACTGGTGAATTTTTCATTCTGGAGTTATGAAAAGAAAAATAATTCTATTCTACTCTTTTCTCAAAAAAATAGTTCAAAACAGAGAAATACTAGCACTGTTTTCAAACAGGGCTTTCCTGTACTTTAAACTTTCTTTCTAAAGGCAGGAAAGAACACAAAGTAATACTGACTGTTTTGCCAGTTGGAAAACATTTAGAAAGTGTAAGAATGTGGAGGGGGGGGAGAGGGGAAATCACATCCTTAAGCTTTGTCACTGTTTTTCAGCTGGAAAAATATTGGAAGGCAGAAAGACATTTCTTTTTTCATACATTCTTGATTTGTGGACTGGTTCCATAGGAAAACCATTGTCTCCTAGGACAGATATTCAACAGAGAAAAATCAGAGTTTTCAAGCACTCTCTAATCACATGCCTCTGTATCGTTTCTACTCACTGGCTTATAAAGAGAGCGTTTATCAAGCTGGATATTTACTCCTAAAGATAATTTGTTAATAGAAAGACTGTGGCCAGGTAGATCCTTCCAAGCATAGTAATTTCCATTTTTGCCATGAGTAAATTTTAAAAAGAGTTTTAAATATAACCTTGCATACAAACGTGAGACAAACATTTCTTTCTTAGGAGCCTGCTCACTTTCAAACATTTTCAAGAGCAGGATAATGAGAAGCACATAAAACAAAAGCAAATTTACAACTTGAATAATTACTCAGTGACTTTTCCAGCTTAATTTGCCATTTCTAATAATTCTTATTTTACTGTTTTAAATGCTTTAAAAAGTTTGTTGGATAGCTTAATAAATCAGAAGTCTCACATTGCATAAAAACTTGACTTCCTTAAACTGGTGACCTTCCCCTCTATCATCCAGCTTTGCTTGATGACCCTTCCCACTCACACTGGCAATTATCCTAATCAAACAATATTTGGGGTAGTCTGGACAGTTGAGTGATTCAAATGCATTTTGCATATCCCTTTGCTCAAGCCACCATTTGCAAATTATTGCACAAGGTGCTGTGCTTTCCTCTTAGTCTACCAGAGACTATTGCTTAAAAGATCCAGTTCCTGTAAAAACAATCATAGGTCAAAACTGAAAGAGTGATGGAAAGACCCATTTTAGTCATGTATTTTTTGGCATGGGACCACTGAGAGTGCATAATCTGTATAAATGTTAGCTTTCTAAATAAACATAACCTCTGATTGCATGAAAGCAGGAAATAAAGTTGAAACTTGTTCCTTTCATTAAGCAACCTTTCAAAATCCAGTGCTTGTTTGTTCTAAACAGCCATAAATCTTGACAAATTATTATAAACAAATAGCAACAATACCAACAAAGCCAACAGAGCTTTGCCCGCTATACAACCTGGCCTTCAATTTGCAGATCAGGGATGGGAAAGTCTTCAGGGTGTGTATCTGTGCGGCTATTTTGTGTTGATAGGATGTGGTGGGTGTCGGCAGTTATGTGCCACCAAGCAGTCCCGTGGGCACAACTTGAATTTCCTCTGTTGATGCCTGTGGAATGTTTCTGATGATGTAAACTTCTCACTCTGGATCTGAGAAGGCTGTATGCTTTTGGCAAAAGCCAGCTGCTCACCGTTCAATACTTCGTCCAGTTTTGACTCATCTCCAAACTGCAATAGTCTAAGCAGGAATACTTTTGCTTTCTTGTTGCTACTGCAATTCACTATGATGTCACGGACATATATAAGGGATTTTTTTTTAGTATGAAAAGGACAAGCAGGAGCATTCTGTTTATGTACTTAAAATAGCCTGGAAAGTAAAGAAGAAAAAAAGAAAATTAAACCACCTTAAGCAATGTTTAGTGTACTGAAGTATTTTTGAAAGAGATGAAAAAGTGGAGTGTTTTTCTGTATACCATGTTATAAATGCCTTAAAAATCCATCTTTCTCTAGCCATTTGTTAAGGAAGGCAAAGCAAAAGTAGGTAGGTAGACAACAGTTTTCAGTGTTAAACTGTGGCTTATCTGTGGGCTCTGTTCCACTTCCTCCCCTTACTTTCTTAACGACCATAGGTGACCTTGCACAACACAGGCCAACAATTCTAAGTCAAAGTTTCACATTTTTACTAGCTTTCTGAAATTGAATAAATCATAATTAATTAAATACTTTCATTGGACAATGTCTAACTAGCTGATAAAGTATACCCTACATCAAGACTAATGCATGCATACTAGCTATGTAGACTACATGATTTCTACTTCTTTTCCTGCCCATTTCTTCCTAGGACTGATCACTCACATGCTGTCTTTCTGGGAAAATCAGCACATATGAAACTGTGTCACTTGCCGACATCAAACATACCTCCCTGTTTCACGTTCCAGTCGGCTGGAAATTAAAAAACTACTGTGTCCTTTAACATTCTGCCCTTTAGAGAACATGGACAATATGCACATATTATAGCTGATAAAATACACTTCACATTAAGAACAATATAGGGATTGCAGAAGACATGTAGGGATTGCAGAAGACGTGTTTTCTGTGCACCCAAAAATAGAGAAATGACGATACTGGAGAAGGAGGAATTTTGGTTTTAATGTAGATGGGGTTTAAGTCACTCAGCAATTTGTCTGAGGCAAAGATACAATATATGGCTATGTTTTTTTAAAAGCACTAAGATGATTTACTGCTTGTCACGTAATGCTAAAACAATGCACAATTATACTGGCCATTTAAAAATTACTTTTTTTTTTTTTTTTGTGACTGGGCTGCACAGTAGTTGCAGGGCCATAACCTTACCTCATGAGTGTGTATTAATTTTCTTCCAAGTGTATAACGGCATCGGATCCAAACTAGGGAACCTAAGCTTAAGGATTCCAGTGTTCAGTTAGTAGTGTTCACAAACTGCCTATCAGAGAGAAACACAGTACTAAAAAAAAAAAAAAAAACCAACCAACCAAACACACAAAAAAACCAAACAAAAAACCCCACCTTGTTCATGCAAAACCCTTTGCAAATGACTACAGTAAAGTTTCTGCACTTCAGCACGATTGACAGGCAAGAGTCTGTTCGTGTTCTGGCACAGATATATCCTGATGAAGTTATCCCTTTAGTGGTCACAGAAGGTCATCTTTTATGTCGTTACTCCTTTGTAAATAAGGTCTTAGGTAGTTCTCCTCCCACTTTCATGTCTGCACATGATTTCATAGTTTATTAACTATTTGGTGGCTTTCATTGTGTTGTGGCTTTTTTTTTTGTTGACTGCCACCCCAGCTTTGCCAAAGTGTGTCTTGATTTGCAGCTGTGAAAGGAGTGCTGGGGCTGGGGCAGAACGTGACCCGTGATCTCGCCTTGTCACACAGAAAATGTGCAGAAAGAAAGGGATAAGGATTAGCAGATACAGCCTGTTGCTCTGCTCCCATTCAGAGCTCAGAGCCAGAGAATCTGTGGTGTGTACTGATTGCTGATTTTAGCTCTACCAAGCCCATAATCCCCCCTTGATAATTCCCAGCAGAAGTAATGCTCAAAGAGCTCATCTCTCTCTCACCCAGCAGACAGAGAGGCCCTTTGGATAGGAAAGCTGTACAGTCTTCCCTTTCCTACAAAACAGGAGTTTTGCTTACTTCCAGAGATAGATAAAGCGACACAGGGTTCCCACAAAATAACTTAGGGCTGTTAATTAAAGTAAAATAAAGCAGAGTGAAATATACCTTTGCTGAACAGCGGAAACAGTGTAAAGTATTTCACAGCTAAAGTCAATGGAGAGCAATACAATTCCATTTATTTGGTAAACAAAGCCTTTATATAGTACTTAAATTCCCAGAAAAACTGCACTGTATGCATGATCTCATTGCCTGAGTGTCTTTTCAGTGGTCACCTGGTCTTATTATAAATTAGACCACTGAATACACAACTATCTTTAGTGTATCTTGACTCATCCTTGTTTTGAACAATCACTCAGATTTTGTGAAATGCCAAAAATCTCTAAAGGCATTTCTAACATTTCAGAAAATATTCTGAGACTCTTGTCAGCATGGAAAATGGCATGAATATAATTAATAAAACATGATTAAACATAATTTTCTCTGAATTATGTCATATCTCTCTTTTTTTGAAGTAAAAAAGATATGTAGATTAAAACACTCGATTCTATAGATGACTTGAAAGTTCAGAATTGCCCTGGAGACCTTGGTATCAGCCAAAGCAGATGCTGCAATAAAATTACACTTACAAATACTTTAACAGGTTGTTCCTAAAACTCGAATCCTATTTATTGGAAACTCCCTACCTTTGGCAATTCTCATCAGTTGCTATAATAAATACTTCATTTTCTGCAGGCACAGCATTCATTTATCAGAAGCTTTGAAAGTGTTTGTGAACTTTTTGCATTGTCTTCCACCAGCCCCCAAACTAAACAGCAGCCATAAATCCATCCTTTATCCTTGTTTAGTTATTAAATGTTTCTTTTGGATCTGTTTTCCAAGACATTTGAACTTTTCAGATCGTATTTTAGTAATTTGTAACGAGTCCTAAGTTAACTACATACAGTTTGTTAGCGGGTTTCAATAAACTTTAAGCTATCATGATATGATGGCATTGTAACTCTCTGAAAACCCCAAAAATCTTACTTAAAGCTACTGAGCTTTTCTTACGCAACACATAAACACTTCCTGGAATTTTAGGTTCTTTGACTATATCTTCATCTTGTTTAGAAACTGTACTGTATCTATATTATGAATTCTATCTATAGATCTTACATTCAAAAATATACAGCATATAGAATATACTATCATCATATATAATATAAATTATAATAAAAAATTATATAGAAAGAACGCATGAGTTGGCAAAACTTGGACAGCGTGAAGGTAGGCACCCTGGAGATCTGAAGTTAAAGAAATCATACAGTGTATCACCGATGTCCCAGAGCACATTCACTGAGTCCTGAGGCTTTCCCTGATAAAACCAGGTTCTGGTGCTGTCAGGAATAACCAGTGAGCTTGTAGGAAGGTCCTAGTCAAATTTTGCCTTGCGTATCAGCAGTAAGATTCTACAGAAAAGCTCTGTTTGTCAAATTTATCAAGTCCTAAGGGAAAGCCCCAAATTTCCGAGGTCTCAAACAAAAAGTCTAGTGGCATCAGTTGTGAAAGACCCATTCCCAGGCAGATTGAGTCTAAAAGCCATCGACAAGAGAGGAAGTAAGCCTGGTGGCTTAGCTTTTGTGTTATTTTTTTTTACTCTGAAACTATTATTTAAAATATGTTCTTTCATTTTATTGGACTTTAATAGGTCATCTAGATATTTTGACCAATTTGAAAAGTTAGTAGCTGTGTGGCATTTTAAAGTTAAAATCTCAGTATGTCTATGTTTTCCTTCATGCCATTATTTCTCACTGACAGGTAAGGGGAGGTTTTGACACTGTTAATATAACATAGGGTGTTAATCTTATAATCGCCCTGTCAGCACTTTGTGTCAGGGTGTTAATGACCACCTTTCAGCCACTCAGAGTTGCCTGCCAATAAAAATAGTACCGGCACCTATCCAACCAGCAGCTATGCAGCTACTTTGCTTTTTCCCCAAAGAATAAATAGAAAATTTCACTAGCCATGTGGCTGTAAAGACGCTCCTCTCTACTTACTCATTTCCTTTTCCTTCTCTGCACCCGCTGGCAGAAAAAACAACTTTGACACCGAGCCTTTTTAATGTATTTTGCATGCTTTATTTTAAAATGTACAAATTATTTCTCAAGTTTTAAATAAACATAACACCTTGGACAGGATAAAAGCAGAATTTTTAACAGTAAGAGGCACAATTATTTGCAACAGCTGTTTGCTATATAAATGTAACCCAAAGACAAATGCTGTATTTCTGTAATTTTCAACGGTTGAGATGAGTCCGTATTTTTCTCTCTGCACAGGAGAGGGGCTTTTCCAGCTCCCTGGCAGAAGGAGTTGCACAATTCCAGATGACTTACTTTATATGCCTAGAAGAATTTTATTACACAAATAACAAAGGGAGACAAAGAGAGGAAGAGAGAGAGAGAGCACACACTCAAAATAATAAACAAAGAATAATAAACATTCCTGCAGTTGTCCACAGAGATTCCAGATGCTACTCCATCCCTCTGCAAGACCTGCCTGCCTCTTCTTCAAACTTCTTCGCAGTCCACATTAGACCTCTCTGAAAATCTCACTTTCAAATCTGATGAAACTCCAGAAGTTTTTGTGCACAGCAAAGCTGCGAGTAATTGCCGTAATATGTGCTTACTTGCTCTCTGAAAGACTATTTAGTCACAGACAAAATCCATACAAAAAGAATTGGTCTGTGATATTATGGTTCATACCGGGGGGGATTTCTGTTACATTTCTCTCGGTTGAGTTGCTTCAAAGAGCCCGTTGCCCTAAAGCTGTGGTCCTTGCGGCCTGATGGAGCCTGATGATGAACTTCTGCCCCATCTTCCACCATTGGTCTTAATCACAAATCCTACACAAGTTTCAATGGAATACAACTACAGGCTAACTTTCAATAAGGTGCAGGGAGGCCGACCAGCAGAAGAAAAGCAATCTCAGAGCTATGATGAAATCCCATATTGCAGCCAGTCTGAAGCTCTTACTATCATGTTGGGTTTGGTTTTTTACTTAAATTCTTATAGGTTTCTTTTAATCAAGTGATGTGGTTGATTGGCTGGGGCTGGTTCCAGCATCATGTGCTATCCATCTGGATTTTATATGCATTGCGTTTTCCCAACTGAAAAGAAACAGGCGTACTACCCAACTAATTAGAAGTCAGTCCCAAAAAAAGTAACATTTTGTTCCTAGAGAAAAATTTGTTTCTCACGTGGGATTTTAATGCAGATCAAAAAAAGTAGCAAAACATAAACAATCACCAGTTTCCATGTCATACAAAGCCAAAGATGCAGACAGAATTATTTCCCTATTAAAACAAACAGAATTTACTTAGCCTTTGCTTGCTATATTTTATAGTAAGCATGAATGCTGGAATTCCTATTATCTTGGATGCTCAAAGACAGTCATTATATCACTACATAAAGAACTGCATTTTTTTCCACAGTCTTTCCATAGTAGTTGACATGCTTTACAACGTCAAAATGAATGTGAAATGTCAGACACTCCAAACAGATCAAGATATGCTTTGTCTTGCTGTGGTCAGGCATTAATCTAAAGAATACATATAATTTTTGCAAAGAAGATAATGGAACTGGATTCTAGATGTAAGGGGAAATAAGATGAGCTATCACTGACTTCAAGAAAAACACAATCAGCCAAGCAGCCTCCACTGAGATTATCACCTGATCCAAGACACAATGGACATGGGAAGGTGGACTGCCAGTCCATTTAAATAGATTAACTATTATCCAGCATATCGTGTCTCAGTCCTGCAAAATGACTCATTGCTAATATTCTAAATATTTGTGTAATTGCAGTTAAATCAAAGGGAAGGTTTAACTGGCACTTTCATACGTATGATATGCTTCACAATACACATACTACACGTGTATGGAACATATTTTAAAGTGTTAGGGCACTGGAGGTCTATCACTACTTAAATTGAATGACTAGTTTATCCCATACTCTATCCCACACTCTGTTTCCTTTTTTATTTTACTTCTTACCAAGGACTCATAAAAATACCTGTACTTGGCAGAAGGGAGGAACTCCACCATCTGCAACAGGAACATTGGGTCAGCTGTTTGGATGGTCAACACAGACTCAGATTTGCAAATATTCATAGACGTACATGCATGAAATGATGTGTATAGAAACATGGGGGTGGGGGGATGGGGGTGGCAGTGGCAGTAGTGTAAGAGAAAGAACAACCCTTCCACCTGCAAAGCCCAGAGCACTATAAATTGGCCACTTTACCCAGGTCTGCCTGCCAGGCAATTTTCACATCCCAGTCATTAGCTGTGCAGGGATTTCAGAGTTTCACGTGTTGGTAAGGCTGAGCAGGTCACTACAGTTCAAAACAAAGAGGTCCAAGACTCCTATCCAAACAGCTGTGGCTCATATTTGAATTTTAGCCTTGTGGACTGTAAAAACCTCAGACCCCACGTTCCCCAAGGAGGTCTTGCATAAGCTTTGTTCTCATTTAGTGGAGCATAGAGAAAGTAAAAGGTTCAGACTTCAGCTGACCTTGGAACACTGAGAGTAAATGGTCAAGCCTCTCTCAGATATGTGTGTATATTTAACTCCTGTTAACAACAATGGGACTAACATGTGGATATTGAGGGTCAGCTGTAACCCCAAAGTAAGCAAATTAGGAGAAGCCAAGAACAATCAAACTTTGTTACATTTTAGAATTTTGCCAAAACATGGTTATTCCAGAATTATTTTATAGGTTAAACAAATCTGTCCATCTGCAGTGGGATTTCATCTTCCCAGTAGAACTTAGTTATTTACCAGCTTTTCAGTCATTTAGTTTTGATAAGCAAAGCAAGTCTCCAAGAACTCTTATGCAAAAAAGGAAGCAGCTGCTTGCAGAGATGAGACATTATGGTTAAGGAAACCTTCTGGGAACATTATGACAAGCACAGTGCTTACAAACTGCAGAGGAGTGAGAAGGAGGGAGTGCTATTTAATTTTGTGATCTCTTCTGCCTGGCGGGAAAGTGGTTTTGGAAGAGTGGGAAACTCATGTGAACTCGATTTGGTATTTCTGAGGACAGAAGTTCTTTATTGACAGGCTGGGTGGTGCTAACATAAATGTGCCCCTTTGCACTTCATTGCTGGCATACAGAGAGTACTTCTAGGGATGAGACAAGTTCACCCTTCTTGTCTTTAAAACTTTGGCTGCCCCTGAACCTTCAGCTAGCAGTTATTTTGGATTTTTTTTTTTTTTTTTTTTGAGATATTGACATTTTGTAGGTAAAATTTGGACTGAGGCCACTAAAGCAATTTTCACAAACTAGCACTGGATATAGCCATCAGCTGGTCAGAGCTTTCAATTGTCAGCCTGCCTTGGTCCAATTTGACTTAACGGAGGGCTGAACTCTTCAACATTAGCTGTGGGATTTAGCCACAAGATGAATTAACAGATGATTAATAGAGTGCCTGGTCAAATCTCTCAGGACTCTACAAAAACTGTAGACAGACCTTCAGCAGCCAATCAATAATATTTTGAGCCATCTTGTCTCCTCACCGTCATTCTCCAAAGAGATGGTCAACATCAGTGTAAGAGACACAGGAGTAAGAGTGGAATTTGTGCACTTGACTGAATTACTGCTATGAGACCGGTGGGATACAGGAGACTATTTCCTGCAGGACATTGTGGGATGGCTGGGGAGTAAGAAAGCTATCTTCTGTGAGGAAAACATTCAAGCCAATAAAGACCTACAGACCTCCAGATGACACCCAGTTGGGTGGGAGTGTTGATCTGCTCGAGGGTAGGGAGGCTCTGCAGAGAGACCTGGACAGGCTGGAGCCATGGGCTGAGCCCAACCGGAGGAGTTTCAATCAGGCCAGATGCCGGGGGCTGCCCTTGGGCCACAACAACCCCCAGCAGCGCTACAGGCTTGGGGAGGAGTGGCTGGAGAGCTGCCAGTCAGAGAGGGACCTGGGGGTGTTGATTGACAGCCGGCTGAACAGGAGCCAGCAGTGTGCCCAGGTGGCCAAGAAGGCCAATGGCATCCTGGCTTGTGTCAGCAATAGCGTGGCCAGCAGGGACAGGGAAGGGATCTCACCCCTGTACTCGGCACTGGTGAGGCCGCACCTCGATTCCTGTGTTCAGTTTCGGGCCCCTCACTACAAAAAGGACATTGAATGACTCGAGCGTGTCCAGAGAAGGGCAACGGAGCTGGTGCAGGGTCTGGAGCACAGGTCGTACGGGGAGCGGCTGAGGGAACTGAGGGGTTTAGTCTGGAGAAGAGGAGGCTGAGGGGAGACCTCATCGCCCTCTACAGCTCCCTGAAAGGAGGGTGCAGAGATCTGGGGATGAGCCTCTTTAACCAAGTAATAAGTGATAGGACAAGAGGGAATGGCCTCAAGTTGCACCAGGGAAGGTTTAGACTGGATATTAGGAAGCATTTCTTTCCAGAAGGGGTTGTTGGGCGTTGGAATGTGCTGCCCAGGGAGGCGGTGGAGTCCCCATCCCTGGAGGGGTTTAAGACTCGGATGGACATAGCACTGAGGGATCTGGTGTAGTTGGGAACTGTCAATGTTGGGTTGATGGTTGGACTGGGTGATCTTCAAGGTCTTTCTCAACCTAGATGATTCTGTGATTCTGTAATATCAACTGAAAACTGTCTGTTTCTTTGAGACTGCATGGTTGGTCATCCAAAACAATATGAAAGCTGCCCCATTTACGTATGAACTTCATACAAAGAAAGAACCTACTATAAAACAGGGAAGAGAGCCACTGTGTGACCCCGGGAATCAATAAGGCCAGTGAAGTGCCTGCTTTATCTCCATTGGTGTGGCAGAAGATACGAGCGGGTTCAACAGGTATGTATGGTATATCTAGGAAACTGGAAAGCCTAACTGTGGGTGCATATGCCGGGTCGCAAACCGTCTGCGTCACTGACAATGTAAAAGTGTCATCAGCATTCAAGTTAGAAGATTAGCGATGTCTAAATTAATGACGCACTTGTGTTAGAAGATTAATGGCGTCTAGATTAATGACGGTTAAAAGCGAAAGTATTTTTGCTCATTAGGGAAGAAACAGATAAGAACGGAATCTTTGGAATAACAAAGCAGAAATTTATCTACCGGTTGTGCACGCTTAGTAGCACTTGTTGAAAGTGCTGAGAGGAATGAGTTTTTTAAATGAGCATGCGCCAGAGCAACATACAGATTTGCTGCCACAAGAATATATAAGGACTTGTTTTTCTAATAAACATTAGAGCTTGACTGTTAACCATATTGGTGTGTGTCATGCCTCTCATTCTTGTCCTGCAAAAATAAGGCCTCCTGCTTCACCTAACTACAGTTGTCATTGAAAAAGACACTACAAATTATTCTTGGTCACTTTGTTTTCCCTGAATTTATCAAGTTATCTGTTTCAGACCTTATGTGGAAAAGTTGATAAGGGGCTACTTCTTTTTCTGTATCTAGTAAGCTACAGGGACCAAATCAAAGAGCGAACACCAGTACAAACTGTGCCCTGAACATTTTAGGCAGGAGTTGGCTGGCTCTGCATGTGACATAGCCTCCATCTGGCTATCCATTTAGTAGAAAGCATCTTTAAAAATAAATGTTTTGGTTTGATTGAAAAACCCATGGTGAAGATGATTTAAAAGAAAGCAGTATCCAGTATCAAGAATGCTGAAACAACTCAAAGAAAGCAGTTTGGCTGGCATATATAGACACACATATATGTATACATACACATAGTCCTAGGTACTGTTCTTAAAGGTTTTTTAAATTAATTTGTTTCTTTAAGGAGTGAATACAATCTTCTGAGACTATGACTTGGAGAAGGTGGAACTATTTCCAGCTTTGTCAAGCACTGTAATCATGAAAAGGTCATACTCTCTTCTTCCCACTCTCCTTCCTGCCATACTTCTGTGTTACTGGTTTGGTCGTACCTATGAGACAAATGTTAACAAGGTAACACTTGTGATTTTTCAGCAACGTGGGAGAACTTCCACTGTTCTGTTGACCCCACAATCACTTTGTTATATGTAACTGATCCTTCAAATTATGTTATAGTTTTGGGCTTGCTGAATGCATGGTCGTGAGGCTATTAATTTCAACATTAATAAATGGTTCTCCAAACAGTGTGTACATGTAGGGAAACAGAATTTTATTATTTATCCAGTGTCGATGAGAACAGAACCTAACTCACCTGAATGCTTGTGAAGTCTCATATTTAATCCCCTCTATTTATAAATTACATGATCACATAGCTCTTAAAAAATATTCACTCTCTTATGACTCTGGCACTCTTTATCTGTTATACCTCTAAAACTGGCTTTTGTATGCTGAACAATCAATGTTTTGTTTTCTTTACTTACATACTATGTTATGAAAAATCTATAAACACAAGACCTCGCTAATTATTAAAATGCCATCATTTATTATAACTAAATATTTATCTGATTTATATCAACAACTTTTTTTCCAATTAATTCAAGATTGTGTATCACCTTTGAACAGTAGTTTCCTGGACAGTTAAATACTAGATTAAGCTTCATTTTGGAAAAACAAGAAACATAGCTTTAAATTGTCTAAATGTTGGCTCTTCAGAACAATGGATTCTCCCATTCTGAGCTTGCTCAGTGTCTCAAACAATGTCATGAGCAATTTTGACTAAAACATCTACATGTTTTAAATAATAAAACAGAATACACAAACGCACACACACAAAGTGCAAGATCACAGTAGTTTCTAGAACATACTTACAAAAACATCAATGCATGCTTTAATTTTTGAGCTCCTGAATTGTACCAATGATAAATTGGTATTTTCAAGGATTCAAAAACTTTATCCAGTGCAGAGAAGCTAGTCAGTGTGGAGAAAAGAGGAACCCTGGAAAGACTGAATGCTTCTACAGAGAAACTTGGTAAATAGGTTCCTGCCTGGTTTCCTTTCATCATTTACAAACAAGACTAGCTTCCAAATGCAGCTAAACTGAGATTACAGACCTGCTTTTAGTTTGTGTGACTAACAGGGGGGAAACTCTCTTACCACCAGTTGAAAAGCTCTGGAAAAATAACAATGGCCCTATTATCCCAAAGGATATAAAAACTGGCCTGAGAAGAGTAGTAATTTCAGACTGACCAGCAGCATGCATCCCGGTATTTTTTCTTTTCTGTTTACCGTATTTATATAAATATTCACTAAGTGTTTATTTGTAAGACTTCAGTTTGCACTTCCTGTACACCCTAAAATTTCATCGACTTCAGTGGGTGTATAACAGGATGCTAGCTCAGGCCCGAGGTCTTGAATTATGCATTACATATTTCTTCCTATCTGAATGAAAGCCTGTTAGTATACTTCCCGATCTAAGCATCAGGCCCCTGGTGAATATTTATATTGGAATTCAAAATCCTTAATCAAAAGAGAGTTTCTAAACAGACAAGGCTGCTTTGGAAATTCTGGTCTTAGTTACACAACAATTCATCACTTCTCTGCAGTTTTGAAGCTCACATAACAAACATTACACAATAAGGTCTGAATCAAAGCAAGTAGACCAAAGTTAGTAGTGGTGTTTTCCTTTCTATAATTTCTGCCAGTCTCAGTGAAGCATGTTTATTACAAACTTTTACAAATTATATGTTAACATAAACCCAAGCTAAGTCCTTGTCTGGAATAAGTTCTTGTACTACTAGTATGAAGTCTTCTAAAAATATAGCTCAGAAAAGCGTATGACTTGAAATAGAGTCATTTCAAGGGTAATTGAGGTTGCTATTTCTTCAACACACAACTGAGGAATCTGTGATTGCTAAGCAGATTAGGTTTCTGGCTATTCTTTAATGTGTTTATATTTTCCAAAAAGGCCTTTGGAAATACTGTTAAAGCTGGGTCAAAGACTAAGTTTATTAGCTTCGCTTATTTCTGTCAGTCTTGACCTTAAGAGGAAGACACTCAGGGACAGTGGGACAGTTTTCTCATTTACTTGATTTCACTCATTACCATGAGCTTCATTTGCAATTCTTTACCTGTATGGACCCCAGATCATGCTTGTGCAAAATGGCACATTATTATTTTATTAGTCTCTACCAAGAAGTGTAGAGTAAAGGATTATTTGGCGCCACCTGCATCTTTTTTCATGCTCCAAAATAAACAGTTTTCCAAGACTAAATCTGCATCAGAGGTTCTGTGTCAATAACAGTGTAAGTACCCACAGAAATTAAGTATCTTCATTTGCTTTTTTCTGCTTGCCCTTTATCAAACACTGTAAGGCAGGGTGCAAGTACTGACCACACTTGGTGCTTTCTGTGACTTGTTCACAAACTCATTCAGTTTCAGACCCAGAGAAGATTTAAGAGTCTTTCAGTTTTCTTGGCAGGCAATGGATTAGGCCATTATGATTCAATCATCTTACAATGATTACAAATCACACAGCCTGCAAAAGTGTCTCTCGAACCACATAAACAGAAGACCAGTCCCACACTCTCAAACCAGACACAGAGAGGAGCACTGAAAACCAGATGGTTGTGGGTAGAAAGGTCCCTGCAGATGATGTGGAGCTACCACAAGGATCTTGTTTTAACCTGTTATTCTACCTTCTAAAGGACATTTGAGAGGAAAGGACTTCAAAGGCCTATGAGGCTGTCCCTTGTGTCAGATACTACTGTATCACACAGATCTTTTAATTAGCTAATCGAGCTTCAGAGGAAAAGCAATGAAGGTTTTTCATTTGCAGCAGTTCTTGACTGGTCGGCAATCTTCAGAAACTGTCAGCATCTTCTGTCGTTAGATAAGTTTATAGTATTTTTTAAATCTATGTTGTCATCAAATCCCCCCACTTCCCAAGTGGTGGTTTTCAGAGAAAGTACCATCACAAATAGAATATTTATTGTGGAAATACTACTCATATTCCTCTACTGGAGTTGATCATACATAGCAAGGCCTTTTGATTAAACCTTTTAAAGCATTTCAAAACATTAAGTTGGAAATAACTTCCATATTTATTGTTACTTGAAAGTCTTCCTGCAGCATCTTTTCTGGCCTTTCAGTCACCCTAACAAAAACCATGAGCATGCGAATGCAAATCGTGATATATCCCTGACAATTTTCATGCTCTGTCTCTCTTCACAGCTAGGACATTTAAGAAATTTTAAAAATAAAACAATGTAGTTGACATTTATTGAAGGGAAGAAGTTACAGAATTATGTCAGACAGAACACTGCAGCAGAAAAAAGCCTGCCAGTAAGTTTAACTCTTTCTAGAGTGTTATTGCTCATTGTAATTATTAACATATTTAGTTAGAACACCATTTGGATATAATTAAAATAAATGCAAACGATCTTGGCCTATCCTTAAGGATTTTTTTTTAGACTCTTTTTTTTGTCACTCAGTTCACTAATGGATCATTTTTATCATAGAGTATCACGTTATATACATTAAACAGTATAGCAGAGTCCAATGTCCTGGTGAGCTGGAAATAAAATTGCACAGATTTATCATTATATTGCAAATGACTTGAAATAAATGCTTGTGAACTGTATTTTCACTTAGCAAAGACCTAGCAGTGTATTCTCAATAACCAGTCTCTAAATTCATGCTATGAACCTGAACCTTCTGGAAATGAAGTCAATCTCAGCTGGAGCTTTGCCTTCACTTGGGTACATGGCTTGCAACATCTCCTCTACAATATTTTTATGGCCATGGAGCAACAAAAGGAGGAGACAGGGACTCAAACTGAAATGAAATCTCACATCATTTGAAAGCAATTTGCTCTCTGCTCCCTGAAGAATCTAAACCAGTGATTTAAGTTTAATCTGACCATTTTGTCACAGAAATAGGTTAGAAGCACTTGCTAGGGTACACACCACATCTGAACTGTTGAGAGTAACAACCAGATGAGGGGTAGGTATGGAAAGCTGGGAACAATACTTTTCTAAATTGCTCCTCTAGATCCACTAAAGGATATCCGATTGCATGTTCACCAAGGCTCTTGCCAGTACTGGCTAATTACTTCTTCCAAAGCCAAGAACTTAGGTTTGTTTTTTTCATATCACTTTTCTAGAAGTCTAATTTGTCTTAAATTGATTTCATCCTTAATGCAGCAAGATAACTAAATTACTTCCTTGCACAGAGTTTGCCAAATGGTCTTCCAAAGCACACAGAGACTTTCTGAATTATAGATAAGGCCACTTAGCAAACAATACATTTCAGCACATATTACAAATATGGTCCCAAAGGATCATTTTTGTTATAGAACACAACACAGTAATAATTAATAAATTACATCTTCATAGAATATGTTTTGAAGATAACAGCAAATGAGCAAAACAAAATGTTGACAAAAGAAAATATTCTTTCCCCTGTTTACATAGGGAAAGGAATTTGAGGAAAGAACTTTTGCCTCTTCCTCTACAGAATAACACCAGGAAATCTATGTGGCAGGATCTTTGTGATCTTATTCAGTTTATTTCCTCCGCAAATATCTCCTCCCGCAGAGTGTATGTGGGAGAAAGATCAAGTTGGAACAACTCCCTTAAACATCCTCTGAGTAGGAGTGATACTTGCATTTAGGGGTTGGGTTTCTTTCTTCGTTTTGTTTTGATTTTTTAAATTCAATGCATAAGTGAGATGACCAGTCTGTATGCCCTCAGGGAAACAGATCTGCATGACCTTCCCAGTGGACGCCAGTCTTTGTCAATAGGAGTGAAAAAATCATTGTTTTGCAACCATTGACTTAAAAATGTTAAACTGGAAAAAGTGGAGATTTTCTGCCAGTCTGAACCTAAAACTGAAGAGTCCAATAGTTTCAGTCTGGAAGAAAATACATCTGCTTAGCATTTGGGTTTCCTGCTGGAAATATTGCAAATTCCTCCAGGGCAATGTTCCACAGATACCCGTAGTCGGTTGTAAACAGGGTGCCCTCCAGCCACACATTCACACAAACATTAAACTATTTACTCTGTCATGAACTAGCTGGAGAGTGCTCCCTCTCCATGTGATGTTTGGTTGAGCAGCAATTCCTCACTCTGCCAGGTGGCTACAGCCCAGCTCACTGCAGAGATAGACAAAACAATCTGATCTCTGCCATTTTGCACATGTGGATTTCTCTATACTTCCCTTAAGAAGTGTGCAGAGTAAAGGATTTTTCTGGGTTTACCTATTTTCCTTTTATTCCTCTCAATAAAATTTTTCTCATCAGACAATGGCATCTTCTGTGATTTTTTAAAATTTAACAAAAGAATTTCTGAAAAGGCAGAAGTACATACTGTTATTTTGTCCTATATACTGAGACAGTTTTCTTGGTGTTGTACATGAAGAAAGATGATATTCGTAGGTCATTGGCTTGATATTCTGTCTCCATATATATATGACTCTGTGTTTGAATACCGATTGTACTAATTTACTTGACTGACACAGCTGTCCCTCAGTAATCTTGGCATTATATGTCTATCAGGTACCAGCCTCTCCCGCTGAAGCATTTCTCTGCTTAAATAAAGTAAATGTTTGTTGCACCGGGAACATGAATACCATTCTCTCCTCTGCCAAGGAATAAATAACTATCAAGTTGATAGATCAACTGCGCTCTCCTCCACATCCCTCAAAGTATGCAATATATACTAAGTAAAAAAAAAAAAAAAAATCAGCAAAAAGAACCTATAATCCAGATAATTATGTTTTTAAGCTAAAGCAGAAGGGATTTTTGAAAACAGGTCCCCACGCAGGTGAATGTTTTAAATATTGGGATGGGATTTCCTCTGGCCAGTTTGGAGATGTTTAATTCAAAGACTAGATTCACAGTGGAGAAATCTAAGTAGAGTTAAATACCTCACTCTAAGGGATACAGCTAACATCTTGCTGTTTTTCTCTGGAAGAGTTCAACTTGCTGGTCTCTGACCTGATTTAGTTATTCCCCTCCATTCATTAAAGAAGAGATGTGCCTAATCTTGGAGCAAGAATTTCTGTTCAGCTAGCAGGATGCCTTAAGGTTAGGTGTTGCACTAGCCAGCAATGTATTCTTTGCAGTTTTATCCCTGTACTTCTTCTATGCAAAGCTGATCCCTTCAAACATTAACTGATCAACTAGTAGTTAATTAGAATTAGCTTTCACTTAACATTCTTAAAGGCAATTTTAAGATATGAAGATGCCGGTACAAATAAGAACCAACTCTGTTCAGAAAAGAAGGTTAAGAATAGCCAAGATACTTAGTGTTTCTTAGTTTTCCCCTATGCTAACATTTTCTGAGTAACTATTATCCATGCCCAACACATTTTCTTCTTTTTGTGCAGTAAATATTCTACATTTTCACATATGTGAGTCTGTTCTGTCACCCAAGCAAAAGAATACTATTGTTATTTTGATATTCTTGTGTACAAGATATAATTTTAACGTAGAATAAAAATGACAATAAAAATTTGAAAATAGTTTCAACAAAGTCTAATTTATGAATATGTTTTAGATATGTAAATGTTATGCATGACTTCATCATTTCCATCTGAAAGCAACACCGTTAGTGTGAGAAGGTTAAACACGCACTCAGTGCCACAATAACTTGGCACATTCTTTGTATGGGCATCACATGTGTAGCTCTATTTGTCTCTCACATGATGTATTTGAAAATTATTTTGACTTGTGAATAGCTTGAATTTTTCTGGAACCTGAGTTTATCTTAAAATTCCTAGACTCTGATAATGTAATCAGGTGTATCCATCATAATCTTATCCATTTAAATGAAAAAAATTAGATTACCTATGTTCTTTGGAGTTTATCTTTCTTTTAATAAAGGAGATTTTGAGGGTGTAAAGATGTTCATTAGGGTCCTTTGAAACAGACAGTAACAGCCTAAGCTCCAAAATTTCACTCTTTTCACATTTATAATTTCTCTTCATATAAGAAAAAATATCACAATGTGATGTTCTGCTTGTCTGGCAAGTACTCTGACAGCAGAATTAGCTTCCAGAATCCAAACACCTTCTTGAAATATTTCTTGGCAATTTTTGTCTGATCACTAATTGCATGCCTTCCAATAAAAAGCATTTTGTTGTGTCTGATGATAGCTGAGGTCTCAAATTCATACAGTTTCCATAATTTTCTTTCTGTATTTGACTTCATTCCACTCCAAACCAAAGTTTTTAGCAATGGAAGAACATGTTAACTTCTGGACAAATCCTACATGACTGTATATGGCATAACATTATGAATGGAACAGAATGATAACTAATTAGACAGTCATTGAAACATTGGCTATGTAAAATGTGAGACTTGCAGCTTTTTCCAATTCCTCAGCAACAACTCAGTTAAAAAAACAACCCAGCATAAAAATTGCTTCCCAGATTATGTTTCAATTTTAAAAAATAATTAATTCAGGCCATACAGGTTTTTTTCCAAAAATTAAAGACAAGGGATATAATATATGGTCTAGTAGTTAGGATTAATAACTGAATGTTTGACATTCTTCTTATTCTTGTTCTTTTCCTAGCATGTTATGAAAGCCTGGAGCAGTCGCTTAGTGTGTAACTTAGGCTCCTAAGTAAGTGTTTTGATTTTTGTAAATGCTGAGTGTCTAAAGGTTCTTAGTGTACTTCTGAGCATCAGGTTTCTATGTCAGCTCATTTGTGTCTCTGTTTTCCAGGAACATAACTTTTGAAGCATTCATGTTTTCACAACTTCGCTTTAATCTCCTGTGCTTTAGTTGCAAAAATACAAGCAACATTGCCATTTCCACCAAACACTTTGGGAGTCATAGGCAAAGAAAATATGAGTGGAAAGGATGAATATTACCAACTGGTGATCTTTTGTTTTCCTCTTCCTGGCAAGAAAACCTCTTACTCAAACTGAGCAAGTGAATGCTTACACACAATTTTTGTGAGCAAACTTCTGAAAACACTACCATTTGCCAAATGTGTCAAAAATCATTTTATGTTCATCTGATTTCCACTCGAGTTTTGTTTTCTAGATGGTCTACAAAAAAACCCACAAAAAAACCCAAAAAACAAAACAAAGAAAACCACTAAACAAAAAAACCCACCAACTAACTTATTTTCTTTGATCTCACTGGGGCTGAGGGGCAGAGATTTCAGGGTTTTTTCGAACATTTGTAAAGAAGGCAAGTAGGCTGGCATTTAAGAAGGCTGATATTAAGGGTGGAGTTTCAGAAACAGTCAGTACTGGCCTAACTTTCCTTCTGTGGGAGTCAACAGTAAAAGTTTTATTGATCAATGGCAAAAGAATCCTGGTCCTTTCTGGAAAGCTCTGGTTTTTAGCGATATGCTATGACTGACTTTCAGCCATGAGGGACCTGATGTGGTACCCTTAGTCACCCTAACATACTTTTCTTACAGCAACAGCAGGCCCTCGGATGAGTTTAATGGAATGGTTCTCTTACTACAATGTGCAGATGTCTAGATAGCATTCTTAGATTAATCCTTAGCGCAATTAACTTGTATTTTTGGATATTGTTGATAAATATAATGGAATGATTAGACAACCAATGAAAATTAAGAAAAAATTGAAAGCAAGGTAAAAAACCTTCTGTAAAACCCTCTTGCTCTTCTATGTTCTGTTTAGACAAGGAACATTTGCATAACCGAATTATCAGTTATCAGGTATCTGCTAATGTTCACATTTAGAGATGTGTCTCTAATAGCTACAAGTGCCAAATCTTGTATCCAAAGACAGTTCTGTAGGCTAACAAATGTGCTTTGATATTAGTAGCACCACACACTTCCCATGAATTGATGCGAGGATGGTGAGGCGTTTGCTGAGGTCTGCTTACCTGATGCAGAAGAGGGTACAGGGTAGCCTAGCTCTTCAACTTCCACCTAGTTTCCCTGTATGGCTGACACAGGTCCTTTCATGCTATTTTAAAAACACCAGTGAGGTTCTGGAGGGATTTATTCTCTGTGTGTGTCATCTGAAGGTACTTTTGCAAAAGTCTCCTCAGTAGCTCGGATCCGCAGACCCATAGAATTTCCAAGGTCTAAAAGTCCCCAGAGCTTCCAAGACATTATATGTGAGACAGGCATTATTTCTGCATGAGGAAGAATTGTGGAGACACCATGGGAAGAAGATTAGCGTGTCTTGCCTTGTACACAGGTCCACCCCTCACATGCCTGGCCTTTGGGAAAGCTGGTGCAGCTTTAAATTGTCAAAGCCTTCTGTCAGAGAATAAAGCTGGCATAAATATCTACCTATTTTCTCATCTGTGCTGCATCGCATGAACTAGCAGCAAAGAAGATGTAGCCTTTCATTTTTGAGCAATGGCGATGGATAGCACTGCTGTCAGAGGGTTATAAGTAAAACTGACTAGCTGCAATAACACAAGAGCGTCACTACAATAAAATATTCACTCCCACTGTCTCCTTATCCTTCCTTCCTTTCCATGCCATGCCTACAAATAACAAATCGATGGGATTTCAGAGAAAAGAATAACACTCACAATTTTAGAGCAGCTAGAGGAAAATTTTTTCAAGTGTAGTAGATAAAATGCTTTATTAATGTTGACCTTACTGAGCAATCTAGAAATTCAGCACAGAATGTTAGCTGCAGCTGTTGCAAAAATGTATCAAGAAAAAACTTACATTTTGCAGAGACGTGTCTGTTATGCAAAATAAAGAACTTACATTAATATTGAAATACAATATTAAGCCAGGCATATAAACTTAGGGACCTCATGGAAGTTTAAAAGTTTCCATTCTGAGCTTTGGAAACAGTTCTTATAAATATCTACCCCAGATGCAAGTTTGTCTCAAGAGTATACATAATAATACAAGGTGTGAGTAAACTTTCTAAACAAAATTCTCAATTTGTTTTGGATAGTGACATCCTTGGAGGAAAGAAAGAATTTAATTAAAAACATATACAGCATTGCTCTTCATAAACTTGCCCAAGCAAAACAACTCATAAATCAAATTGGTTTTATTTATTAACTCTTGCAATATGTGTGGCAAACACATACAAAAAAACCCCAAAAACTTGCAAAACAAAACATCACTAGAGATGAATGAAATTTCTTGATGAATACAAAATTAGTTGAAAAATAGAATCTGGCAAGATTGTCAAATAAGACATTGCCATAAGACATTGCCATAAGACATTAAGCAAGACATTGACATACTGAAGCCCTTTGCAAATGCAGATCAACTTCAGTGAGTGGCTTTCTTCACAAAATTGGGGTAAGTGAATTACTTTGCTTTGAAGTGGGAACAAGTAAATAAATAAAAGTTTTGATTTCTTAAACCAGTATTACCATTTTGAAATAGAATTTGAATTTTTAAAAGGGTAGATCTCTTGAAACCAAAATGGAAATTCAGTCCTCTTGAACACAGCAGGACAAAACAAAGTATTTCACCCCAAAAGAAACAAGCATTGTGTATAGAACATAATGAAACATTTTAATTAATTGTAAGGAGTTTTAAACTCAATGACCAATACATCTAACCTTCCTGTCATCTATATCCATACACACTTCCATGCTCCCCAAAACAAGGACATCTCTTCCTTCTCGCTTGACCCCTTCTGGTCTTTCTGATGACTATCACATCACATGAAAATATCCTTATCCATGCTGCTCTAATTTTGTAGTACTCTATAGAACCCATAAAGATTCATCAGCTATACCATTAAACGAAGAGTGAAAACATACAATTATTCAACAGCTTCTACAGAAAGGTGTGTCTTTCTCCTTTACTTATGCTTTTTGGCTCTTAAAGACACACAGATATAATCTTGACTCTTGCTGAACTTTGAAAAAAAAAAAATCCCATATAAAAATATATTTAGTGCAAATTATCCTAGTGAATCTCCATGGATGTAACATGGCTCTTTTTTATGATTTAATCCATTACCATAAATTGGAAAAAATGAAATTTCCATGCCAGTTGGGTCAGTGTTTTGAACATCTGTCTGACAATAAATACGACAATTAAATCACTGAGAACTTTTGTCTAGGTAGTATATAAAGGCAATCTAGCTAGACATTTACCTGTAATAAAGAGCACACTTTTTCCATTTTATTTCCCATTTGACAATCACTTAAAAAATTTCAGCTGACAGTGTTCCTGTAATTAGTAAGCACTCTATAATAAAAGATATAATTCTGGGAAGAATATGTGATAATAATATTTAATAATTAATTATGTTCTTGTTTTAAATGCAAACAGGTCCTTCTGTTAAACATGGACCACTTCACAAATTTCCATAATATGCATCAGATATATCACAATGCACTTTGGAAACCTGCCAAGTAATGATGAATTTAGGACTTCAAAATTTAAAAGGCAATTAATTCTGAAAATGTGACTGCAGAATAAATCTTCTGTATGTGGACATTAGGACCTTTCTAGATCAAAGAGACTTTAGAATCAAGCTGCCAATTTCCTAATGTATGCAACTACAGAAATTAAAACATGCAAAGAGATTTAAAAAAAATATTAATAAGGGGAAGGTGTTCATATTTATCTGTGATTTAATTTCAATGGTTTCTTAAGCAATTACATCTCATTAGGAGAAGAGTAACTGCTATCAAGTGAAGTAAATTTAGGAAGTATAGAAGCTGGCTTGATTTTTCTTAAAGACAAAGAATGGAATGCTATTATTTTCATCTACAAGTGTGATCTTCGTCTGTGAAAATTACTCTTTTGAAGTCAAGGCCCTTTAGTTAGCTTAGTGTTTAGTGCTGGAAGCTGATCACAGTTCAGCATAAGCATAGCAAAAAATTGCATTTTTTATTTTATAAAGTTCATAACCAAGTAATTCTCAAATAACATCTGCATGGTAACACTGAACTGGTAATAAGATATAGATAGTTCACCATTAAAAACAGTGAATCCAATACTGCGATGTATCAACTTATGTAATTATACTGGAGAGAACAGACTGGTAAGAAAATAAGGAGCAATGAGATTTTGGATTGAGATAGAATATAGAATATTGCTGTATTTGTGAATTACAGGACAAGGGAATGAAAAAAAAAATTCAAGAATCCTGTTACAGTAGAGTAAATATGAGGAAAAGGAAAATGCATTGGAAAATCTTCAGCTACAGAAAAGCCACACAACTCCACGGGGCTTACATGAATGTACTACTTTTAAAATTCTTAGATACGACAAATTAGTTCTTAGGAGATACAGGAAAGAAAAGCATTCAGATATTCATGACAGAGGTAAGGAGTACAAAAAAGAGCTCAAGAATCCAAGACCCACTGAGGGAGAATAAGACATCTGAAAAATGAACCACGCAAAGAAGTATTCATAACACTGTAAGCTTCAACATCATGTTTGGACCAAAAAGATAAGAAAAGCAATTGTATATTACTCAATGGGTAATATACTCAACTTGTATATTACTCACAAGTCCCTCTTTCTACGTTAAGTCCAGAGCAAATTCCCAGATATCTGGAGTCTGGGGGACACTTCTGCAGAGCTGAACCCAGAGCAAAGCCCAGGGCCATCTCCTGGCAGACAGAAACAAGGGATGCCAAGTCACTCTGTGAACGGTGTGCCTGAGAAGTCTGCTACTGAGGGTTACCTCATGTTACAAATAGCTTCAGGAAAAATTTGGGAGGTTTGGAAGAAACAGATAAGGAATGTGGTTGGGAGGACTGGGGCTTTTATGCTGTTCTTGGCTTGAGGGTCACAGAAGTCTGTCATGAGAAGCGAGCTGAGAACCTGGCACATCACTTAAAAGATCAGGTAAGTGGCTAAATGGGGTTTTAGTCCATAAGTAAGAAGCACTAAAATGATAAAACTGGTGCTGGCGAGATCTCTGAAAAATGAGTAGCCTGTCATCATCTTCGCTAAGACAGTGCTGTTTCCATAAACATCTCATAACAGGCTCCTTCAGAGTGAACCATCTTTGCAGTTTTCAGTCACCAGCATCTCTGAATAGAGAAGCCTGCGTATGCAGATCAGACTATCCTCACATGCACATAACCAGCCAACTGTTTAAATAAGTGTTTTGCTCAGACATGTTACAGATCCCCACGTTTTTAGATGTGTACAATATGCAAGCCTAACTTTGACAAAACAGCCCTTTCACACCAAGTAGTTTAGTATGTCTCTTGTCACCCTCCTCCCCCATGCCTCAGCTCTACATGAAAGCAAAGGCAACATTTGGAACTAAGCTCGCTAAAAATGATTTGGTTCATTGCTACACTTCAAAAATATGTAAAAATACCATGCTGTTGCCTTGTGACAGCCACATAGCATGTCCTAGAGGTTAGCTTTAGTGTATTTACTCTTCCAGAGTACCATGTCTTTTAGTAAACAGGCAACGTATCATGCAGTTTTGGTCTCATCACAACATGCATAACATCTGGGAGAACGGCCACTTGTCAAGCCAACCAGCACTCTGCTGACAGACAAAGTGAGCATTATACTGAAATGCCATTCCTCAGCTGTTTGCAGAATTAATTTCCCTGTAGAATTTTCTAATTAGTTGGCTCTTTCTAGCCCGTTCCCCACAGAGGAAGCAGAAAGGAAGCAAAAGGCTAGCACCTGCTCCTAAAGCTCTGGCTGGGAAAAAAAAAAAAAAAATTAAATTTAAGGATGACATATACAGTAAGTATTTAGGCACTAGAAAGTCTTCTATCCATGCAGCTGTGGGGATGAAGTAACTCTGTTTGAAAGCTTAAAGGAGATTCTTCTGTGGGGAAGAATTTCCAGTGGCTCACATTCCAGACAGTTAACCACATTACCGAGGGGAAGAAAAAGGGATTTGTTCAAGCATTAAGAACTGTCTTTAGGAAAAAAAAAAAAAAAAAGAAACACCAACACCACCCCCGCCCCGATCTGTAGAAAAGACAGACAGATGAATCCAGTCCTGACGATGATTCTACCATGTAGCTTACTCAATCACCTATGGGTTATTTTAAATCATTCTGGTTTTCTATAATTTCCAAATATGTTGGAATGCAGTGTACGATCTTAGAAGTAACAACAAATACAACAGAGTTTGTTTCTAACTAAGGTGAGTCACTGGACCATGGTTATTGCTTTGAATTTGCATGCAGTGGGTCACTGTACAGGAAGAATACATGAGAGGCATTTAATAGAAAATAAGAGTAAAACAGTCAAAGAAAAGCAGCTTGCATTTCTGACTGCACAGGCACTTTTCCCAAACAATTTTAAATACTGAATATAAAGGCAGATGATGGTCTACTAAGGGTAGAAGACATGAGGAAAAAAGCTCCCTTATGATGGATATTAGAATAAACCACAATCATTTCAGTAAAGTTTTCACTGTCTTTCCACAGTGACCTTACAGAATGGTAGACCTTACAAAGAACTAAGGTTTTAGAACAAGATTATAGATATCATCTAAGTAAATTATTTTGGTATGTGTTTTGATAAGTACAACATGTGAATTATGCCCAGAGATGAGCAGGAGTTATCCATTAATAAGCTAGATGGGGTTTTTATCATACAGTATTGTCTACTTTTTGTGTAATTCCAAAGCTCCCTGAAAGTTGTTTTTTAATGGAATCGATACATGTATATATTCAGAGTAGGGGTATGTGTGATTAAAAGACTTCTTAGTTAATAACATAATGATTCCATGCATCAAGACACAGCGTTACATTTTTATAAACTCATAATTTTCCAGCACAGTTTTAAATAAACAAAAGCAACAGGGAGTGTAGGTAGGAGAAAAGGTTCTGTTAGACCAGAGGAAAAAAAGACATAATGTTGCCTGCCTGGGCCAAATGCCCAGACCTTTCTCCCCACTCAAAGACAGTTTTGAAATAAAAGTAATTTTTTAAAAAGTGGAGATGTAAGGCAAGGTTATTCCTCCTCCTCACTGACAATGCTTGATAATATTCTCTGGTATACTGTTTGTCTGTGGAAAATCAGCGTATGAGTGGCATTTAGCCTTGTCATATGAGGTGTCAGTAACATATTAATTCCAAATGCCTGCAATTATTTTAAGTGGACTTCCCCCAAAAGCCTACACTGAAGAGGATAATTTCAAACTTCAGAAAACCAAAGCAAACAACATTAATTTATATTCCTCAGAAGTGGTGCAGCTAAATTAATCTGCAGTTTTGAATATCTCCCATGATACTTTAGTCTGGCCCATTAACTGCACCTGTTCTCTTTTTCTTGCTCTTCTTTTTTTTTTTTTTTTTTTGGGGGGGGGGGAGTGGGGCATTGTTTCCCCTTCAATAGCAGGTGTCTGGCATTTTAAGGATGCATAGAATATTTTATTTCATTACTGTCTAGGCATTTCAAATGAAAAAAAGATTTAAACCCTCTTCCCATTCTTTTCCCCTTTGAAATTATAAGTAAACAGTGGAAGGAGAGTGTGTGCTTGGAAAGAAAAATGAGTGATAACTCACAGAGAAATATAACATGAAATCAAATCTGTTCTCCAGAAATAATGATCTAAATGAATCAATTTCATAGATTTCTCTTTACTTTTCACTTTGACAAAAATTACAGTATCACTTCTTAAAAGGAAAACATTTCACTGAAATAAATTTGACTTACTTTGAATTTGGATGTAGACTTCCCATAAATATAAGCATATATAAGCTGTTACAGGCAGCTCTTCTCCAGAAAACCTCTACTCTCAATCACAGAGTTGAGTTAAATTTAATTTACCTGTGGCTCATTCAAACAGGGTTTGTTTTTTTCCTTAACAGGTAAGGTGATAGTCAATAACAATTTGAGTGTAAAAAAGACACACTGTTTTCAGATGACTACGGTTCATAATATGTATAGCTAAATCTGAAGTCAAGAAAATAAGCTAAGAAAACCTTGGTTTCTTTGAGGAAATAATCTCTGCTTATTTACTACACAATTAAATTAATTTATTAGAACTAAATATAGTGGTGTCAGTGACCTTTAAAAGCATGATGGGTTTGGATTTTTATATTGGTTGTCTTCTGTTGTGCTTTTGATTAGTTTATCTGTAAATCTAAAACACATGAAGAAAAAAAGTCTGTAGAATGGAAAAGAATGATTGTCTCTGATAAGCCTCTAACCTGTTGTATTTTGCATTATAGTGCAGCTGACTCAACCCTTCTTTCTCTCAGTTACCAAGAAAAGCAAAAAAGTAAATTCCTGTGCCTTCTGAAAAATTTAGAAAAATACTGCATAAATAGCTGAAGATAAACGTTTGACTCAAACACCAGAATACTGATCCAGGAACCATCTTTTACTGACTGCTATCTTAATGCCACTATTGATCGGTATTATCTGGTTTTCAGGACAGCAAAATCTCACCCATGCTAAAAGGGAAAGGCAGAAAAATACTGTCTTGGCTATAACTTTGAATAATATCTGACAGTATGATAAAAGAATCAAAACTTGTATGGTTTGATGTCAGTTGGGTGACATCTTTCAAAAGCCTGGGATTACTGCTCCCTTTCCCTTCTTCCACCTTCAGCTGACAAATTTTCTCTATAGTGGGTCCTTCTTGGTCTTGTTCTTTCCTGCTTGCTCCCTCTTTTTTTCAGTCATCTGTTTCTCCATTCAGATGACTCGTACTGTTTTCCCTGAACATACTGATCAGGGCTAACATTGTTAAACAAATGGCATGTGGCCAGATCCCAAGCTCCTGTGCAGACTCATTGACCACCTCTGTTTACAACATCAAGCACAGCAGCCTGAGAGAGGCTAACAGGTTACAACATGCATATTAATATCACTTTACTTTTTCCTGTCCTTATCTCTAATAGCAAATCTATGTAGCTCAGGATATGAACTGCGAATGAGAGATGAGGAACTGGTTAGTGCTTATCGGGAATGATGGAATTTGAGATTCTGAGATGAAGGGGGTTTGTTAGCTTTTTGTGTTGGTTGTTTTTTTGGTGGGTTTTTTTTTTTAATGAGAGGACTGACTGATGTTTATCAGTTGACCCCTGTTTCAGGTAATAGAGCAGTTGGCAGGGAGCTATTCATACTGATTAGACTGAGTGAGCTGGTATTCAGATTAAATTCTGATTTCCCCAGTATTATTTGTACAAGCTCTTTATTGTTCTGGATAATTCTCCACTTCCTGGTTTCAGAAGTGGAACTGACATCCTCCTGGAGCACGGCTACCAGCTCACCAGATTTTATTATGTGAGATGACATGATGGTCATAGATTAACCCAACCTCTTACTATTTTTCAGTAGTAAAATTAGACTTCTGTGAAATTTGCTTTGTTCTAACCAAACAGGGGTAATGCACAACTTCATAATCTAAGAAAGATTTATGGTGCTGAGACTAATCAGGATATTACTTTTAACCAGCATTTCTGTGGCTAAGGCAACTGTTGTCTTCTTTCAGGAACTGAATGTTTGTGTAACCAGAGTAGCTGTCAATCCTTACGTGTGTTGAGAGTCCCCAAAACTCTTCTGCCATGGCTGGATGGAGTCACATTATTCTTTCCTTCCCTCTCCACTACTAAGCTCATGGCCTGCACTATCTTTGTGTTTCTTTCCTCTTTCACAGCCTGTTGTTTGTCACTGTTTTGTCTCACTTGCCTGCCACAGAAGATCTGTGAAGTGATCCATCAGAGGAGCAGATTCACACCAGTTTTCCAAAAACTCCCTCATTGTATCTACAAGCCTAAGCTCAACAGACCCTGCAACTACAGGTGAGAGTCTGGGTAGAACAGGTAATAATTTATCACATACGTAAATTAGGATTTCTACTATACCAGCGAACACATTTTCATTGACGTTTCCTTTTCCACTCTGGCTATTAAACCTCATATTTCACATATCTGTATAGAAGACCAGGTTTGGTTTCCATGAATGGGCCACATTATGGTTTTTTAATGTTATTCAATCTCCTGCAGGCTTTTATCCAAACCAAGCAACTAAAATAAAACATGGCTTCCTTCCCTGAGATGGTTTCATAGCCCAGTTCTCCCAACTTTCTCCCCTACCACAAACATGCAACACAATTGTGCAACAGCCGAGGAAGGAATGGTGAGATCAGAGCTGTGACTGCAGACATCCTGACATGGGGATCTGGCAGCTATTCAACACAAACACAATTAGAGGACTTACCCTTGCGTGAAGTATTTGCTTTCTTGACAGTCACCAGCCTTAACCTCTAGGAATGCTTACGAATCAGATAGTGTTCCTTGAGAAGGGTGAGCCTTTTCAAGCTCCTCTGTCTTGCTTTAGCCAACACAGATATAAAGAAGAAATTCCACTGCATCGTACAACTTCTCCAAGCAAAGGCATTCAAAAGGAGAGAAGAGTTGTGGTCTCAAGATTCCTGCCAAGGATTCAAGAACAGAAGATCACATGGTGCTTGCTCCTCTTCTCCTCCACTACTATCAGCAGGAAAAAATAACACCACAAGAGACAAACTGAAATTCACAACAAACATGAAAGTAGGGCACTTCCTGAGTCTTGTTTGTTGGCTTTACATTACAGTAGGCTTCTCTGGACGTGGTCATACCACAGAACAATGGCAGGGCTTTGGGTGTCTTAGGACACTCATAGGATATGTGTATCTGCATAGCTCTTTGTGAGTTAAATACAAAAAAGGTACATGATTTTAGAAAACATGGCCTAGTGTACATGGGTGTTATACAACTTACAAATTCTAAAGCATGACAACACAAGTATTTTGGTAGATTTATTCCCATTAGTGGTAAGTTCTGGGCTTTTCACAGAGGAAACAATCTTAAAAACAGCAATAACAGCTGACCTTATATAAAATATCTGCTAGCAAATAAGTCAAATGCCAGTCTGGGACAGCAGTTACAAAGGGAAATTCTTGTTCTAAAATGCCCAAGAATTTAAATTAGCCTCATCTCAAGCTGCATTGGTGACACAAAAGAACTGGGTAAAAGACATACCTATTGGTATAACCTCAGGAGTGTTAACACAGCAGTACTGAGAGGAAGGCTACTTAGTGGGATTTCTGGATGATACAGTGTGAAATGCCACCAGTACCACAGGTACTGTAATTTACAGAGACACTTAATGGACCAAATTAGCCAACCTTAGCAGAGCACCACACTAGGGCTACAGTACTGCTGGTACCCTATGTAACTCAGTTCATCTTAGGTATCTCTATATAGCAACCTTATCCCAAAGAAAATAATTCCAGAGTCCAACTAACTGAAGTAACATAAAGCAAAATAATAATAAAAGAAAGTTAGAAGGATAGCTTCATCTCAGAAACACTGAACTGAACTTAGGAGTGCTGAACTGTGTGACCTGCCTGAGCAAACCCATCACCTCAGTGCATGAACACTTATTCAAGTAACAACTTTCAAACTGCAACTTTGAGCAGCAGCTTAACAGCTTTAGGAGGAACAGTTGTGCAGTGTAGCTGCCTTCCCTAGTGACTAGATGCACTTTTCCACTGTTAGTAACTTTCACAAATAACAACAATTTGAAAAGCAGTTTAGAATGCCAGAATATCAGCTATCTGAACACAGTCAGAATGAGACACTCCCAAAATATTTCTAACACTATGAAATTCCACCCCCCCCAAATATCCAGGGAAAATTTTTGCATGGTACCAGAAGAATAACAATAATGCCTTATCCAGATATTAATGGTCGTGGAGTTCCAAGTAGAGGAGCTGACTTATGTTATTAGGGTGCATGTGAAAAAAACAGGCTATTCTCAAGGGACAAATTACCTGAGCACAGTACTAAACTATTGGTACTAAAGCAGTTGCATCAAGCAAGCAAATCCAGCAAATAAAATTTATTTGTGGGGTAGCTCTGTTGACATCTGCAGACCTACCCAAGACAGGCATTCATCCCAAAATAAAAAATTGGCAACCAACTATGAATGGTTTCTGGTCTTGACTTTTTGTAACTCCGCTAAAGCAGCACAATATAAATCTGCAAAATCTGCAACCCTGTATCCGGGCAATAATTGAAATACATCAAGAAAATGCTTGCAGTTATTCCGGATTTAAAAAAAAAAAAAAAAAAAAAATTCAAAATCTATCTGTGCTTATAAACAAGGATGTTACTTTCCCCTTTCTTATCCAGAACTGCCCTTAATTGAAAGGATCAGCATCTAAAGCAGCTGGTGCTGCCCTGCACATGAATCCCCTTTGCACCTCTTCCTTCTTATTTCTTCAGTGGTTTTATTAACATTAGTGACTTATCTAAGTATTAGAATGCTTGGCTGCTTGGAAGCTTATCAACGGCAAATTTTATGGGCTGTTTAGTGATGGAAACAGGAGGAGTTGGAGCTCTCCCCCCAGCTACCTCGATATGGAAGTCTTCAAGAAGCCATGGAATGTGCTCTCTGGTATTTTTGGTATCTTTAAAGTGTCAAGAGTGCAGAATTTCTCTTGTCAGTTGTCACAGTGTGACTCACAATTAGAGCCATCTGCTCTGCATTCACCTCCCCAGGGGCACCGCTCGTTTTTCACCAGCTTCCTGTTGTTGACAGCACAGTTCCTCCCTGTATCACTCTCCACCAGCACCCATACTCCTCACAGACATTGCAACAGGCTTAAGCAGATTTCCCTTGGGAAAGCCTTTACCCTTGTTTTGCTAGTGATTGGGAAAAATGTAGAATGTTGAGAAAGCTCTGAAGGTGGAGTCTGGTTTCTAAAGGAACTGAACAAATTCCATTGATTTTTTTTTTTTTTTTCAGAACTTCATTGTTTTTCGTTCTCTTTCAAAAATCTCAGCATTCCTCTACAACCATTTTCTGTCAAGCAGCAGAGAAGCCTGAAAAATGAAACATTATTTGTGCTGAGTCTTTTTCAATAATTGATGGAAATGGATGACTAATACTATCTAAATATTAGTCAAATAATTTTCAAATACTAGAAATTATTTCAGATAACAGACTTCAGATGGCGAACGTGCTGTCTTCCCTTCCCCCTCCACCCAATTAAAAGGGCAGTTGTGCTACAGATGTGGTGCCTTATCTTTTAGGTGCCACTCTGTTGCACAGAGGACATAGGGGCAAAAGCTTAAGCTTCCCATGCAATGAATGGAGAAAATTAATGGCCATCTCAGAACAGGTATGAAAACAGGCAACTGCTTAGCTGCCCCCTTCTCACTGTTTGCCCAACTGAATTAATAGAAAAACGGATATGAGATTCTGCTTCCCCTGGAAACCCAGTTTTTCTGAAATTCTCTGCAGGCCTGCAGGAGCATAGATACTGTCAGAGGTTGTAGTCATTCTTCCCTATTAGGTCTGAGTTTGGTCATAAGCTTCTCTGTTATGTCTACTGCATAAGGAGCAGCCTAACAGAAAATTCAAATATTCACCATAATATAAAATGCTCCTCTCACAATGCACCACAAATTGTACGCATGTAACACTTTTGTCTGAGCCTTTAGGGGAGCTCCAGGGCCTTGTTCCTGACCTGACAACGTAACTACTAAGGTCTGTCATGCTCAGAAACTCTGAATAAACTGATAAATCATATTACTTTGTACCACATCCTAGCAATAAAGACTAGTTGCATAACTTCACTGTGATTTGCTGGGATCTTTCCAGAACCAGTGGCTGGTGTCTCCCAGGAACAGACTCTCTCTTATATATTCACATCCCTCCAAACACAAGTTTAGCAGACATCATGATGCATCTGCATTCATTCAGTCACATCATGTCGATATGATGCACAGAAGCCTTTCATTTGCCTTCTAAATCAGGATAGCATAACAGCTGAAATATTTCTCACTAACCCTGGTCTTCAACACAAAACTGGACTTCTCTTTACTATTTCAACATTCCCTTCACCAGGATTATATTTAAGGTCAACACAATTTGGGCCCTGGATACACACTGCTTAAAATATTAAAAATATGAACCCCCGCCAGCTAAATCAAGAAAACATGTTCTAAAGAAAGATAAAACATATCCTCTGTTTAAAAACACATTTCCAAAAAGCAACTCTAAACTCATCTCATAAAACTGTTATTATGAAATCCCTAGTTCCTACAAACATGAGGAGAACTCTCTGCAGAGTAGAATATTAGTCCATATTTGTTGGGTAATCTAGTAAACCCTGATGGGGAGAAACTGGAAAGAGAAAAACGAATGATTCTTGCAGTGTTGCCTCAGATTGCTCATCTATTATATAGCCCAGACGTGTATCTGTATTGAAGGTTTTCAATGTTCCACAGCTGAATTCTTACTCAAAACCAGCATTTGCTGAAGGCCTGAAAACCTGGATTGTAATAGATCTGCTTGTAGGATTAATTGTGGAGCTACCACTAAAAGGCCTGAAAATGCATTTGCTACTCAATAGTTATTGTTCCAATCGACTGATAATGCAATTCTGTAGCAAAATCTTTTCACAAATTACCCACTGACTTGGCCACCTATTAAATGCAAGCCTCTTGGACTGAAGGACTCTTTCTGATAACTGTTAAATTGTACTTAGTCAGTGCAAGTCAAGGTCATGTATTTTCCGAAATCCTCCCTGTTCAACCTTCTTGTTCTTCTTTCCAAGTCTTCCACTGGGGCAACATCCTCCGCACTTACCTGTCCGAAGGCTGACTCAAAATGACCTGGGAAGATGTTCTGTCATTTATAAGGTTAGCAGATCTGGATGTGACAACCTACTCCTCAAACTTCATTCTTATCTGTGTTTCTGTTTCCTGCTCCTTATACCTGTAGCTTCAGCTCATTCACTGTTGTACTGTCCAAGCGCTTTAATTATGGAACCATAATCAAAGCTAAATAGCTAAATAGCTTATTCTTAGCAAATAAAGTTACGTTTGCACCTGAGGTTATACCTGCCAGAACTTGCATGTTTCAAAAGTAACATCCAGTCATAAAGACTAAGATGTACTTTGACATTTAATAGAAATGCACTCAACTAATAGTGCTTTGCAGAAAAGCAAAATGGTAATAAGGCTGATTTAAAAAGCAAAATTATACTGAAGGACCTCTCTTTTCAAGCAGAAACTGTTTAATATATAAAAACTATTGTGACTGAGGGAATCTGATTTTGCACTGAAAACCTCAAGCATTACATCACAGATAGACCTGAGGCCTTGTATTTTAATAATTAATTTCATAAAAGATCCCAAGAGCAATAGAAAGGTCACAAGAGCTATTCCAATCCATGGGCAGTTAAGCAGGAGAATGCTTCAATGCCCTTTAGCCTTTGAGTGTGCTGCAGGACAGGGGAGTCTGGTGCTAAACGACAAATTGAGTTAGAAATATTTGAGCCATAAACCATAGTAAATCTTTTAGCACTTGAAACACCATGTGACACTCCAAACTGAGAGCAAATGAAGTGTTAGTCTATGCATGTCTAAAACGCATGGAAGCTGTGTTTACTGGATTATCCATTTCTTAACTATGTCTCCTTTAAGAGCGTTTGCAAGCTGATGTCCAAAGTCCCACCAAAGGAAACCATTTTCAGAATGGTCCTCTACCATGATTTAAGGAAAAAAAATAATATGCATCTCCCTGAAAGCAAAATTATTTAGGTTGCAAAGTCAAGGACAGCTAAATTAGGAAGTGGCAGATTTATGTGTGCTTGCATAACCTCTACTCGGCCCTCTTGTAGGTCCTGTGCCCTGAGTGAGACAGACGTCCTTTGGAAAAAATAGTATGTGATTATGCAATTAAAGACTATATCTTAACACAGAAAGGAGCTGAATTAAGTTTCTGCTGGCAGCTATGAATAAGACATTTCCTAACATTTAAGTTCTGGGTTTTGTAATCTTAGCACAGAATCTCTGGCAGGTGACATCTTCAGATGGCTTTTATATACAGGTGAAAATTAATTCTACTGTGATTACTAAGACTTTACAGCCACAGAACAGCTTTCTATTTACATGAGTTGAAGAAAGAAGAATATTAGGAGTAATCTGGAAAAGGATGCTCTTCCTGAAATAGGAGCAATTATTATGGAGCACAGCTGGCAGAAATTTTATATAAAAGTTGGTTCTTCTTCACTTGTTTTCTGGCCAGTGTTCTGGATCAATATGGACATGACAACACTGAAACAAAATTATTGCTGCCCTGATCTGAATCTTAACCACACCCATTTTGCTGGTTTTGTTAATTATTCCAGTTATCAAAGTCCTCAAAATAGATTCACAGCAATAGGAATTGTTACTTCCTACCCAGTTTTGAGAGTCTGCTCAGAATTCCTAAGGAAGTTTCATATTGACAGGAACCTGAAATATTTCTACCAAAAGCCTTCTGTTCAACAGGATTACACACTTCCAGGAAGGAGAAGGTCTGAAGAAGCTGCCACCAACACTGCTGCCAGTTCTTCACACTGAGTCCTTCTGGGCCTGTCCTGTTCTGACATGACCCTTTCACAAAAGGGGAGAGCACAAGTATTTCTGCTACTTCATTCACCAACAAACTTTTTGCTTCTTTGCTAAAAGTATACAGCAGAAACCAGCATAAACTTTGAACTGAATTTAGGTCAGTGTAACTCTTCTTTTAATCTGTCTTGTCTTTGTTTTATGGATTTAGTCAAGGAAATCAAGTATTTAAAGAGCATGCTATGTGCAATGCTAGCTGAGACTGTAAAAGTGCCAAATTGATGAATGAAAAGTTACTATGAAATTGGCCACACTGTAAGTATATGAAGGTATAAAGTCATTGCCCTACAGAATAATAGAAAATGTCATATATTTCTGAGGCATTATAGTTGCAGAGAGTCATCACTTTTCATTTCCTGACTTCTACACTTCTAGAACCTTAGTCCTTCTGCATATGTGGCATTTTTGGTTCAAAAGTTAGCACAATGGCTGTGTATTCTGAGAGTCACATCAACAAAAAAATGCCTCTAGATCTAGATCTTAAATGTCAAGTAATTTCTAGCCAGGAATAAATATTTACTTATAGATTTTAAATACTTTTAAAAAAAAAAGGGGGGGGAGAGGGGTGCTGCCTAGGTTTGAGAATATTTCCATAACAAAAGCTCCAAAACATTGTGGTTCTCCAAAACATTGTATGCAACAAAACACTGTGGTCAACAGTATAGGTTCAATTAGGACACTGTTGTCTTGACAACATCATGCGAGAAATGAAAGAAGTATTTCAGATTCATCAAACAAAACTACAGTACTATTCTTTTAATTCAGAATATTTCACTCAAGGATCTCAAAACCATTGCTCAAAATGACCCAGCCAAATAGCTATCAGGGTGAACAATACTTTGAGACTACAGTGTTAAACCCAAAGTGAAGGTACCTTCACTGAAAAAACAATACAAAGCAATGCTACAACAGGACAAACCACTAAATCTTGCAGAAACTATGGTGGATGTTTTGGGACTGGGTCTCCTACAGTGTTCACTTTTATGGATAATTACCACGATGGAAAATGTGGATCCTGGGATCTGTCACCGTTACACAGGGTGTCAGTCAACCTTTCTGACAGGTTTCAACAGGCCTCACTTTTGTCCATATCCTCTTATGTTGCTAAAATAGAGAAGGGATTAAGGCAAACCCAGAATTAACAGCTGGACATCCCAGAACAGCAAATCTAGCATCAGGGCTGTTACCAAGCTGATCCTCACAGGACAGAAGAATGTCCTGTCAATGAGGAACAGATGGAAGAAAAGTAGAGAGGATTGTATACTCAATCTCATAAGAAGTTACCACAAAGTATTCTGCAGTGCAGACAAGAAGCTCTGGAAGCCTTTGGGCCTAGATGTAAAATTTACAAGGAATTCAGGGATCACTTCTGGGTGCAAAGTGGAAGGTGACAAAGCGGTACCAATCTGGCTCCTGCCTGAGAAGCAATTTGGCCGTGTCAGTGCTGTGCTGCACCACAGTGAGCAGACCTGGTGAAAAGTAAATACTGACTGTCACATGAAGAACACGAACTTCACTCCACTAAAAAACAGCTTGTTAAAAGGTAGAGCCATCAGCTCTGGGGTGTGTGTCATGCCCAGCATGCAACTTGACACAGAAGTCCTCAACTTTGAGAACACTTTCACTTCAAAAGGTCTCACTTGAATGAGAGGATACATGCTGGCCAAAGTGGGCTCCTTTGAGGTACCTTTACCCTTCTAGTTATATTTACCTAAGAAATTTCATGCACAGAAAAGAATGAGTGAAAGAGAATATTCAGATACATGACAGGAATGGTCTTTATTATTTCTTTTTCAGACAGAGCTTTGTTTTCTTTTAGTCAGAGTCTGACAGTCTTAAAAAGCTATTGTAGGTACAGCCCACTGAGAGACAAACCACAGTCCTCCCTGCAATGCAGACGACAGGGATCATTACATTGTTAGTGTGCTATTTGGAATTCATGCAATGCATCCGCTTACTCTATTAAATTAAAGCATTTCCTGCAGCAAATGAGGAAGGATAAAGAAAATAGGTGCTATTATAAAAGCATTGTTTGATTGGCCTTTTTCTCTGCAAGCCATTAGAACACGGCAGCTTATACATTTGAATTGAAGTATCTCTTAGCTCCCATCCATTACCAACATGACATAATGCCAAGGGCTGCCCCTAAAGCCAGCAGTACTGCTGTATATACACAAGCTGTAAATGAGACAAGGATCTGTCTCTAGTGTTTTCACTCTGTTTTTCCTTCCCGTTATGTATTCCCTGGACTGCAGGTTCCTATCTCTCTGCTTAGTCACTCTGTTTTTCAGCCACTGCTCTTCCTGTGGGACCCTCCCGGGTGTCTGCTCCTCCCTGCATTCGATAAGGAGATTATTTGGAATGGAAGTAGACAAGCACAGGTGGTGGGACCACCTGCTACAATCTCTTCAGTGTTTTTTTGGACAGTATAATAGTGCTTGGGTTTAACCGTTGTATTTCCTTTCTCTTTTTTTTTTTTTTTTTTTTTTAGCTTAAGTTAGATTTCAGTTCATTTATGCAGTGGTCTGAAAGGAGGAATTATGATGAAAGACAGTATTCCCTTGGTCCTGAAAAAGCAATTTGCTAGGATATTGTACCCAGGACAACAGGCTCTTCCTTTGCATTACTTCAAAGCCTCTGGCAGGCCCAACAAAAGTGCAAACCAAGAGCTCTTTTTTAAGGTGAATTCCCCATCTCTTTCCCTTCATTGCCTAACAGTTTCATGTACCTTATCACCCCCGTGCTCCAGCCAGCTCCCAGATTTTATGTGGCCATGCACAGCAGTAACGGAGTATCTCACTGCCTCATTAGACTGTGTTACAGTCAGGCATCACCTCAGCCTCAAAGAGCATCTACAATAGTGCTTTACTAGGGCAGAGGGTTTCTTTTTAGTGTAAATTTTCTTAGTGTCTATACTTGGCATTTTGTGTCATGCTCTCAAGGTCACTGTTGGTGCAAAGTTCTGCCTCATGATGGTAGGGTGAAGTTGCACAGATGAGCACTAGTGTTACAACACCAGTGCAGACACCAGTCCTCCAGCATGTTGCTGTCTACGCATGCATCATGCCTGCCTGGGACTGGCAACTGCAACAAATTTTATTGGCTATAGAGACACAATGTGGACATAAAGTCCTGGAGCCATAACAGACCACCGTTGAGAGAAGTAAGCTACTAATTTGTATAGCAAGCACTGAAATTGAAAAAAATAGAAGACTCAATTTGGGCAGGTCTTTGTTTACACAAACAATTAAAAAAATAGTGTTGATTCAAAAGTCACATTTTCCATGAACTTGTTATAGTTAGACTGAGTCAGATATTCTCGGTTTAGCCCAAGAGGGAAGGAGAAATCCATTAATTGCATGAAAATCTGTGGTAGACATCTGAACACCAAATTTAAATGGTGCTTCATACAGTTGGGAGTCCAAATTAGAATCAGCAAGAAAGACCTGAATCCAAAAAGGGACACTGACAAGAAATATCTAACAGACAAATAGGTATGAAGCCAGAAGAAAAAAATAGTTTTTCAGCTTATTTCATGTTCAGCCTTTATAATCACAGAAACACTTTTTCTATGTTTGGCAGAAACACTTTTGTTGGATTTTAACAAATCTGTGGAAAACTGGTAAAATGTACCTAAACAACTTGTGCTTAAAGTAGGATTGGTTTTCCATTTTCATGCATATTATGCCCACTGTAGGAAACATTAACAAACTCTGAGGTCACTTTATGGCATGTATTTCTAGGAGCACAACTAGAAGCACCAAAAGCAAAACAAGCCTTTCAGGTGCACTTGTCATAAGTGCTCTTTGGGGCTCAGCAGCTAACAAAAAGGAAATTATTTTATAAAGTCACTTGAGAATCTGAAGATGGAGAATTTATTCCTGAGCTGATACACAATGTTAAGCAACTTGCTTTTCATCTAGGTATTTGTTTCTGCCTGCAGAAACTAGGGATAATTTTATTTCCTTCTGTCAGCTTTGAAAGAAAAATGCTTAGTCACATCATTATTCGTTACTGAATGTTGCTTCATTTGCAATTAGGTATGATATCCCTCTGGTTTTAGGGGTGATATTTTGTCACATCTTAAGTCAGATGTATGCAGTGTTTCATTTGTGTTGTGCATGTCATCTTTCACTGGAATCCCATAATTTTATCCTGGAATTTACTCAACCTATAGTTCTTAAGATGACAGAAAATTGGACTCAGCAAGCCAACAGTGACAGACCTAATTGAAAACACATCTTTAGTGTACACCAATGATGCAAAGATTTACCTGTGGTTATGAAGGGAATGTATACAGACTCTGTTTCACAAAGAAACACTGTGTATGTCATTCTCCTCAAGAGTGTGTCTTTTGTACCTTCAGTACCTACCAAACCCATCAGGAATGCGCAGAGTTCGAATTCCTGCAGATACATTATCTGAAAGTGTGGTCTTTTGTTTGCTTTACTTTTGTTTTGTTCTACGAGTCCTTCATTGTAAGTGAGACCTGTTTATACATTCCAGTTTTCTTGGTCTTCTTGGCACCTCACTGTCAAATACTACTCCAGATTGATCCCTTGATTTACAATGTAGTGGAAGTACAGTCTATGTAAATTTTAGGAACAGACAAAAGGGTGTACTTGCCATCTGATGACTTCATTCCTAGCTTTCCAGCACCTTTTGTTATTTCAGGGTATTTTTTCCTGGTGGGAACAGGCACATTCAGCTGTTGTTTTCATGCTGAAAGACTGTGTGGAAGCATTTCCCTGGTTTTTTTTGGGGTGGTTTTTTTTTTTTTTTTCCAGACATGTCTTTCAGCATGTTTCCAAAGGCTTGGAATCAGCACATTGTGTTGTGACATGTGCATACTTGACATTGCTTTGTTCTCTGACTTCCTTTTGCTTGCAATCTTTAGGAAGTTATCTTACAATTAGCAAGGAATTTTGAGTCAGTCAGTGTTATTGCAGACCCAGCATATTGTCCTTTGCCATCTGCAAAGAAGAAAGCTTGGAAGAGCAGGAGGGAAGAAAATAATTTTAGTATTTTTAACTGGCTGAACCTCATAGGATTCTAGCTTCAGTTCACTGCATAGAGTCAAAGCTTTGACTGCACCCAGTTGAGAAAAAAAAAAGATTTGCATTACACACTACAAACATCTTCTTAATTAAATGAATTAAAGGAAAAGCTAGAGCATTACAGTAACTGTATTTAGATTTGATACATTCTTTTTCTGTGTTTTGCTCTGGTTTGGTGATTCTGTCATCATACAGCAAGTGAAAAGGTATCTTTTTCCTGAGAAGTTTATACAGAATTAATTTTTTTTTCTTCTCAACTGTGTATCATTATGTATCCTGTAAACAAAGCTGATTAAAAAAAAAAAAAAAAAAAAAAAAGACCAGGCTTCATTTGGTTTCAGTGGCAAATATGTTCATTTTTAGCTGCTGAAAAGCACGTCTTTTTATGGTGTTACTCTTTTTCTTCTTGTATTTTAAACCTTCAGTGTCCTGGAGCCCAGACAAAACCCAGTTTGTTTTGAACTGCTTCCCTGTCCAGGCAACACAGCTCAAAAAAGAGAGAAATAGCAGCACTTTGGGCACGAAGGGATACTTTGAGAACTGTCTTGGAAAAACTTCCACAGGGAAGGCCCTTCCACAGGGAAGGCCCTAGTTACCCATAGCTCAGTCAAGCACCACCTGTTTGTGGTCCCCACATGTCAGGTGGGTTCTGGGGTTTGTGCAAAGAGCCACTTCAGACACGTGCTTCCCAGGAGCTTCCCATGGCAGCTGAATCCACGTGCCTCTGTGAGAGACCTTGGTCCTAACAAGGCTGGCAGCTGCCCTAGGTGCCTATTTTACACTTCGCGCTGCAATACAGAGAACACTGCTAACATGGCCAACATGCTGAAATCCTTACCGTTGTACCAGAAGAAGAGTAAGAGTAGCAATATGAAACTGCCAGAAAGCAACCATAGGTACATACCTATGTTAATATAACAAAAGAGACCTTCTCAACAGGTAACTACATCTGTAGCCAGCTGCTTATTTCTGATTCAAATCTCATTATGACTGTACAAGCCTTGAAGAACTGGCATAATGTTCAGAGATGCTGAGGTCTTTAAATCTCACTAAATGCCAAAATTAGACAGTGCCTGAATCTGGAAAGGAGTCAGGGACATACTATGTCGTCAGCTGTTTACACTTCAGTGAGACATCTTGAAGACAATGGTGTAAAGCATGTATGTCAGACCTTGCTGAGCATTAGCTTATACTCTAGATATAAACACTCAAGTTTTAACATTTTGGCATTACTGCATAATAGATGTATGATTTATAATAGCATCATCCAGGCAAATATTGTTTATCCATTAGGGGAGAGGTGAGGAAAGCAGCTCCCTAGTTAGCATTTCAAATAGCTTTTTCTTTATGTGCCATAGAATACACATTATATTACTTGGAACACAAATTTTGTTGTCAGGAGGCCTCATCTTCCTTCTAAAGTGGGGAGATTTTTTTCCCTACAGTCAGTGAAAGTGTAATAAAACATCTGTTTCAGACTTCAAGAACAGACCTGAGGAAACAGAGGACCCACAGGATCTCTATGCATCAGTAAGGAGTCTCTGGTTTTCATTGTGCTAAGACACGTCTCCATCAACTCCCCTAAGAGACACAACTTGAGTATGTCTACACAGTGTAGTGGAGCATAATAGAGTGACACCCAAATAAACAGCAGCTAATTGCCAAACTGGATGCTGCAGAAGTGTGCCAGTGCAAGGCTCTGCTCAGGTTGTGAGACCGGCTCTACAATTTCCAGGCAGCACTGCATAGACAAACCAGGATTTTTCAGAGGCAGATCAGATATCTGTGCACCACAGACCTTGGCGCTAAACAGACTGAGTCCATCAGAGTAACAGGAAGTCCCAAATATTGAGCAATTATTCAACTACTGTGCAAGACAGAACTATTTAGCTCCCAAATTTTAAAGTGTTGCTTAATTGTTTTCATTATGAACTCTTCCACTGAAATCTGTATTTCAGATTACTGTATAAGAGGGAGAGCATATCTGGTAGTCTGTACAAGACTGAGAGCTTGCAATATAACAAGGAATAAAATCTGAAAATATGTATTTGCCAGAAACACAGCAATAATAATTCATATAACTAAAGCAGAAGGAAAGAAGATTATGGTGTAAATTCTAACACAAGAAAATCCACAATAACAAAATGGCTAATCCTTGAAAAAGAGGGCTTTTCTAATGCTGGAAGTTTAAGGGTTTACTTGTTTATGGCAAAAATTCAGTTGACTAACTCCATAATCTAAGGATTACAATGTATGCAGCATAAAACTGACAAGAGCACAGAGAATATTGTCTCTCCCTTGCAAATTTGTTTTCATTTTTCAGTGATTCAGTAAATGATTTCTATTTCTGGTATCTATTTTCCTCCAGTATAAATGGCATTTTGGGTGCTCACTCATGACAGCTGCACAAACTGGAAGTTTGTATAATGTCTTGTCCTGCATGAAGCGCACCAGATGATTTCTTATATATTAAATAATTCCTTCTGTAATACACTTTCCACACAGACATACAAACCGATATGCTAGAATAATAAGTAACTGTACATAGTCACAGATAGATTCAGGATATTCTTCTAAAACCCGCTTGGTTTATTTATTCCTTTTTTAACAGAACACATCAGAATAATCAATCATTTTTCGGCACCAGTGTCATTTATTAGTGTTATCTAAGTTGTACTACTTTCCTTGTCACATCATAAGTTAACCTTTCCTAATCACTACCCTGGACGTTTAGCAGGCTTTCCCTGGGGATGTGTTTAACTAGCACCACAATTTTCCTGTTATTATGTACTCTGAGACTCTGAAAGCTCATGCTGATTCTAGTCAGGGACTGTAAATAAATTCACATGCGTCTGATGCTGGGGAACAAAATACACCAAGTGAATATATACCTAGTTTAAATGAACTCCATAGTTGGTGGTGTGATAAGATCCTCAAAGAATCCTGCCTTTTACTCCACTTGCTGAACAGTTGAAATCCTCCCTTTTGGAAGTCTAAGAGAAATTATTTAAAGTCTTCCTCCCTTCTCAAAACACCAAGCAGTTTTCTTTCCCTAGATACCCTTTGATGGTTTGGCAAAACACTGTGTCCTGCACATGGTATGAAGGATTGTACACTAGTGCTGCACAATCCCCTTCGAATCTGCACTGGATTTAAACTACATTCTCGAGCATCAACACAAGCTAAATGTGTGATTTTCCCTATCAGCACATTCCTATGACCCCCACAGGAGCCCTCCTCTGCCACTTGCCACGTACGTGGGTTAAAGGAGCGTGAGGAGCTCTACTAAGGTCTTCTAAATCTGCCTCCATCAGCTTAATCATAGCCACAGGAAGCAACAAAATGGAAGAGATCCTGGGAAAGGAAAAACTCCTTTTGAAAGTACTATGAGGAAGAACTTAGTCTACAGACACATTACTCATGACAGACCATTACAATTCAATCCAAAAGCTCAAACAAGACCTTGAAGACCAAGTGAATTGGTTCAAAAAACCAACCAACCCACCAAACAGTAATCCCCTGTTTTCATTAGCAGGGATATTGACTGAGTAGAGTTGACAATTCAACATCTACTCTCTTTAGGGATATTTTTCAGCCTAACACGGTAAGTTGTTGCCAATACATCCAAACCCAAAAATTTCTTAGACTAGGAGGGGAATCCAACAAGAGACGTCCAGCTGTGCTGAATTAAAGCACTCCACTTAAAACATCCCATCAATCACGGAGCAGGAGAGTGCTGACGTTATTTGTATGAAATGTAAGACTGCTATTACTCACCTGCAATTAAAAAGAATAGTTTTATTTGGTTTCTTGCCGAGAGTTATGTGAATATTTTCCCTTTTGCCAGGTTATGAATTTTGCCAGCTTCCATAATATGAAGGTAGCATTCCAGGTTCTGACTAAATCATGAACAACGACGCGATACAAGTCAGATAACTTTGGAGGAAAAATAATTCTTTTTCTGAAACCTAAATTATAAATCCATTTTATTTATCCACACTTTCTGCAACAGACTGGCTTGCAGTGTCGTGAAAACACAATTTTAATTGGCACACTGGTTGGCACAATCTAAGAAGAGTCCGAGATCTGTATGGAGACTGAATTATTCGGTCCTCCCTAGATTTGGACCCTCAAGGCATGGATTAAGATGAGACATTAATGGGGCAGCATGCAAAAGCTTGTGTTACTGAGATAGATCTCCTTCATGGATAAAAAGAAATAGGAACCTTCAAACTTACAATTCTAAATGGGAACAAAGCTACAGATAGGGAAGAGTCAGACAAGGATCTAAGCAAAGATTGGTAATGTAATGAGAGCATTGAAGCCATCTAGAGGGGTTTTTTGCTAGATTACATCTTCCAATATTAGGAATAAGAAATCCACAAGGCTCTGAGTGTAGGTTTATACTATGTCTGGCAATGTGAAACATTTCACGTGCATTAAATGCACATGCAATTTAAAAAAAAAAAAAAGGGAAAAAGACAAGCAAGAGCAAGTAAAGAGAGCTATTCTGCTATTCTGAAGATAGAAACTCTTTGGGTAATGCCTTTGGTTCAATTTTTTTTCATGTTCACGTCTACAATTTTCTCCATATTATAGCAATGGTTTTTAGCTGACACTATGCATGCCTTGTACCAAATTACTAGAATTTGACAATGTTCATCAGAGCAAGCCCAGATAAAAGCTTTAGGGTATCAAAAATAGTTTTTCTTACTCCCAGAAACATTTGCTTTCTCTGCCAGAAAAAAAAAAAAAAAAGAAAAAAAAAAGGAATACTCACATCAGTAGAGAACAATTAGCGAAAGAAGTATCAATGTAGCCATCTTAAAGCTATTTGTTGATTCAGGTCATGGGAGCATCATAGTTAGCCAGGACTGTCACACTTAAGTCTGGGTGTAAGTTTCAGCTGCATCTTGATGCCATATTAGACAGGTATCCAGGCGTCCATATGCCCATCCCTTCACTTTTTTTTCTGAAGGAAAGAAATCGAGTTTGTGAGCCTGAAGGGAGATGTAACATGCTTCAGTAAGGCCCCTGTTTCCAGTCTTGTGCTTTAGAAGATACTACACAGCACTGAGTTAACACAAGCAAAAACAACCAAGAAACATAACCTATCTGTTGCAAAAACAGGCCTTTTTGATATCCACACTATACTGTGCTCATCTGTCAAAACCACATCTCAGAAAAGAAGGTACACTGTGTCCGTTGAGCTTCCTAGCTCCATTTTCTCTTCAACACATGGCGGTCTTCTCATGCAGAGCAATTGCCTCAAGGCCTAATTTCCATAGTTTTCTCCATGTTATAATGCAGGGCAAGGTTGTCGATAATGCTAGCAGGAAGTATATGTAAACACTGGTTCCTTTTACTACATCACTCACTCTTCCCCAAGGTATTCTCAGAGACTTGCAGTCTCAATTACAAGAAACCATTTAAATGTTTAATCTAAAGAGTTGATATTAAAAAGCTATGGCTAGTTGGGGTCTTACAAAACACAAGTATTTTGTCATGTAAATCTTTCTACATAATTCACTTCCATGTGGCTTTTTCCTATTTCCCAAACATCTTGAGGATGTTTGTGGCCTTAGATAATACAAAGTAACCTGTCTTCTTGTAGCAGAGAGACAGAATGATTTGAAACTAGATTATCTAAGGGTCATATCCTGCCATTGATTTTTTTCAGTGCTCCCTATTGATTTCAGAGGTGAGTTCCACATGCAGATCAATACCAGGATACGGTCTTTATTTATTAGTATCCTTCTGGTCATTTCACTCTATCGTAATGCCTCAAAACATATGGAGCTAATTACAGCATTCAACATTACATGGGGCTGTTGTCTTTAGAGGAGAGTTAAGCCTTCATTTGGTCAACAACATAATTTGAAAGGACTGTTTGGTGACTTCTGCCATTGATCCAGAAACAGATCCTGTGACACATTATTTCAGGGCAGGACTGAAATAGAGTAGCAGAGACACATGGATAAGCATGTCCTTTGACTAACCAGCAGCTGCACACTAGCAACAGCACTAAATTCTCAGTAGAAGTTTCAGCCAATGTTTTCACAATGAGAAGCTCTCTGCATTGAGACAGTGGTCTGATTCTCTTGAGCTAGTCTAATGTTTTAAAGACTTCATGTACTAAGGAAGTTTACATCGGGCACTTGGATGAAAGTTCTACTGTAAATTTCTGAACTTCATCAATATCTTTTACTAACTGGGTCAGGATACAAGAACTGAAATTTTCCACATGTACACTAAGCATGCATTTTTTTAATTCCTGGGGCTTGGAGCCCCAGCTGATCTGAAAAATGTATGTATGTATTCTCAAACTAGCTGCCAAGAACAGGACTGAATTACAACAGGACTGAATTACAATGGCTCTGGCTCACTGACAAACCTGGGCCCCCATGTTGCAGCTCTTCTATCTATAGCTTTATTAGTAGATTGCAGCCTATGTGAAGAGGGCAATGGCAGCTTGCCGATCCCTAGTTTGATACAGACTTTCAACTGCACAAGAATCGAGATGTGAATTGTCTTTAAAAAGACAGTGCCTTTTCATTTCTCTCTCTTTCCTCAGAATTTTCTTCACAGATGCAGGTATGGGAAAGAATTAGCCATGGGCCTAATTTTAATGTTCTGCCTTTTAAGAAATCAAATCTCCACATAGACTTATAACATCTGCACAGCCAAAATGCAACACTAGATTAAAAAGCAGGGTAAATAAAACCCTTCCTACGTGCTACTCCTAATGTTAACTTTCTGTAAAGCACCAAGATAACCATCCTCTACATTCAGAAGGCCTTCTCTTTAAAAGCAGAAAACCACGTAATCTTGTCATTACTTCTAGATTTACATCTGAGGCAGAGCAAAAGATGAACAGCCCAAAATTGTTCATCCTAGTATTCAGATGCAATAAACCAACAGCTGTTTATCAACTACTGCATGTATCTACGTATGTTTGACTTAGCTGAAGAGAGCAAAGGAACAAATGAGCAAAGAAAAGAAAGAGCAGAGGGAAATCAGAGCTTCACCATTTGCTCAACTGCCTTGGAGCAATAGGTAACTTCAGTACTCTGTTGACTTTGCTTCTCTTGTGCTCATTTACATCATTGGAGGGTCTGGCTTGTGCTTTAAGAAAATACTGCTTCTTTTCAATTGTTAAATAGTGACAAAGTCCAGGTGACCCTACCACAGAGTCTGAGTGGTTTATGTCAAGCCGGGAGACAGTGACTCATGGAGTCACAGATGATCAGTTGATAAATGTCACCAGTATCAGAAACTTGGCCATTAACATGAGTGATGTGAGAACTAAGAGGTTAAGTAAAAGCTACTTTCATAATGAGTGTGCGATACAGAAAAGCAACATTATGACCCAGGCTTAGATTTTTGGGTTTGTTTCTCTTTTTCCCTTAAGGTGGATTTGGTTTTGTAACTTTGCCTGTGGTAAGATGCTTTATAAGGTTTTTCTAATGCAACATACAGTTTTCATGGGCTCATTGCCTGAGAAAAGTCTACAAGAAATGTTAGAAAGAGGTTCAGATGAACCAGGGGGTCAGCTGTGATTTTTTGCAACAGTTGGCTGCAACAATGCAGTCTATTTGCAACGAACTGCTAGGTTTTGGAATTGCCTTAGCTTCAAAGTGACTCAGGAGTTGGTTTTGAAGATGTTTCTAGGAAAGAGTAAACTGCATTAGTACATACATTACAAGCAATGAGTTCCCTTATCTACAGTTAAACACAAGACTGAGGACTTTGCTGAAGCAGGGCCCTGACAAAATCTTCCAAAATTTTATTGCTTAAATTTATAAGCACACAACACTTTAGAAAACTACTCTGAGTAGCCTTCTTAGCTGCAATTCAAGAATTCAGTAAGTCATTCAAGTCATTGTGTCCCCATGGCATTGCACTTTAGGCCTGTACACTTTTCTAATCTTCAGTGATTTAATGCAAAAAAATTACAATTCAGAAAACCTCTGTGAAGCTTTGGCTTCTAGCACATGAAATCTCACAAACTCATTATTAAGAAGCTGGTTTACAACATACAAAGTAGAAGCTAGTATTTCACAGTGGTGATGACCACATATGAAGCATACGCACATACAGTATGGATGGTAGGTACATTTTTAGTACACCATGCATTTTCAGTCATACCTCTTTTCCCCATCCTCTTATCAACCACATTTTGTTAAGAAAAAAAAAAGAAAAAGCAGGTTTAGGCCACTAACATTACAGATAAATTTGCCAGAACACAGTCAAGTCATGAAAGGATTTAAATAAAGAAATAGAAAGGGGTAGACATTCTTTGTGGTCTGTGGACACTTTAGGCATAACAGAGAACACCCCTTGAAAGACTGAGTTTTTAATAGTCATCACACTTGTAAAGGTATCCCGTTCTGTTTCAAAAGGAGAGTCTAAAGTACAATTGCTCAGATATTCATCAACAGATAATATGGACCATTAACAGAAACACATTTTGCAGAAATATACCTTTTTCTGTTATATCTCAGTTTGAAATTAAGTTAGCATTTACCTACAAATACAGGAAAAGGAAGAAGGGTTTCCTCTTCAGTTTTACTGTTCAAAATTGTTTTCATTTATCACACAGTGGAAAATACAAAAGTAATCAAAATCAGAATGAAACATCATACATAATATTTTCTCAACCAATAAGACTTCGGTGTCGTTTCTGGTCACTTGGGAAATTTAGAGATTTTGCCTCTCTCTGATGTGGAAATATGGAAAGAATGCTTTAAATGATTGCTTGGAGATTATTTTATTCTGTGACATCCGTTCTAATTCGGATCTTTCTCAGCACTTGAAAACAGATTTATTTACTCATCCCTTCCCTTCAGTAGCCTCACTCGACTTAATGAATGCATCTGATAATTCCCCAGATTTTCAGAGTTTCTTCATCCTTGTGCTCTCCACAGTCTGTCTTCCTGGCCCAATAACACACATCAGAGTTCTTGCAAGGTCTGATGCCCCCAAAATGATCTTCCTCTTTCACCTCTCCCATGCCAGCTTTGCTGTGCTATCAAAACTGCTAAAAGCTTAGTTATTAACTCAGCTGTTGGAACAAACTTGTGGTTTGTTACAACTCCTGGCAATAGAGGAAAGGTTCCTTGTATCTCTGTAGATCTGAAATTGCAAAACACATATAGTGTTCCAGGAACAACTGAGAATGAGACCCATCAAGGGATGTATCAAAGCCAGCTGAGTCTGCATCAAAACTTGCCATTGCAGACTCTCTTGTGAAGGACTGACCAATCTGCCAACCTCTGTTACATCGTTTGGTCTGGGATGTTGCAGACACACTAATGAGATTGGTCTGGACCTTAGACTATTACTCTTTACTGTTCATTCATGTGAACACAGTGACACTGACAGGGTTGAATATACCAAGACTGACTATTAAGTCTGAGGACACAGGTGAAGAAGAAAGGCTTGTGGAGGAGCAGATATGTCCAGTAATCAAAGAGCTGACTAGGGGATGTATTCTGCTGGACCCGTTACAAACAAGGAAGAATTGGTCAAAAATGTGCAGGTCAAGGGCAGCCATAGCTACAGTGAGCATGAGACTGTGAAGCTGAAAATCCTGAGATAAGTGAGCAAGACAACCAGTAGAATCACAGCCCTGGATTTTAGGAAAGTGGATTTCAGGAAAGTGGATTTCAGATTATTCACAGATTCGCTGGGCAAGATCCCATGAGAGACTGGCCTGGAGGCCAGCAAGCCTAAGCAAGCTAGTTGATATGACAGAACACCCTCCTAAAAGCACAAAAAATGGACCAAACTGAGGTGCAGAAAGTTGAGCAGGCACAGTACAGACTCAGCATGAAGGAGTGGGGAACCCCTGACTGAGTTCAAATGCAAAAAGCACAGGGAAGGAGGAAGCAGAGTGGGGCTACTTGGGGGGAATATAGCGACATTGCTCAAGCATGCAGGGATGGAGCTTCTGGAGTTGAAACGAGAACTAAGTTAGATATGAACTGAATAAATTGATAATGAAGTGAGTAGAAAATTGGCTGGGTCTCCAGACTCACAGAGCTAAGGTCCAGCTGGTGGCTGGTTACTAGCAACATCTTTCAAGGATTGATACTAGGGCCAGTACAGTTTAATGTCTTTATTAAGGGCATGGCTGGTGGGTCAGAGTTCACTCTCAGCAAGTTTGTAGACTACATAGGCCATAATAGAGGGAGTGGCTGACATGTTGGAAGGTTGGGCTACTACTCAAAAGATCCTTGACATGCTGGAGAAATGGACTAACAGGAACTTCAAGAAGTTCAAAGAAGTCAAAAGCTGAGTCCTACATCTGGAATGAGGGATTATACAGCAGTATGGCAGGGAGTTGACCTGACAGAAAGTAGCTTCACAGAAAAGGATTTGGACGTCCTGACAACAGCAGCATGAGCCAGCAGTGTGTCCTCATTGCAAGGAAAGACAACAGCACCTTGGGCTGTCTTAGAGTGCAGACAATAGATGAAGGAAAGTGACTGCTCCCATCTATTGGGTCCTTGTAAAGCCTTACCTGGACTGCTGTGTCCAGTTTTGGGCCCCCTCAGTGCAATAAAAATATCAATATATTGAAGTGAGTCCAGCAGAGGCCACCCAGACTTAGAGGGCTGGAGTGTTTGTCAGGCTGAAAGAGATGGCTTTGTTTGGTCTTACAAAAAGAAGGCTAAGGGGAGTCCTCACTGCCATCTGCGACTACCTGATCAGAGACTATAGAGAAGGCTAAGCTAAACTCTTCTCAGACATTAGCACAAAGATAGACTGAAATATGATAAACACAATTTGGAACACCATAAATTCAGATCAGATATAAGGAAAACTTTTTTAATTACAAGGGTGATCAAACACTTCAACAGATTGCCCAGAGATGTTGGGGAATCTCCATCCTTAAAGAAGGTCAACACTCAACTGAACCAGCCCTGAGAAACCTGGTCTACCTGGACCTGGTCTGAGGAGGGAGATTGCTCTCATTCTCTGAAGGTCCTTTCCATCCTAAAGTATTCTCTGCATTCCCTGTCTAGTGAATTCTTTTACTTCTTTAATCACGGGAACAATTTAATCATAACCACCAAATATTTCAAGAATAATATCAAAGGATATCAAAGGTAAGTAGCCAACAATGTTATATGTGTTTTCACTCTCATCAAAGACAATAAGACAAAAAAAAAAAAAAAAAAAAAGACAAGAGAAAGCAGGTATCTTTCAAGAAGTTATGCTACAGATAATCTAGCAGGTTTCTTTACCTTCTGCAGGCAGGGAACTGGTGGATGCTCAGTGATGTCCAATGAGATTAATAACATACATGTTGACAGATGCTCTAAATAAAAGTGTCAAAGGATGATTCCCAGAAATGCTGTGTAAAGCTACTGGGAATAATTGTTATCTGAAAAGTTAATGAAAATTAGCAATTAGCTGCATATTAAACACTGAATCCATCAGATTTTGTATTTGTAAACTCTAGAGGATTCTGTAACTGATAGTCTGAATGCACCGTTGATCAAAATTGTTCTCTATCTAGCATAAATGCACTGAAACAGCTAGTTAACAGGAAAAAAATAGTATTTTAGACAATAAAATTTTCATGGCATAATTAAAGGGATTAAATAACGTGCTTGGACTTCAAAACCAGATAGAAGCAAAAGTTTTATCCCAAAATGTAAAATTGAAGATGCAAATAAATTTTCCATTAAAAAATAGAAATTGCTAAGAATCAAAACTACTTTTTGTCTCATATTATGCCATTAAAAGGCAAAAGTACTTTTTTTAATAGTAATGTTATTCATAGCAGCCAAAGTTTTGAGAAAAGGTACTCAATACCAACTTTTTGAATGTGTTCTTAGACTTCAATGTACAATCCTTAACTATTAAGAAAGTAAACTATAATAATGTTCCCATTTTAATGACAGAGGGCAACATAGTAAAATGTCGCTGGTTTTTTTTAACACATTCTAAAATTGTTTATATCTAGTGGTTCTGACTTTTGTTTCTAACATTTTTTGCCTGAATATAGAATCTTTCAAGGGTCAGCAGTAATTTATACCACTTGAATAATGTTTATCAGGAATCTCAGGGTAGGGGATGAACAAGTGCAGCAGAAGTGCGTTTTTACCATGACCTTCTCCTCATTATCCACACTCATCTTCCCATGTCAAATTTGGAAAGAACATCTGCAACTGTCACAAGAGACCACTGATAAGAAAACTCTTGCATGAGCTTTCTCCCATCAGAGAGATGCTTACATCTGCAACAGAGAACTTTAAAGCAATCTAGAGATGTATTCCACATCTATAAATCTTAGTAGATCAAAGGAGAGGCTAAGGGGATGTCTTACAAACTCTTCACCGGTATCATTGACCTGAAAACAATGTCCTGGATTTCGATCTTGAAATTGCTGGGTCTGGTAAACTGGGTAACATGCTGAACTCAGAAATGATTTGACATTCTTCATTTGAAATGAAGAAGTGATATTTGGCTAGAAGTAATGGGAGGGTCATCCTCTGCCTAGAAAGGTGACTTCTAGTTGCAGAAAACAGCCAATACACAAATCTTGCAACCTTTGCAAACAGGATGCAAGATTGCAAGATGATTACATCCTGGAATTTGTACCATGCAATCTGTCCATTTTAGATCATCTACCAAAATACCACTCCTGAAAAGCAGACAGCATGTATCACAATGTTTCATAAAAATTAAAATGTTTTACCACACTTATGGGAAACCAGAATTGTCTCATTCGTGTCAGATAAGAAAAAGTAGAGTAGCAAAGGTTTCCTTATGAGGAGGAGAGCAAAGGACTGTATTTGAAAGAAGATAGAGGATCTGCCAGATGGGCAGGCTAGAGGATTCTTTTTAAGTGAGAGGGGAATGTAGCACACTAATATAGCTGTATGAAATCCACCTTCTTTACAAGGAAGCAAACACAAATAAAGGAAAGAAACCAACAAACATAAAAGCACATATTGGCATTTGTGGTGTTTGGCTCCTAATAAACGACCTGAGCTGTCTGCAACACCAGAGCACTCACCAGTTTGAAAGTCCTGAAACTTTCCCAGAGTTGTTGTGTTTATTTCTGTTGCACTCAAATCCAACTTAACATGGCACTGTGATAAACACCACTTTCACTTAAGTTGTCCTGATGGCCAGGTGTTCTCAAAATATAGTAAATAATTGTCTGTATCATCCACCTAAGAAGCACAACTTACATTCTGTGCAAGCCTGCCATGTTTTCCTAACCTGATGGTTTGCTGCTCTTGTTTTGTTGTTTAGTTTTGTTAACTCCTAAACACAGCCAGTGGTTCAGTAAAATTTTAAGCATTTTGCATAATGCTCAATTATAGAGCTACAAAAGACATGAAATGACTCGAAGTGATAGATTATTAGTAAGTGCCTTCAGAAGGATCACAAGGGCTTGAAATCATAAAGGTGTGATCTGAAGAACCATCATGCTGCAGTTAAGGTTAAGTATGGGTTTAAAGTCAAGTATGTCAGGGTAGAGTGGTCAACCTGACTAATGATAGGTGTGACATAAACTGTGGTTTCTGACCTACGTAACATGGGATACATGAGACTGTTCATAATTTTATTTTTTCTGTTTCAGAGTGAGATCGATAGACCAGAAAACATGCTGAATTTTGTGAGATTTCTGTATGAACAATCTGCTGATGTGAGTATACTGGAATTTCTCATAGAGCAAAAGGTGAAAAAACAGATCCAGAAAAAGTCTCTAAAACAGCTTAAAGTTCACTATTGGTGTCCACATGAAACAGATGTGTGTTCTAGTTTGCAAGTTCTTGATGTTCCCAGACTAAAGTAAAATGTTCAGATTAGAGCTGAGACTTTCTTGGGAATGAGGTGGCTACTCTGCTGAGGAGAGACTCACAGACACATTTTACCATGCCAGCTAGTTTATACCACTGGTCAATGTTGTATCCGGGGCAATCAGCACTGACCTGCTTTGGGTTAGGCTCTGCACAGCACTGGGATTTCTGTCATGCTGAACCAGATCCACAGCATGTGACCTCGACTTAGGACTGGTGCTTGCCTGCTATGGCAGCCTATTTTTTTTTTTTCCTTTTTTTTTTTTTTTCAACAAAGTAGGTATGTGAGAGCTTCTGTAACAGAGGTTGCTAGTAACAGAGTGCACATGTATCTTCTTAATCAACACAAGGATTGCTATGGGAAGGCAAATCTTATTTCATCTAAATACTCTATCTGAAGAAACAGATGAATAAAACCAATAAAGAACTGATCTAAACCTTATATTAGATTCAAACACTGTTGTAAATCTGTTTTTTAAAGTGTTGATTTGTCAGTGTTCTTAGATAGATCTTTTCCTAATCCAACTCATTAATTTAAAGATGAGCTTTCAGTCCAAATGAGGACTTTCATGTTGCAAGACCTTTACCTCATTCAGTTTTGCAGAAATGTGTATTACAAAACATCCTCTTTTTCAGTAAGCAGATAATGGATGACCTGGTCAGAGAAAACACTGGCAGCGATTTTCAAAGGACTCTTAAAGACACTCAGGTTATGTCTAAGTGACCTCAGTGACTCAGAGGACTCTAGTGACCTCAGAGTGACTCTGGAAAACAAGTTGGAATGAGAGTTTCTGTGCATCTCTCCAGAACAAACATCCGAATTGGAACAACTGAGTGAACCCGTGACTGTGGGCTTGCCAGGCACCTTACAGGAGCCATGTGCCATATGGAGGACTGGATGAGTAGGGGCACAGCTAGCAGGAGCAGTTATTTACCACAAGCAGTAGTGACAAACCAGTGGTGGACACAAGCAGGCCAGGACATCAGAGAGCCTGCTGCCTCTGAGGAGCAGTCTGGTGGCCTTTTGCTGAGACAGCCCCCCCATCTCAGCCCAACGTGGTCAGCTGGATCATTGGAGACTTGACTCCAAGAGATCTGGGGATTCCTGTCATGCTCCATTCCCAAGCAAATGCAAGTGGGGAGACAATAATTCCCTCCTCCCTTAGAGCAGCATGCTTCACTAACCAACAATAGTCAAGTGAGTCAGATGAAGGAAATCAAAACCAAATTTTTAATAGTCTCTTTCTTTATCCAATGTCCTTTAACAATTTAATAACACTCAATACATATATAAAAATTAAAAAGGCAAAGAAGAGGGGGAAAAAGAGGGGGGGAGGGGGGGGGGGGAGAGAGAGAGAGCAAGCGTAGGTTAAAGAAAGATAATATGACCTGTCCAACGATCAGGGCAGTAAACAGCATGGGGTTTCAGGCCAGCTGAGGGGAATTCCAAAGAATTGCTTTTGTCCCCTGCCTTATATCCTACATTAATGCAGAGCTACAGTGCGTGTAGCCTTAGGATATGTTTCTTCAGTTGGCCTACTTGCATTGTCATAATACGTGTAAATTATAGATAAGGGGGGGCTGGTTGACATAATATAGCATAACAACAGGGGAAAGGAAACTCCAAGTGGTTCAACAAACACTTTTAGTACCATAATTTTTAGGAAACTGTCAAGGCTAGCTTTCGGTCACAAGTTGTTATGGTATAGCTTAACATAAATGATAGTTCCTAAATTGTTAATAGTACAAGGATAGTTCTGCAGTTGTTTAAGCTCTTGACATGAGTCTAGGCCACAGCTTCTGGTGACAGATAAGCAGCAAAGGGAGTGACAGAGGCACTTTCTGCACACCTGGGACATCTGTCAACAGACAGTGGGTGCCTACCTGGCTTCCACCTAGTTCCATTGTTGCACACTGATGGCAACCCCTTGTTCAGCAGGTCTTTTACAACTGAGCTGAGCCTTACAGTTCCACACATCCAACACCCACACCTATCCAATAAGGAATGTGCCTCCTGGGGGCATGCCCTGCAGCAGCCACCATAGCCATCTGCTCCTTGGGGCATCAGTCAGATAGATTCCCATCCTCATGAGACGGCTCCTAATCTAGACTCTCTGCACACACCACAGCTCTTGTCTTGTCCCCGCCAAGAATTTTTATCCTCTGGATGGTACTAATCAATAAGACAGAGAATGAAGTAACTGTTTTAACATTTTTTTTTAAGTGGAGCTACTGTAGTTGTAAGTTACTGATCAACCTCTATAATTAACTCAATATTATTTTCCCTTGCAGACATTTAGCGCAAAGCAAACTCATGCTTTTAAAAAAGACACAGAGATGACTATTCATCAAAAACAATACCCAGCATAGGAAAAGAATGGCTATCCCCTTTTGATCAGAGACAAACCTCACTTCAAGTGAAAAAGAGACTATAACAGTTTAACAGTTTTAGTGCCATAATAAACTAAAGTTATATTGCAGTGCTGTCTGCAGTGCCTAGTAAAAGCAAGCACCCCAATCTACCGGAGTAGACCCCTGTCTCCATATAAATGCTGACTAAATAACTAAATCACCTTAAAGGATTTTACTGTCCTCCTGCTAAATAAGCTTTATGAGCCATTTGCTCAATTCAATCCTGTGTCTTGTCGAGAGCGCTGGCTATATACCACACTTGTCAGCATTTGTTCTCACCTTCTATTCAGTTGTATATTTTTATACATTGACAGCTTCTATCATCAAATTTAATCACCTCTTTTAGACAAAGAAATAATTTACTACTGAGGTCTTCTTTTATTTGCAGTAACCCTAACAAACCAATTTCTCAGCAAGCCCTCAGACAATTAAAATGCATGTTTAATTTCTATAGAACAGACGTGATGTAGAAACCATCTACATGGCACCAGGACAAGTGCATAAGGATGAGACACAGATGCTACTGGCTTTTTAAAAAATTATAATTATTTTTACCTTAGTCCCATTCATTTCACTGCCTTCAATGAAAACACATCTTCTGCAAAAGATTTTCTACTAAACAAATTTATCTGTGAACTTGAATCACATCTTAGCACAGTCAGTTCCTTTGAAACATTTTTTCTGTTTCCATTCCATAAAGAAAAAATAAGTATCTGAGGTCGGGTGAGACTTGTTTTCACCTTTGTAACAAGCATTTCTAATATTCCTTGTCTTCCATTTTAGCATACGTTTTTCTCTTGAAACTTGCACAAGGCAGTGCAGACCCTAGGAATATCCATATATTTGCATCAAGACAAAGTCACCTTTGGATATTCAAGTCTCAAGAGTCAATGATGCCACACAAAATAAATGCACAGAGTGTGGAATACAGTTATTATGATTATTGACTATGAAAGAAAAGGTGTAATTTCCATCACTAGCAGGGAACCCAGTACCTGAAGGAATGGACACTCTAATACTAGATGTAATTAAGCAAAATGTACTTCACAGAATTGTCTCGAGATTTTGGAACTATTAAAAGCAGAACAATGCATTTAGAAATGTATTCCCATGATAGCACAAATGAATAGCACTGAAGTGTCACAGATCATGATGGAAGATGTCTGATAAATCTCTTTGCCTATTTTGATGTATAGGCCATTTCCTCAAATGCACTTTTAATAATGCTTTTTGAAGCCACTGAGAATTTCCCAAGGGAAATGTATACAGGTCTACCTGTTCTCAAGAAAATCTTTCCTCCATAGGGTGAGGAGCAGACACAATATTTGCAAAGACTGTTTTGTAAGAAAAGCATTTCTGTTGCCAGTGAGTGTTCCCAGCCAGTGGAACACAGCTTGGAACAGTCTCTACTAGACAGTAGAGGTGGAACAAGGCTTTTCAAAACAAGGAGTTGATTCCAGAAACTAAGAACTTCCTGTAAATAACTGATCTACCACAAAAGAAAAGGAAATGGAAGGGGAAGTAGCTTCTTCAGGCTTCGTTGTAATGCTAATTTATGAGATTAACTCTCCAGAAGAGGAAATGCCATGGTACAGCTTCTAAAGTGTGGAGAATTTAACATACATTTAAAATACAGCAATCTGGCAGATTAGCGTGCAATGTTCTTTGTTATGCCACTCACGGAGTCATAAAAAAACCCACACTGAACAAGCCAGAGGTCAGTTTAATGCGTATCTCTAGCTTGGTTGTGAAGCCACCATAGATCACATTTTTGGCTTATCACATGATGCCATCTGAGATGGACAAGAATCTGGTTTGCACCATGTTATTTTTACCACTTACATTGGCAGTGATTCAGATCTCTATCGTCTCACCTGTATTACATGTCCACAGAAACAAAAATATGATCTAAATAGCCCTAGGATGACTGCAAAGAGCTGGCTCTCGGGCAAGCAGAAGGGCTCTCATACAAAGGACAATCTGCACTTGATCCGACAATAATCCTTCCGGTCACAGACATGAAACAACACTGAGAAAATGGCTCCAAAAGGTGATAATAATCTGCTTCCATAGCATGATGTTGCCATGTGAAGCATGCAGATAAAATAGGCCACAGTCTTCCCTGGGAACTTGCTCTCTGGAGCAGCTGCAGCCAGCCCCGCCATGTTACACAACCTTTGCACTGTTCCTCAGCACTTGATCTGGCCCAGAGCATTACATATACATCACTTCATGGCTTATCACATCAGCTGGCAGAGAGGCTCCTGAGTTACACCACTCCCTTGAATCTTGTGATAGCCCACAAAATGAACATATGTTGCTCACCTGACCTCTTACTTGCTTGTTGGAAATGCAGGTGACAATGTATGATGCAGCTTCACATACCTAATAAATACATAACTAGCATTAGAGCTACAGTATATAATAAATACATTTTGATTCAGGACTTGCATCTTTTACAGCAACTATTCAGGACTGGCAATATAGCAGAAAGTGGATCATCTATTAGCAGGATTGATATTTAATTGGTGGAAAAATTGTCGCACGTAAAAAAGGACAAAGAGAATTAATGGAAATGCTCTTTCAAAAGCTGAATTCAAGTACAAGAAAACCATCTTGCAATTAATTTTGGCTATAAACATATAGTCACCTGATGGAATTCTTGGACATGCATTCTATTTTGTTTTCATACAATGTGTACCTGTTTAGCAAAGAAGGAAGTATATTTATTGTTAGTTAATAAACCAGCCTGACTTTATGGCCTTCTACTTAACCCTAACAGACAAGCTGAACTCCTTAAAACAGTTCCTGCAAGTTTCAAGACAATAAAATGTACTAGTTTATCTTTGAAAATATCTGAGACCTGAATTCAACCCAAGCTCTTTCAAAGTGGTACAGAAGCCTGAAGGCTGGCCCGGGTAGTAGGTGATCTTCAAAATGAGAAGGTTTCCAAAACCTCATGATTAATAAGCATAACATATGAAAATCGTTTTTAATCTTCTGGTTTGGCCTGCTTTCATAAGTTTTTTGGGAGAGTTGTGTGGGTTTTTTTTTTCACTGGGACTCTGTGGATCTTTTTATTAGAAAGTCTCTGGCCACACAGTTGTCTCCAGATCACCATGAATTGTCAGCAGACACCGACTCAGAGAGCGTGCAGTTATTCCATCTGTGCCTCTCTCCTCTGCTGTGCAGTAAGTATGTAGCTCCTTCATACCATGCTCACTTAGCCAGTGCATTACATAAGCTCCCCAGGTCTCCAAGTACTTGAGTCTATTTGACCTAAATAAATACCCAATTCTGCCACCTTTAAGCAGACCACAAAAATTTTCCAATGTGCCTCTTCTCATAGTGTAGTACTACATTCAGTAAACATGGTAGAATCCAGCCTGAAGAGGCTTAGCCATGGTACCACAGATGGACAAATAAGCTTTGCTGGGAACAATCTCTGAAAGCTCTCTCTAAATTTACCCTGTTCTCTACCTTCAAGAAATCACTGATAGATGACTATAATGCCAGCCTCATTTTTATGACTACCAATAAAGCCTACTATGAACAGAAGATGTGCTGTTACAGACCATCTGATTGTTTGTTCTGTACCTCTTCAGTGCTTGAGCTCTGTGTCAGAAGGCAACACCCATGCATGCTACAGCCAGTTGCTGTAAAGTATCTGAAGTCACTAAATTTTTTTCCCTATGGAGTTAAACACAGACATCAGGATTTACAGAAACGGGTGCAAAGTCCCAACCCTCCCATCTGTTCTCTGCTTTGAACACTAGTTTGGTTGTTGGACTGAAAATTTCAGCAGTACTATTTGTCCACCTTACTAATATCTTGGAGGCCTAAATTTAAACTCCGTAAAACAAGCCAGGGTTCACAGAGCAGTAAAGTGCACTTTAGTCGTTTGTGTAACAGCACAGACTCTTGAATGATTATATCAAATATAATGAAAATTCTACACATTAATTTAAGATAGGAAATACAGCACTAAAATAAGATAGTACCTCCTACTGTAATTCTTTTCCCTGAGGACTTTGCTGCTGTAGGCCCCAAAGAAAAATGACAGGCAACGCAGTTACACCCCTTTTTAATTTGGTCCCTAGAGTTCACTTTGAAAATTTATAGTTTTTCCTTGTCCCTTTTAATTCTGATTTTTTTTTCAAAACATTAATAAGATTTTCTTACTGGTACTTACAGTTCATTACAGGTGTGGTGGTACCGGTATGGTGTAGAATGCGATGAGTTATGAAAGCTCATACTGCACGCAAAGACAGAGAAAAGGCAACATAGATTCATCTACTCTGATCCCAAGTCTTCTACCAGGAAGCCTTCCTTTCCCCTGGGTGTTCATGTGCACATAGGCACATTCTAAATTTTCTCAGGACCTCTTTCCAGTCTGGTTTCTGTCACAATCACACCACTTCACCAAATATACTTGCCACCACAAAAGACCTTTTCTTCAACAGTAAGCATTTAGGATGTCCTGTGAAGAAGTCTAGGGGCTTCCTCATGCTAAGAGCATAGTGAAAATTTTGGAGAAATCCTATCCCTATTAAAAGCAATGGTATCTTTGCCATGAACTTCAACACTGTCAGGATTAAGCCCCCTCTTGATTTATGACATTGTTTTGATTATGAGTGTTCCTGAGAGGAGATTTTGCTGAGTAGCCAATAAAAATCATATGTCAGTGCGGCTTCAGTCATGACTTTTCCCTAATTTGCATAAAATGACTCAAGATTTGAGTTTCTGTGGAAAAAATAAATCAGGTAAGTTTGGTTTAGTTTTAGGTTTCACTGGAAAAGTTACATTGAACTTTGGTATGTCACTGTTTGCTTAAAAAACATTCTTCCTGAATTCCACTACACTTTTTTTTCCTCTAAAGAGTTTTAGGTCATTCTTACTAGAGACGAGTGGATTTCATCAAGCTGTAGAACTACTTTGATGGTCTGGAGTGTATTTTACCGGGTCATGGGTTTGCTGCCTATAACATTTGCTTAAGGAGCATGTCATCACATCTCAAACAAAAACAGTACTGTCATTTGAGCACTTTTATCAGGCTTTGCTGTCCTGGTATGCAATGAACCACAAAACTTGTTATGTACACTTTTAAATTATTACTTTACTGGGACAAGTGAATGAAGTGAAATTTGTATTTTGGGCTGCTTTGGTGTTTTTCTGGCTGCTAGAACTGTGCAGTTTTAGGCTGTGGTGGCTGGCGGGTAGAGCTGGCTTGTCAGATTTCTTTTGCCTTATGTACGTTTGTGTGTGTGGTTTAGTGTTTGTATGGTAGGTTTTTTTTAGTTTGCTTGGTTGGTTTTTATACTGTGAGTTGTTGGATCCTTATTCAGTCTGGGTTCTGCCATCACATGAAGATGCAGCATCATGGATGGAGTAAAAGGGTATAGGTGGCAACTAAAACCAGCAAGTCTTCAGTTTCCTATGGTATCCGCTCTACTGAGAATCTTTAGATTGTGTCTAAAACACATATGAGTGTCCCTAAATACTCAAAAAAGATCTATTCAGGGCACCGTATCACTCCATTCCAAAGCTGCTTATAATTGTCAATATATCTTCTAGTCTCTTTACCTAAGAATATTTTGAGAAATCGGCAGAATAAATAACCAGGGTTTATTCTGAATATTACAACATCAACATACATTTATATGAAAGTTAGAGGGAGGCCCTCTCCCCTTTTAGTGCAGATGAATTATTTAAAAGGGAGGAGGGAAGAGATAGGATCATAACCAAAGTACGTGCCTTATCAAAATTGTCAGGGCTTTTACATTCCATTTCCGTGTGATAAGACTCTTGTGCTGAGCTGGTATTCGGAAGTGAGCCCAAAGGGCTGACTGATAAGTTTACAGAAGGAAGGAAATAATCAATTTAGGGCTGTTACTGAATGAGCTCTTATCATGTTCATTTCCTCACTATTGCTTCTCAAGCTAAATATTACATGTTTAGGAGGAACTTCAAAAGTTTTACCATTCTAGCCTCTGCATTTTATTAAGTAAAACTTTTTCAATGGCACAAAGCATTTGCTTTCACCACAATAAGAGTACAATTCACACACTGACGAACTTTCATTTTAAGACACTGATATTTATACTAAAGGAAGTAATACATTCTTTCAGGAAGACTATGTTTTTCCAGCACACTATTTAATATTTCAGGCACAGTAGAGAGATTTTAAAAGGTACTAATAAGTAGTACACTAATTTCCCCTTCCGCCTCCATGGATTTTCCTCTCCTTCTCCTGTAATGCACTTTGTTTAACTGGGTTAGTCTACTTATTCTCCAAGAAGTATGTTTTTTTAAGACCCTGATGACAACAGCATGATTTGTGGGTGCACATGACTTGTCATGCTAAAATTAAAAAATGTGGCTCTTATTTTGAGTCTGCATTAAACCATTAAAAAAAAGTACATTATGTCTGGTAAGTGACTGACTATAGCCCCTTTGTCTACAGGAGCTTTGCACGGCTCCTGACAGCTTCACTGAGAGTAGAATTGGTTCCACGGGATCAAAATTCAATCACTGGGAGAGAGTGGGGAGGGAGAGTCCCAACTTAAAAAAAAATAAGGTAGTAGTAATTAATAGATTTGAGTTGGTTGTATCATGAATTGGTACTCAATGTAAAACAACTACAGATTTAATACAGTACAGCTTTCACATGAACTGTTCTCTGAGGACAATATTTTTTTCTCCATACTTGATCTGGCTCATACCCTGGTCACAGTCAGTACTGAGGACTTACTTAGGTCTTAGCTGGGATGTTTATTTTTCCACAAACACAGATTACATTTGTATCCTAACATGTTTGTTGACTGGATTGTGTCCAATCATTAAGAAAAACCACTGAGATGCTGTAACACTCCCATTGCTATAAAACATTCTTCCTTGGCATCCAACCACTACAGCAAGTGCTGTGGAGTACACCAGTTGTGGCCAATTCCCTGTGTCAACAAAGTGCAACTGAGAAAAATGTCAGAAAAAAAAAAAGGTGCCTTGGATAGATATCTGCAGTGCATTTACATTTAGAACCAAAGTATGCAAAGCCTCACTGTTCATTTGAAAGGGGAGGGGGGGAACCAAAACAAACAAAGAACCCCAAAACATTGAAGTGTTGAAATCTTGATAATACAAGTAGAGTATTGGGGCTTTTTTGAAGTCTTTGGTTAAGTTAGGGGCTGACTGATGTTTTGCTTTTAGGATACACGTGAAGTATAACCCACGAAAAGCCACAGTTGTACTGGCTTGTCAGGAAAATCACTAGCAAGATGCAGCAAAGGTTATATCTTACCTTCTTGCATAAGAGTATGCCTGCTATTTCTCACCTGGCCTTAGTGGATATGGATCTAGTTAAGTACTCAATTGCCACCTGATAGTAGTTGGCATGAAAAAAAGAATAAGAAAGATCATGCACTTTTCTGTGTTTCTTGCAAACATTGACTTGTTAATTCTCCCTTAGACACGACAGTGCTTTCAATGCTGGAGCCAGTTTCCATAGTCATGAGGAACCGCAAACAATACAGAAAGCAATGGACTCATTATTAAATAGAGCAAGTAACTAGGGAGAATGTTCCATGAGTACCTGTCCTTTGATCTCCTGAAGGACACATATCGTAAGAGACAACCTCTCAGAATATAATCCAAAACTTTCCTACTTGTTAGGCCCCTTTGTTAGTGTAGTACTGCAGTGCTTTTGATCTGAGGTCATGCTCAGACAGGAGCACAATATATAGCAAAAGAGAAACTCTGGCAGGGCTGCCTCCCTGAGGGACCTTGATTCTGGAATTTACTTCTTCCCCTGATCCAGCGCAGCCTCAATTGTTAGACCATCAGGGCACTTTGTGAGGTTCATCCGTTCCACTGCGAGTAGCCTCCTTCCCAAAGCTACCATTACAAACACTTGCCTTGCTCAAGTTACAGCACTGTTGGATCCAGGTATTTCATTCTAGCACATCTTTAATTTACAGGGCTAGATTTATTTATGCAGCAGACCACTTCCCTCCCAGAAAGATTAGGTACTTTTCATCACCTATAATGAATATATAGTTTAATGAATTCATCAAGAGTCTGATTGAAAGACCTTGAAATGAAGGGGAGTCTGTTCAACAGTTTGCTGCCTCAAGAAAATAGAGAACACTCAGCTTGGATTTTATATAACACAAAGGATGATGCATTTGTATTTAACAGCCAATTTTAAACAAGAAATTTAATGCTCCTCTCCCTGGGCCCCATGATGTATGCAGTCTCAGCTAGGCTTTGATCCAAAACCCTTGACCTAACTCTTCTAGGTACAAATACTGCAGAAGTTGTTTGATATGGATGTTCTCTAAACTGTTTCACAGAGAGCATTCAAATAAAACAGGCATTGTACTTCAGTAGGCAGTCCTATACTTCTGTAGGAAAGCTGACATTAATTTACAGAGAGGGCAATGAAGTTGTCCAAGGATCATCAGGTGCTGAAGAGAGGGGCAGGCCTTCCTGCTGTCCAGCGCATCCAGTAAGATGAGAAGATCACTGAAACAATGTGGTAATGAGTAACGAATTGTTCTGAGTGAGACTTTCTGTGGTACTGTGTCTGTACACTTTATAAATCATTAACAGCTTTGTTATGTGAGTTGTCCCTGGTACCTTGTAAACAGAGCTTCTCCATGCTCTGTTGATCTTTCCCCGGCAATTTGTTGCATGCCTAATAGCTGCTTAAATAATTTCTGGCATCTAAAAGCGTAGATCTAAAAGCGCAAACCAGAACTCTTAGGCTTAGCTGCCGAATCTAGATAACTACCACTGAGCTTGAAATATCTATGTTTGGGTGCTTGACATTATCGGTGCAGCATGCTCTGAGACTCTACAGCAAGTTTATTCTATTAAGTACCTAGCTCCTGTTTCCAGTGCCTCCAGTTAGGGAACCAAAATTGGAAATTCTGGTCCAAGGGCTGAGACACTCCAAAAAGAGGTGAAACTCTGGAGCAAGTCAAATTTGTGTTAATTCTCTGGATGAGAGTACTAATTCTGCAGAGTGACAAGAGCTCTTCATGGCCCAGCATTCCCAAGTAGTCACACCTCTCTAGCAGGTGACCCCTGTGTGAAACACCAGCATTTATTGCCTACACAGTCTCCTGGAAAACAGGGACACTAACTCTTATGGACTCCAAATTTAGGATTATTGTCTCCTCTGAGCTGTCAGAGGCCAAGATATAAGGACAACTTTTACAGGAACTGTATGGGTCTTGCTAACACCTGTCCTCTTGGAAAAGGAAGCATGGAGATGTTGGACAACTAAAAAACAAAGGAAAAAGACATCCCATTACATACAAGCAGAAAATACTTTTTTGAGTGCAATGAAGCAAAGGTTCTTTACTAAAGAATCTGAGTAGCACACAGAGGAGCTGCTTCTTGTAGGGAAGGGAAGTACTCAGTCTTGGTTTGATTACCTCCACAAGCTTTAAAGCATAAGCACAGCAAAGTTTGATCTAAAAGTCACAAGTAAACTATGCACATGGCATAATTCATCATTTGTCTACATGGGTTTCATTTCCATCGTATGTGGAAGTGCTAGACAGGCTGTTTAACCTCTTAGATTCAGTTTGTCTGTATAAAAGGGATAGTAATACTTTCCTCAGGAGGTCATTTTTGCATTATTATTATTGCTGTTACAGTTGATCGTTATTACTAAACCAGGTAATTGTTACATCAGTACCATGAGTTTATGTCATCAGGTTAGGATTGCTAGGTTGTCATTACACTCATAGTTAATGATAAAGTGGGTTGGCTATTTTTTCATACTCTCTATGATAATGAGAAAATCTAAATATACACGTACTATGGGCTGATAACACCAAATTCTGTGTACACTGGCAGACCCTAGAAACAGAAAGTTTAGTCAGATGGCAATAGATTTCAGCAAAATACTCTGGATTTCCACCAAGAAGGATGAGATTGGATGGAACTTTTATTAAATTCGCCTGTGTTTGTAATCACAGGCTTACTAGCCTTCTACCAAAATCTGACCTAAAAGACGTCAGTACTAGTGCCAAAAATTGCATTCTGGCCAAAACAAATATTTTACTTTCAGTAAATAAATTCTCACTTTTCTGTCTAAGACTAATGTTGTTGAATTACAGCTGAAAAGATCAGAATCCCTCTTATACTGCTTCCAGTATAAGCTACTAATGAACATAAGGGACATTCTGCATCACAGTCCAAGAGCCAGCAGGATCTTCCAATAAGAGTCTAGGAACTCCACAGAAGCACGATCTAATGGAAAAAATATGACCAAATGTAATCCCCAGTAGAAATGTTCCTTATATCTGTCTTTTTCAAGAAATATTTTTACTGGTGTGACATTAGCTAATTCTTGTAGTTCTCAACTCTGCCTACAAAAGTATTAACAAGAGGATTTTAGAAAAATATGGCATATAGCACAGCTCAAGGCTCTGCATTAAACTGCAGATTATAGCCTTTTTTAAAATTCTAATTCATTTATTGTAAAAATCAAGTAAGGCACTTCATTTTCATCAGGGGTTTGCTCTGGTGCTCTTTAGCGTAATTTGATAAAGACACAGGAAGAGAAAAGGCAGCAAAATGCTGATAGAGATGGTAAGTTAGGAAGTTTTTAACTTTGCCATAAAACTGATATCCCCACAGCAAATCAATACTGAAATCTCAGTCTGAATGCCAACCAGCCCTGTCGGACTTATTTTCTTGTATTTTCCTTTTTCGGTACACAGGAAGCTGTGCAGTCTGAAGCACTAAATTAGGCATCTGTTTTCTCAGTGTTAACAGCGCAATACAGCAGGTCACTCCAGCCACACTCCTGAGGTCTACATTCAGGCTCCCTCCATCCGAGAGCACCATTACAGCTGCGGAAGGCAGTTATGTGCATCACTCACAGTGTGGCAGGAAATTGGTCACAGCATGGTGTACATTTCTCCTTGTTGTTATCATTATTTTCATTCACAGAAACAATTTAATAGCCAACAGAGGAAGAAACTGCCATGAACATTAGGCTGTTTTGTCTAGGATCCTGGCTCCAAGCCTTGAATTTTTGTCATTAGGTGATATGATAACATTAGCAAATAATAATGATAATACTAATATGATAAGCAATATCAGAAGATAAAAGGAACACAATGTCTACTGTAACTGCTCCTTGACTGTTATTTTGTCTTTTTCTCACTTGCATTATGGCACACCACTGATTATCTGCTTTCCTGTATGAGTCACATCACAAATTATATCATTTATCCTTTCAGGGGGTTCAAATGATATCATAAACCATGGAGAGCAAAGCTTGCCTTGCACCCTAATGTAATCTAAAGTGCCTGGTAGTATAATTGTCTGCCTGTTGATTGCTCTGCTTATAGGACATTTACAGCAAAATAAAACAGTATGTCTGACTGCATTTTTTTTTCTCTATTTCTCTCATTCTTTCATACGTCTACATCTGATGCTTTCTCTCACTTTCTCTTGCCTACCCTTCCACTGCTTCCCTGTCCTTTCCTTTCCCAGCTTCCTTCCTTCCTCCTCAGTCTCCAGTGATAAATGAATCCTTTCATCTTCCTAAGCTTGAGACTGAAATCATGTCCACAACACCCTTTAAAAATTATTTGGGCTCTTTTAGGTAGGTGAGGTATTCTATAGGTTTTAACCAAGTGCACACAAGAATGCACTGGACACGGTGTCCAAGTGAGCATGGAGCCATCCAGCAAATCTAATCAAACACAACCAAATCAAAGAGAAACCACAGAATCTGTACAAGAATGTACTCAACAGCTATGCTTCACTGTCTTCCCTCATCCCTCTCACCTGCTCCATAAATTTGGGTCACAAAAATGTTTGGTAAATGTCATACAACCTTCATCTGAACCTCCTAACTCATCAACTTTTATTGCATTTATTTCCTGAATATAATTAATATTTTTTAAAAAAATTTGGTGATTTCTAAACACTTATAACTCAGTGCTACAGATTACCACTTTTTTTTTTTTTGTAAAAGTTTTGTGTTGCTAAGGCAGAAGATAAATCTGTTTTCCTTGTATCATCCTGGTATAAGATGATGAATTTTTTTTAAAGAAGCCAGGTTAAAAAAAGTTTTTTCAGAACTACACATACAGTTTCTATGCATTACATTTCCAGGCTACACCACATGGTGGTTTTTTTATTTCTATTTGCACAAAATTTTTGTGTGCAAAGCGCTATTGCACATCTTATGCATACAATTCTTTATACATTTTTCTCTGAATAACTGTATTTTCCAATTGTTGTAAAATTATCAAGCATCGTTCCATTGCACGCTGAAGTTTGTAAAAATCTGTTTTCTAAAATGCAGGCTGAATTCACATCATTCAGTTCTGACATATATTCTATAATATGTCAAAAGTCATAAAAATAATCCCATAACCATTGCATTCAACAAGACTCTACTATGATTAGCTGCTACCAAAAAAACAAATGTTTTAAGATTTTAAAAATTAAGTCAATGTTAGTTGTTGTGCTGTCTGCTTCATGCAATTCAGCTTGAAATATAATGCCTATCAAGGCTGTATTTTAGAAATATTTTCCCACAATTTCCGAATGATGAAAGAAGTGGCCACATAAAAAAGTATTTTTCTCTAGTGCTTCACGTACTGCATGTTATGGCATGACCTCTACTTTCACTATTCACTCTTTATTCTGTAAATAATAGATAATTATACATTATATAAAACTATAATAATTGTTAATTTGTCATTTTCAAAGAGCTGCCCAGAAAACAGAGCTACCCATGAAGTGTATTTGTTATTACACAACTTGTTTTTAAAAAGACTATCTCTACGACCACCAATATATGGAAACTTCCATTTTTCTTCTTTAAAAAGTATAAACACACAGTTTATTTCCAAGACTGGCAGAGAAATTCCTTTCCTAGCTTGTGTTTCATAAATGCACCATAAATATTCTTCATTTCAGTGTTTCAATACTTCCACTAGCATTTAACAGTGATTCCACATCATTTTTTTCAGTTTTGTTCATGGCTTGCAGAATGGGCAAAACCACCAGAAATCCATAATCTTCAGTAGCTATTTAGACCTATTGTCCCTGAGCAGATTTTATGCCTCTGCATAGGGTATCATGAGGCCTAGGAATGATAACATGTGACAGGTTGGGGAACCTTTACCTCCATCCTTGCAGCCTCTGTTCTGGGATTGTGACACCCAAGTCTTCGAGCTGTGGGTTATGCCAGGGATGGCCCAAGGAGTTTTGACCTAATTTAACTGTGATTAACAGGAGCAAGAAAGTGGAGAAGTGAAGCACGCTGCTGCATCTAGCAACCGAAGGATTTTGTTGCTCTCAGCTCACAAGTTGTGGATAAGTGCCTCAAGAAAGTAATTTTCAAGTTTGCACTAGGAATGAAGACCAAGGGCTCCAAGCCTCCGAGGCATTAATAGTCAAACATTACAATTTTTACTGAGTGATGGAAAAGTTAGAAAGTGGGGTCATGATTTTTCAGGTATTGGAAGGCCTGAGTTATGTTAAGAGTGTAGAACAGAAATGTTTTTCTTTTAATCAGATTCTGAATGAATACTTGCACCATCTCAGCAAAATGGCACTGGGCTACAATTCAGCAAACAGAAAATACCAAAATGCTGATATGTAGTACCTCCAAGTGCCTATTAAAAGTCACATAGTGTTCACATGCCATTACACATTACAGACATTTCATACAGTGTCTCGCTGGAATAATGGTGGTCTTGCTTTTCTTTCCAAAAGTGAAAGGTGTAATTCCAGTGCTTTTTTGAGAACTTTTTTGCAATAATAACCGTTGGTTCAAATCATATCTGGAGGAATAATCTGACTTGCCTACATTTCCACACATTTATGGTTTACATTCAGCTCTCAAAATGTGGTTCCAAACTACCAAACTCACAACAGCTGTTTTTAGAAACTAGCATTTCTTATCATTTGGTATCAATAATTAGAGCCCATTAGAGTATGGAAGGAATGCCACAAATGAACCAGGGTCCTAGAGTCCTAGGAGATTTGTTTCAATTTCTAATCAAACTGGTTCCTAGACCTAATTCAATCAGACTTTTTCCTACATGTTGGCAGGAAAAGGACTTTTTTTTTTCCAGAAGCAATTACTGTAAATTTAAATGGCTAAGCACTCAAGCAGTATATTAACAATTCTAAATCCTTTTCTTCTGCTCTTGATCATAAAAACCCTTCCTTCCAAGCAACAGTAATGCCCCTCTTTATAGCATAAAAAGTATAAAGACCATCTGGGCTAGCATGCCTGCCTTTTTCATGCTTATACAGATTCAAGGTAACCCATTCCAATGTTTCAGACTCCCTGATCTCTTTAGAAATAACCGGAGACTTCATACAGCTTATCTCATACCCAGGATCTTTTGAAATACATCAGAGGTATTAGACATGAGGGAAGATGGGGAAGGAGGGGGAACGAAATAAATTGATATGGTATTATTACCCGTGTTTACTTCAAGATCACTTGAAAGAAATTTGTCCAGTTAGAGGATAGTGACTTTCCATGTTACAATCAACAAGGGAACCAAGTACATAAGTAATACTGACTTTCGCTACTAAAAGCAGTGTACTACTGCTTTAAATGTTAATCATGTGGTGACATGACATGCCTAAGTGTTGAAAAGACAGCACCCCACGATAATGAAAAGTGACACAGTGCAAGGAAAACCTATTTGCAGCTGGGAAAAGCATCAGATTTGTATAATGGGCCTCTCAGAAAAAACAGCATAGACAATTGGAGTTGTATAAATATATATATATATATATACACACACAGAAAGAACGGGATAGAAAAATAAAGGCTGATAGGTTAAATTTACAAGAGCACAGAAGCTGGTTTCTAGTTCTTGAATTGAAAACAAACTACACTGAATGTATAACTACAATCACACCTAGTACCACAGAATATCTGTTCACTTCTGGTGACAAACTTACAAGTGGTTTAGTATTTTTACTCTATTTCAGTTGCCAGTTTGATAGAAGTACAGCAGATTGCTGAGTCACATTTACAACCAACAAGCAGCATTGATTACCTAAGAGCTCTGGAGAAGGAGGTATGAGGTATATCTAGGATATTCAAACAACTTCTACAGGAAAAGCCTTTTCCCTGGATCTCAGATGCACCAGCCTAAAGGACTGGGAGTGCCAGCAGTCCCTGGCAGAGCAGAGGACAGTTACTAATAGGTAGCTGCTTCCAGCTTGCAGCACCTCTACAGAGAACTCCTTTCTTTGCACCATATAGCATTTCTTGCTATCGTTTTCATGGACAACCTCAGAAGAACAACACACACAACTACCCATAGGCAGTGCGAGGTGGCAGGAAAGTTCTCTTTACAGGACATTCTCCAATTATCCTAGTTTAATGGCGTGTTTTAAAATAAAGGAAGGTCACTCCTTCATAATCCACATTCAAATAATATTGATGTTATAATGCAAAACCACACAGGCAACAAAATAGAAAGACTATATAAGAATGGGCAGGCATTATCCCTTCTGGGATATCAGCTGATGTTGCACAGGCTTCAGAGAGGCAGATCTCTGCATTCCTTCCCCTTCATAAATTCATAGCAGCGTCACCACATCCCTTCAGCACAGTTTTTAGTTTAAAGAATAGTCCTATGGAGTTTCCATACCCAATGAAAGTACTGAATCTAAGTGTGTTAAAAAGACTAAAGGAACATACCAGGACCATGTCATCTGCAGTAAAAAAAAAAAAAAAAAGACGCAGCATAATGTTTATACTTATGACTTTTACTTCAGTGACTTGGTTTCATTATATTTTACGCAAACACCTACCATTAAAGAATTTTTTTGCTTATTTATTAACACCTGGCTACATTGTTTTCCTTTCATTACATTACATTTCATTACATGAAAAAAGGTTATGATGTTTACCCCCCCCTTAATAAAAAGGCTCCTTTTACTGTAGCACAATGTGTTAGGAAGTTACCTAATTCCTAAATGCTAAATTTGCTTACAATTAAATTAACCTAAATGCTTAAATTGCTGACATTGCTGTAACTTACTCATGTTTCCTTCTTATTTATTCAAGTAACATTCTGTAACATTTCCTTATTCCAGATTTTCATTCTATTTTACCAACATAAAGGCAACCCTTTACATTTTAAGGAGAATGTTTTGTATTTATGTGATTTTTAAAAAATGTTTAATTAGATATTTTAACAATGTCTAGCTGTTAGGCAACAATTTACAGACAGGACTGATTACAAAGGTCCTAGATCACAAAGGTCCCAGTGCTTTTGAATGGTTTCTTTGCATTTTTGTCTATGCATGCTGCTGTATGCATAAAGGATGACATCACTCATCTGCATTATTGTGCTGTACATTCATCAAAGTACTGATTAGAATCTTAAAGTTCTCAAATAGCAGTAGAATTTAGTAATTTGTAATCAGATACATAAGAGTGAACAAAAGGAAGTATCAGTGCTTTCAAAGGGAGTTTGTGACCTTCTTGTGCAGGTTCTGGAATAACTTTCTCTGTTGATTTTAAATTGTACCTGAATGGCAATATTAACAAAGCAGCTAGATGTATATTACAGGTGAGGGAAAGTTTTCCAGTCAAGTATCTACTGTGTAATTACATCCTAATATATTACCATGTATTTAGGATTATTAGTACACAAGAAGACAGACATGAGCAGCTTAGTATGGTGAGACTGTCAGACTTTTAATTTGTTGTGGCTAACATTTCTAGCAGTGATTTTCTGATTTCATATGGGAATGCTGCTACATTGCTGATGGTTTTTAATTAATTTGAGGCTGTGAAAGCTTTTCATTGAGCATTAATGAGGTCCACAATGTGCATGTGTTGGACACTATGTGAAAAATTTAATGACATCTAACATGTAGTGGGTATGAATCCTCTCTCTCTAAGGACGTGTAGAAGGTTACAAGCCACATCATGATATGAAACAAGCCAAGCATTTTATTTTTATTTCCATCAAAAAGAAACTTATTTCAATAGCATATCTGTCTCCCTTTAGACTGATTTTTCTATCTGCATAAAATGTCAATAAATCATTCCATACTTGATTATTCAAACACAGAGCATATCCCAAAGAAAGTTTACAGTTTCAAGTCAAGACACCTTTGTCAATGACCTCAAGGCTCTCGCAGATCCCAGGTGGAACAAAGCTCACTAGTTCAGTTCTCACTTTCAGCCTCCCAGGCAATACCTGTTACTTCCAGTGTATTGTTAAGTTATTGCTTTGTGTACAGAACGCACATATGTTTAGATGATAGGCAGGGGGTCTTTACTCCCATCCAGCAAAGCCTGTCTATTCTTTGAAGCTATTGATTCATTTTGCATGAATTCATTTTGCATGAATCGGTTGATGCATTTGGGTGCAAACACTCGATCACCACCTCCTGCAGCAAGATCCAAGAGCAGCAACAAGAATCGGAAAGAGTCTCAGGACTTTCCATCCCACGTTGGGGCCTGCTGGGACCCCACTCAGCAGCACGGAGCTGCTTCAGACTGTTCAAAATTGCGTTCAGCTGCAACATCCTCCCGAGGGCTGTTTCAGCAGTTGGGGCTTGCCAGAGGTCATGTATGGTTTAAGTATCCCTCCTGCCTTGCCCCAGCTACATCCTGGGCGTGCTCCCCCTGTGAAAGGCAGAGCGAGAGGCTGCTCCTGCAGCTCTGCGGTACCGAGGAATTCCCTTGTGCACCAGTAGTGCAGAGGCAATGGATGCAAGCCAGGGATTTGGCGCAGAAACTGCTTATTTTAGATAGCGATTCTCACAACACACACAGCTTTCATTAAATGAAAATTGCCATGTGTTAGATAACATTATACTATCGGTGAGAAGGAATAGTGGGAAGGATTTCCTTCAACTGACTGGATACGAGGTACTTTTCTTAGGTTTTAAAAATGCAGTTTCAAACAGTTTCCCTCAAAATGTATAAATGTCCATTCATGCAGCTCAGGGGATGAAAAGTTCCTGCATATTCCAGGAATACAGTTACTTGTCTGCACATACATAAATTTTTGGAAACGCAACTGATTTCCTCTATTTCCAAAGACTGAGTTCACACCATATTATAACAGATCATTTCAGTGGGTCAGAGAAAACAAGAATTTGGGATCTAGAAGAAAGGTCCCTAATGGGGGCTCTCTAATTCTGCTGTTGCTGTTTTCTCCTGCAGACTTGTTTTTCAGAGCTCTTCCAGCACCAGCAGCTTCTGCTCACAGAAGGGTCAGAAATTTAAAAATTGTTGTTGTTGTTGTTGGCCATTCTTACAAAGTACACGGTTCCCATTCTGTAGCCCACATTCTGCCTTTGTTCATTCTCATTAAAAGCTCACTGACAACAAGCAGACTGAAAGGGGTGTAAATGAATGTAGATGCTGCCCCCCTCTTTCCTGAAATCCAGCCAAAATCATCGCATTTCATACATTCTGAATAAAATCATAAATCCTTCCCCATGGGGAGTAGGGTGTTCCCCTTGAAAGCTGGCCTGTGGTTGCAAACCGCTTAAGGAACATAGGCCAGGTTTCTAAGGCTCACGCTAAAACTGAAACTGAGGCATATGTAAGTTTTCTGTAGTACACAACTTTGTTTCCTTTTCATTGAAAACAATGTTTTGCATATTTTAAAAATAATATTCCCCTCTGAACCTGTATACTTGAAATGTATATAGTTGAGCTGCCAGATGCTATAAATTGTCCCAGCTCAACTGGACATAAGGAATCTATTCTGCCTTATGCAAGGGGAGGATGTGACCGTAAGCACAAAATTTCAAACCCATTTTTACACGCAGCTTTACTTATGCTAAGAAGTTGTTGGAGATTAGCCGAGCCTGACCTTTATGATATATTAAAATACTTTTGCCATACATTGCAAAGAGTTTTATATTCAGTCTTCACCACATAGATAACTATAAGAATGCACATAGGTTCCCATACTACTCAGCTATGGATATTAAATGTTATGTATTACTGTCTTGTAAAAACATATTTTGCATTTCTTTAACACAGTGAGTAGTGGTAAAGTAATATAATCCAAGCATGTCAAGTCTCTGTTCTAGCCAATAAACAGACTGTATCCCTACAGTCTCAGTACAAAAAAAAAAATCTTTTTTTTCTCACAATTATCATTATTAATCTTCTCCTGGATGGTATAGCCCACGGTATATTTATATGTTAGCAAAACTAGATTTCAAGAGGGACAACACTTGGGTGAAACATGCTTAGGTTTTGGGGTATTCTTGAGGGAAATCACATAAATAAATGAGCATTTTATTTATGTATCTATATCCATATATATATATATGGACTTATCCCAGAAAATAAAGACATGGCTACTTCACAGATATTCTGGTAATTTTGCTCATATATAATCTGAAAGTAATAATCTATCATAGCCCATAAAATAAGTGAAGTTCAGTAAATAAGCAGTTCTTGCCAGAAGTTGGAATGTTCTTCTAAAACGTCTGCTTGCTGTTTTTTGACTGATTCAGTGCAGCAGATTCATTAATTCATTAAACTCTTTCTTTGCATTAAAGATCTGCTGCTCCTGGCACCCACTGGCACTACCTGCACACCAGAAATTCCTGTCTCTTTAACCAGGAATATGTTTCTTTTTCAGCTTGCATTACAAAATCTGCAGCAATGGCACACTGTTCTGGGTTCATGTTCATCAATTAATTGTGTCAGTCATCTGGTTCAGGCACAGTATTGTTTTCTCTTAAACTAGGATGACTTTGTTCTCTTTCACATTTTACCTTTTTTGTCTTTTTTTCCTGCAACTGGATGCAAGGTAAAATGCTAAAGCACTGTAGAATCTACCTGCTTATAATTCAAAAATACCAAACCCAATAGTAGCTATCTTACATGTTAGAGCCTTAAGTTTGTGTTACAGTATTGCACAGGAATAGATTTAATGTGTTTAGGATCAGGAAATTGAAAAAGTGGTTTAAAGTCACTGTGCACCAAACCCTAAAGCTCCACCAGATGCAGGAATTTCAGACTCAAATTATTTGACATATTTCAGTATTCTTATGTGCCCCAGATGACAACATTTCCTGCTGAGGATTTTCCAGCTTCTGCCATGGGACTCAATTAAACAAACATCAGCCAACCTCTGACCTCAGCATGCATCTTTAATGATCGCATTATTTGCCCATCCATAAAGTGGACAACTCTAAGGCCACGGTTGTCACAATAACTTGGATAAGGTGTCAAAGAGCAAACTGCAAAACTGATGTTATGCAAGCACCAAGCAGTTTTTTTGACCAGCAAAGACTTCTCCAAAAAGGAACACAATCTGAAGACCACCACAGACCTCAACCACACTTTGTCTTTCATACTTCCTACTCTTACAAAATATTTATCTTCTCAGTGACGATGTTCTCAAAAAGCACTTTTTCCACATAATTCAGGGAGCTGCCTGGGCTCATACATATCAGAAACTACTAGCTTAATTCAATTAAACTATTTACTATCCTTTTAGGAAGTCAGCAGAGGTAAAATTGAAAAAAAAGGTATTAAAAAGTGCTCATCATGGCTATGAGCAGTAAGAGTAGAAGCAGTCTAAGTACAAGTACATACTCTCTTCCCAGCTGGGTCTCAAAAAGAAATTGCAGTTATTTGTTATGTTGTAGTACCCCATAATCATCTGCAGCTACTAAAAGCCATAGGAAAACACACTGCAATTTTTAGTAGCATTCACGGGAAGCATGGGATAGACAAGGAAGCTGGTTTACGTTTTCCAGTCCCATAAGTTGCTTCTGCTCATGCAAATTCTTCAAAATGTTCATTTTGTAATTTGAGATGGAAATGCATATGACTGACTCCTCTTGCCCTCATAAGCCCTGCCCCTTACTCAACACTTCCCCTCTGAATAACTCTAATAGATTAAAAGGAAAAAAAGCCTCAAGTCTTCCTCACAAGATTGCATCAACCTATTAGACTTGTTTTGAGAACAATTCTGCATGAGCTATGTACTCAGATGCTCCTTCTCCTTTCCAAAAGGCATCAGTGCATCTTTAGCTCGTATCTAAGACTGCCAGAGAAAAGTCAGCATGTAACTTCCTGTGCACAAGTACACTTAAAGCATCAGCAAGGAAGACACCCCTGCTATCCCAGATTTTGCATTAAATACTAGGTTGTGCTTCTTTGCCTAAACTGGGCAAAGCTTAGCCCTTTCCCTCTCCCCAGTTCTTTCCAGCAATGCAAAGGTAATACACTGCTCTGGGAGAGCCATCTCCTCATGCCAACCTGCAGAGACCATGACAGGCTCCATATCAGAATGACGTAGGTAGAAAGGAGGGAAGAGGGGAAGGCAGGGGGTGCATCTGTGCCTGATCTCAACACAGCAGCACAAGAGAAGGGACAGCTATATGAACTGTGTCACCAGAGCATGTGAAACAGGAGTTCCTTTTACTCCTGCATTCCACAGTAATGCCCAGTGGCTGTCTGCAACTTGCTCATTACAACAAATATAATCTCTGATTTAACTCTATAATATGGTAATTAGCATTTGAAGGGATGAGACATAATTCTTATGAGTGTTATATCCCTTGTGCTCTGTGAAGGAAGGGAAAATGATTGCGGCAATCCACCATTATAGGGAAATGGGATGTCTGGTTTAAAACGTTATTTTACACTCTCTTTTGCTGGCTCTGTCTACTTGCAACATCTCTGTGGTGAATTTCTGAATTGAATGGGGAGGCGGTTTTATTGCTTCCTAGACATAAATAAGGAAGCAAAGTCGTTTTTAAAAATCAATTACCTGTAAAACAGCACCAGAGATGAAGGGGTTTTTTTTTCCCTTTATTTACTAAGGGAAGCTAAAATCTTTTGCCCTAAACATAGTCTCTTTCACTGTGGAAATGTAAGTTGCAAGTCAGGGTCATTTTCTATCAGCCACATGAACTCTGCAGAATGAAAGCAAAGGTTACTTCTTTTTGTTGAATTACAGCAAAATTGTCAATAGTATAAAATCACCTTAGCACTGATATGCAAACAACTTGGAATAAAGCAAGCAATTGGGAGACTGCAGAGTAACCCTGGCTGGTGAGCCACACACCGAGCTTTAAAGTGCCATAGTGGTGTATTTTCCCTTGGAGCTACACATTCTGCACACATCAACTACTTAACAACAGATAAGAGATTAGTACATTAGATTCATACGCTAAAATGGTAAGCCTCTGAGACCAAAACTGCTTCTTGTATTTCTTGTTTACATTACTTAGCACAAAAGGTCAATTCTCAAGCATTAAATCAAAATAGAATCATATTGAACTACAAATGTAGTATTGCCTTATCACAGCACATCTGACGATGTCCACAAGATTGCCTCAAGACAGAAAAATCACTGCATACTACCTAGCTGAGGTCAAGCTAATGGTCACATACTCCTTTTATATCGTTTACATATCTTTATATACATACATATATATATATATATATATATATATGTTTGTATATCCTGATGGACACACACATGCTTAAGGCTGAATGTGAGAAGAGCTTCACAAATAGAAAAGCTTATGAGGAGATTCCTCATCTTATATGAAGATATAAAGGTGACAGATTAACGCTGTGTAAGAACATAGGGTCTATAGACACATCCCAAGAATCATCCTCATTTTGGAAACACAGATTACAGTCTGCAGGGAAGAACGTATTGTAGCTAGCTGCAGGATACAGAAACTGTCTTCAAGGAGCCCAGTCAAGCTGAAATAAAACTATAAAGGTTTATGTCAAACAAATATCACAGAAATCTCCAGAGAAGAAAGAAGCTCATCATTCCCATCTCAGAGAAAACAAGATGGAAAAGGGGTAAAAGAAAGAAGGAGGAGGATACCAAAAGATTCAAGCTGGTGCTCTTCAGAAGGAATTTGAGTCAGCATTGCCTCCCATTAAGGTCTGTGGATTATTTACCACAGTCTAGCTAGCCCTTGAACAACAAGAAAGTCATGAAGTAGACACATGATGAATTTGCTCTCTCAAGTAGGCTACTTAAGCTACACTCTTGTGATTTTTGAAACAAGAAGAAACACTCCAGTAAAGAACAGTGTAAACCGTATCTCAAGTTTAAGTATTCTCTATATATTGCACTTGAAATTCAGACTGCATATAAGCCACAGATTTTTTGAGAAAAATGAAATCATTATGGTTGGGAAATAATGACACAGAATTTAGCAAACACTGAAGAGCTGTTTCATATTATTAAATCTCATCTGTGAAAGAAAAACTGCATGTCAGTGACTGACAGAGATTATAATGCTTAGGCTTAAGGGGAAATGAGATGATAGGGTTCTTATATTTACTCTTAAGTGAATCTGCAGCCAAGTGCTCTAAGGAAAAACCCAGTAAGTCAACTCAGCATCTGCAAGATCAATATAATGCCTTAAGAGGAAAAAGTTCTCTGTTTAACTTATTTTTCTCCCACAGGGGACCGTGTCAGACTCTTGCAGGAAGCAGTAAATTGGAGAGTTTGTGGACTCTGTTCAGGCACAACAAGAAATCATTGTAACTCAAGTGATGAAGTCGAAACTACAGGAACCCAGTGGAAACTATTTTTCATGTTCTGAATTACAGCTAGAACTGTGGCTTTAAACTGTGTCAAATAAATGACACTGCTTGAGACCCAGATCTACCTGGCCTGAAGTACCGAGCTGAATATCAAGCCCTTACAGTCTATAATGAGTTCAAGAGTAAAAAACACTTCTACTTTTCTTGGGACTGAACTGTTTCCACTGAGTATTTCACAACTCCAGGAAAGTTCCTGTCTTTCTTGGTAAGAGACATCTAATCCTGAGTAGCTGTTGAATTCATGTTTGATTGGTGGGTATGGCAAAGTGCTTAGCTCATTCCCAGCTTCTGCACAGTGCCTTGCAGTGCTTTGTGTCCACCCTGAAAAGTTTCTAGCTCACCTGATTGAATTCCAGAGCCTGAGTTTCAGTTAACCAGGGATGCAGGACAGGCTCAGGGTGTGAGACCTGTTACACAACATGGAACTTTGTGAAGGTAAAAAAGAAACCTGGACTTCAGTGCTGATCAAGAAGATATCATAACCAAGCGGTGCTGATGCTGGAAGTCAGTCCTGGGAGCCAATTGCATGTAAACAACTTTCTCCATCAAGAGTTTCATCTCACTGGGCCAATATCACAAAAGGCTCAAACTTCCAGTTTCACGTCTAAAAGATTTTTCCAGAGTGCTGCTGATCCTTTTCAGCCCTTTATCTCCAGGTTTGCACCTACTGCTATGCTTCCCTACTTATGTGTTCCCCAGTGGCTTCAAAATCCTTCCATCTCTAGAAAGATCCATATTTTTCTAAAGATAAACAGCCCATCATTCATTTCTAAGACATCAACTCTGAAAATAGATGAGACTGTCCATTGAACTGGGGGTTTTCTGCCATTCTAAGATTTACAGACTCTAGTGACAGACATGTCACAAGTGGTGTCCAGTAACAACATCAACAATACTCTAAAATGTGAAAAAAGGACTAGGTTGAATGAGGTGAATCTTAGGATAAAATTCATTAGAATTAGCTGTTGTAACTGGTTAGGGAGCTTAATGGGGTGTAATAAACCATGGGCATTTTTTCCGCCTTCTCTCAGAAGACAGTTTTGATTGACAGGGCTCTATATAGCACTGTGGAGGTCAACGTGCACTTTGTGCACTTTATTAGCAACGTGCACAAAGTGCACTTTATTAGCACTACATAATTGTTGTTAGTACTAGAAAATGGCATGTTGTGTTCACGGAGCTTAACATACAATAAGCTGCTAGGTGTCAATGCAAATTTAACATGCCAAATCAGCTAATAAGAAAATCAGATGCAGATGTAGCCTATCAAAGCATTTGATTTTTTAAAGGTTTTTGCCATGCCCACACATAGTTAAGATGAGCTTGTTGGACAAAACAAAAGGTTGGCGATAGGACCTGGTGTTATAGACTAGACAGAGACATCCCAGTAGTGACTAGAAGAGGGGTAAGGAAGGGCCTTCAGGCCAAGGGCAAGCAGACAGTGAAGGGACACTGAGGGAAAGGGGATGTACTCAGAACTATGTTCTAGGAGTGTACTCTTGGCAACTGCACTCTGGGGGAGCTGCACAAGGGAGGACTGCAGTTGTCATGGAAAAGACATGAGGAAAAGTCTAGTCAAATATTTTAGCCGGATAAAAATTGCCCTATCATTGAGTTAATGTAAAACAGAATCTGCAAAAGTTACAGCGCAAGCATAGATCAAGCCGAAGACTGAACTCAGATTACAGGTGACAGGTTAGACCATGGCACAAGTACTGTGATCAAGAAAGGAAATACACTCCAGCATGCAATTGAGAGAATGCATTATTTGACTTTTTTTAATTTTCTTTTTTGAAAAAGTTAGCATGAAGTACTTGACAGATGCTGTGAAAACTTCTTGGCATAATCTTTAGTTGCATGATGAATGTCTAAGCTTAACCATCTTCAGAGAAAAATTACAAAGATAATGGTCAAAGCCCTGAGAAATTAGTTGATTGAATAACTTTCTGTACAGTGTGGTGATTCTAAAGCTTGATATTTCAATGCTACAGGAGGTCAAAGGACTGAAAGCAACTTCTTTCTACTACCACATGAATGTGGAAATCCTCCCTTTGCCATAACCTTAACTTCCCAGTTCTTGCTGTGAAGCTAACTGAGCTGGCCAGAAGACAAGAATTCTTCCTCATGAAAAACACTGAGGTTTTGGCATTTGCCATTCAGACAAAAATGAGGGATTTCAAAATATTTCACCGCAGGGAAAAGAATGTCTGTGAGTTACTCCAGAGCAGCACTGAATGCACTTGTCCTGTGGTGATTCAAGGCTGCTCTCCTCAATTTCTGTAGCTGACTTTTCAAAGAAAGAGGGGAAAACTTCCAAATCTTCCTTTTGGATTCAGCTGTTCCTCTGCATAAAATTAAAATAGGAGGCTGAATGTTTCCTTCTCTTTTAATGAAAAGCCATTATCTACGCATTCCTGAGATAAACTATGGGAAACATAAAGCAGGGTGATTTCAGTAAGGACGAAAGATGATGATAACAGTTTTTCTATCTAGTATACAGAGTATAATATCAGTTAAAAGCTGCAGAAACTGCCAAGGGACTTAATACCAGACATACTTGAGGCACAAATGGTCACCAAGTACGAATGTGTCATGTAGAGCTAACAGAGAAGTCAGAGCAGGAGCAGGGCACCCATATGCCGTGGAGTACCTTGAGGGTATGAATCCATGCAGCACCAAGTCCTCCCAATTCTCCAGTGACAGTGCACTAGTACCTTGGAAAAACTGAGCCCAGAGATGGGACAGGTGGGATTACCTAGGAGTATCACTAAGTTAACAGTTAACACTATCTCTGTTGGCATCCTCTATAATTGTGGTATTTAGCTCATGCTGTTGGATAGGGGCTGAAACCAATCATGTTCTGGTTAATCTGCCTTGAGTAACTCCAGCTGGTGGGCTGGAAGAAAATTATTCTGAAGTTAATTTGTAGTGTCTTATAATAAAGGTTAACCAGCGAGGAGTGTCCCTGGGCTAGCCCTGCCCCATGTTCTGAGAGACCCTGAGGAATGCGCAGGAGGAGGAGAAACTTTCCATTTAAATACATTCCGACTGTTTTCATGTTTTGTATGGTCCTCCGTTCCTTTTCCCAGCCACTCTGTTCTCACAGCAGTTGAGATTCTCCAGTGAAACTTGCTTAGTTATCCAGATATTTTTCTGGATGAATTTGTGTCATGGTTAAATAGATAAGTTTTCATGTTTAAACCTGTCTTTGAAGATATCTGTAGGCTACCTTCTGGATGGTTTTTAAGCCCAGGACATAGAAGAATATATGTGGTTTTATAAGGTTACATAAAAAGTTATAAATGTCTTATGTAAGTATTTGACTTGTTCATAGTCAATGGGAACTATTTGTACATGTAAGGCAAGCAAGATTTATCCTGTAATGGATAATCCTTTCTTCATTTAATAAATAATCCTTTATTTACTTTTTCTCAGTTCTCAAAGTCAGTCTTCAGAACCTAAAAAAACAACCCATGACCTCATTACCTTCTCCCATCATGGTGCTGGAAGCCTAGGGATGACTGAGCTTATGTTAACATGTTTGCAAGTAACCATTCAGTCTTTTTTTTTCCTCTACTTTGAAACAGAACTTCTGATGAAGGCTGTTTGGACAACGGACGTGATGTTCCATGTGTCATTTGAACACAATTCTGCTTCATGCTAGATAAAACCCAATAAATTAGAAGTTTCCCATAAAAAGCGTAGACCTGGCTACCCATAACATTATATGGGGTAGCTAGGAAGAGAGCTGTATGCTGCTAAAGCTACCACTGGCCTGTGTAACGCTGCATAATGCCGTTAATGCTGACAGGCTGGGAAGAACGGTGACTGTTTCAGTTGACCCAGGCAGGATGTAGCTTCAATCTCACACACATACACAAAACCTAGTTCAGAATCCCAAAAAAGCATGAGCATGGTACAGGCACAATCACTACCAGCAGGCAACACCCACATCGTTGAGTACCTTCACTTATGCATGCCACCTGGTTGCTGAGCCTTTAACACAGGAGCCAGCCATGGCAAGGCAGCTTTTTGTTGCTGGTCCACTAAGACCCCTGAGATAGTATTTGGACAGCAAAATGTTGCTGAATATCAGTGACAGTACCAGACAGTACCAGTACAGAGTCAAGGGTACAGCCCCAGGGCCCCACATGAAAGGAGGAGTTCACCAAAATAAAAACTGCAGCAGCTCCAGGGCCACCAGCATGCAGCCACAGGGCCAAGAAAGTGCTGAGCTCCTGGCACTGGGCTGCTCACAGGCTACCCCTTGCTCCCCACCAGACCAAGATGGCCAAAACATCAGGAGGGTGAAGCAGGCACGGCTGAAGGGACAGCCCATGGGGTGCTCAGAAATAGAGTAGGTCAGCCCTGCTGACTACCCTGCCCCTCATGGGGCAGAATTTGGAGAAGAGGCGAAAAAATGTTATTTAAAAAACAAGCATGAATTTTAGGATCAATTGCAAGGACTACCATCTGGGTTTTGTGTTTCACCAGTCTATAGCTTATAGTGACTTAAAGTCTTTCTGATTTCAGACTTGGACACCTCCCCTATGCACATCAGGGTTATTCGCTAATCAGCTCCTTCAACTTCAAGGAGTCTGCTGTAAAGGGAAAGAAATTCTGACTGGACTAAATTATTTCCTATCCAGATGAAAGCCTCTAAAACAAAGCAACAGCACTTTGCAATATATCATCATAAATATTGACATGATTTATTTTAAAATGCTTATTAAAATTAGGCTCCTAATCCCACGCTGAAGCATTTAAATCAATCTCAACCTTTTCCAAAATGGCAAGTATTCAACCAGTACCCCCTGAAATATATGGTGGCTTTGGTGACCAGCACTTTTGAATGTCAGGCTATTAATTTATGTGTCTATCTTTCAGCATCCAATTTTGCTTGATCTATAATTCAAAGATGTCTTATAAAAGCTGGAGAAGGAAGAATTTTAAATTCTGGCAACAATACAGCGGTTGCTATCAATGGGGGCTTGATTTAGTAATAAGGTTGTTGTGAAACAGACCATAAGATGATGTTGTTTAAAATGGGACAAAATAACTCATAAGGCCCCTTTTCTTTTTGGTAAATTATGTACAGTGCTGCCTGTATTCCAGTTCCTGTAGCATGCTTCCTACCATCTGTTTTCCATTATTCTTTAATTTCCATTCATGCCCTTTGGCCTATTCCCTGTGTTCAGAAGAACAATAATTAAAGTTGACATTATCTCTGTGCCTTTTCCAGACTACATAAGTTCAAGATTTTTTTTTTTTAATGTACTTACATGCTGGCTTCTATATTTTATTGCAAGATCAACCCTACCATTATTTTTTGAGGATCTTAAGAATTGTCACATAGCAACCAGTTACAAACTCTCCTTGACCACAGTAATGAAGAGGTTTGATTTTCACTGCATCTGATTTCCGTCATTTGATTAGCACAGATTTCCATAAATATCCTGGTTCTTGCAAAAGTATAAAAACTATCTTTAAGAATACAGAGTAATAGAAGATTTGCTCTAGGCTTACAGCAAGCTCCTCACACTACCAATAGCCTCATGAGGTGAAACTCACTATGTGCATCATTTTTGTCCCACAAAATCAGAATAACTAGTTTCCTTCACAGCTACAGACAAAAAGGTCATCTTATAGCTCATATCTAAGAATAAACTGTGTATAAAAAAGCTGTTGCCCTGATAGTCTGCTCTACACTGAAAAGTACAGCCATTTTTGGTAATTCTGGACCTGCTCTTACTGAGATCAAGTTCATTTTTAAACTATGATAACCACAAGTTTTATAAGTGTGCTTTGTCCATAAATTCATACACAGTGATTCAACAATACTAATGATTTTGCCCATAGACTAGCTTGAACATGAAGTACTGTACTAAGTTGATCATTTGAACCCAGTACTCCTAGCACCCAAAGGGTCACAAGTGCATTGGTGTGCTGGGAACAAATAAAAGCAGAACATTGCCAACCCTGCCGCTGTGGGAGCTCTCTGTAAGGACGTAAAAAGAGAGAGAGACATGCGTGTCCCCTTCTCATTATGTATATGCTGTAGGACAGACGGACTTTGCTTCTCCAGATGGAGAGTCATTCACGTACTGACAAAGTTAAATGAAGGCTTTCAGCTCACAACTGAATTTGTCTTGGTAATGAACATCTGCATGATCTCTTATTTCTTAATTTTCATTTTTTAGCCTTATCACAAGGTCTGTGTGTAACATAACCCCATTACCCCAGGAACTTTAAGAACAGCAAGTTACTGTCCCCTTCTCTTGCAAAATAACATCTGACTTTCAGTTAGTTTTATATTAAGCCATATTTCATGACAATGGTGTCAAAGTCCTAAAATACAGCCTTTCTTTGACACTGCAGTTGTGTTATATGACCACATTCTTGTGTTTTGTGGCTGCCTTTTTGAGAGTCATATATTTTTAATTTGACATATATAGATATAAATCACCTATAGGGAAAGGGAAATTGTGCCATTAAAATCATATATATGAACTCTTCAATGATTTCTCTAGTAAATACTGTGTTACAATAGCTCCAGATAGTAGACACAATACATAACATGTATGAAATGTGTTTGCCGTACACTAAATAGCTAACTGAAAACAACTGGAGGATGCCCTCATACCAGCCTTCATAAAAGTTAAGTAGAAATTTAGAAGCCATGAATTAGCTCCTCAAATATGTATCAAAGAATTATTTGCCTTCTAATTCAAACATTTCTATGTGCCACATAAAATATTTCAGAAACCATAAAGCACCATAGAAATAATTTGAAAACCACAAGGCAGAGCACCTCTGCCAAAAAAAAAAAATATGGTGACATAAAAAAGGAGTATGATAATGATATGAAAAGAATAACAAATAGAAAATACAGTGCTAATGCTTGCTATGTAACACTCCTCTCATTAATGGAGTCATTCTTTGGACAGAGATTTATACACATTATATATGCAGGAATGCGTGTGTGTGTTTTTCTATTGATATTGTGAGCTTTCTTTGTATTTTATTATATGTATACATTACCATAGTATTCTAATGGCAATCTCTTATTTTCTACTACTGTCGACGGATACAGCCCGGGTATCAAGAATAACACCAATATGGTTTGCCAGCTTGATCCAATTTTATTAAGTACAGAGCATCTTATATACTATTAAGGCGTGATTGCATACAGCTAAACAATCTGTGATTGGTTCTAAGCTACTGTCCACACAATATAACTCATATTTCATTGGTACAACGCGAGAAGCACACGCAAGAAGCACAAGTCTATGGACCTCCTACTCAATGTTTCAACTTCACTCCATATCTCTAGTTAAGGAATTTGCTAAACAATAGCTCTCTATGCAGTGGCAGCCAGAGAGGAACATTGAACAGTGAGTTCTTTACACAGGGGCAGCTAGCAGAGAGTTACTCATGTCGGTATCAAGGACCAGGTGGCCGTTATCTTCCAAAAACTTCTCCACATACTACTAATTAGGGATCTCCTTAGGAGTTAGTTGGCTTTAAAGACTAGAAGAGGGAATATAATTTTCTGTTGAAGAAAGCTGTCTTCTGTGAAACAAACATTAATCTCCCAGATGACCAAGTGAAAGAGTTCAGAGCTGGCTAGAGATCTAGCCATCACCAATGCACCAGTCCTGTGTATACTTCAGATGATCACTCCTTTACATCTTCCCACCTCTCAGAAGTCTCAAAATACCACAGAGAACTAGCACTATGACAAGAAGAGACAACTTCTTTCCCTGGTCGACGTCATCATCCAGATCCCAACAAAACAAGCCAGCGGTACCATCAGCAGGAGGCCCAGTACCAAGGAGCAGGATGAACATCTTCCCTCCCCAATAGCCCATTCAGTGAGTTACTCCACCCCACTCTTTCACTCCTTACCTCTCTACTCTCCTCCTCATTTCCTTGCTATCTTCCCTCTGATCTTTCTTCTCATCATTTTGCCATCTCAATTCACTTTCTTTTTATACATAGGAAAATAAAGTTTTCCTAATGTGCTGCCATACTGCATCCATGAGCACATGGAAACAAGGATAACATCACACAGCTGGCCAGAGGAACACGTGCTCCAGGCACCTCCATATTGCTTACAGACATTTTGTTTCTAGCTGTAAAAATCCATCCATTCCTTTATAGCAATGGATTTGTTACTTCCCTCAATCTGCCTTTCCTTTAGCAAAATAAGCTTCAGATTTGTTTGACATTTAAGAAAACAAACCAACCAACCAACCAACCCAACAAAACCCATAAAAATCAAAAAGGTGATCTCTAGTAGGTTGAACAAATCAAGGTGCATGCCATCAGTCTATTCCCCTGCGCTGATTTCAGATGGATGCATATAAAAATGAGTGCAGTTAAAAACATAAAGATTTGCTGTACTTCAGTTCAACATGGTGTAATGGTTGCTGGCAGGAACAGACAGGTAGGTAGGTAGATAACATAGTCCTAACAACTAGCACTGCGTTTGGGACTGGAGTCTTCCCATGTCTGACCTGTGTCAACTTCAGTGGAACTCATAAAACACTCAAAGCTACTCACATTAGTGAGTATTTGCTGTGTCAAAGGCATAATTACCAAAACCAAAGCAAGCAAACATTCTAAAAAAATTGACAAAATAAAGTTAATACAAATCTGCTATGGTCAAGTTTCTAGTGTAGAGGTAAGGATATTATTTTGCAGTCTTCTGTGTTGCAGCTGGTCCTAAAGTCACTTGATATTAATTATTTGCTATTTTTGAAACTTGTCATGAAAACCTGTCAAGATAAAACTTAACTCTACTTGTGAACAAGCTTCATATATATTATGAAGCTTTTTCTTAGTTTCTTGATAGAGAACTAGTGATACAAAATTAATCTTCAGGGTGGCGTATAATGGTTTTTTTAGCTTGCTACAAACAACTGTTTTTTTCCATTAGATTTTCTTTAGTCCATCTCACAAAATCTTTTTAGAAGCCTACAGAGAAAGATGTAACTCCTGGAACCTTTTTCCTTGTTTCCACATACCTCCGGTTCTCCAATATCATATCCTCTGCATATTGTGTCTTTCTTCCCACTTATTCAAGGATACAGTGAACAATGTTCGTATCTGCAGTCCGATTAAAGCAGAGCGTGGATTTCTTTCAAACATTAATTAGTACTACACAGAATGAGGATGTATTTAACTTCTTAGAAACACAGATTGTTTCTGCAATATTCATTGCATCCAGATCAATAAATCATTCAAATCCTATGGGACTGAAACTTCCCGAGATACAGAGGTCAAGCTACAGTGGAACTAGCAAATATTAGTTTCTCACAGATGTGCAATTAGAACATCTGTTTGTGTCTTCTCTGCCAATTAAGATGTTTATTCTGTTAATTGTAGGCAAAACATAACTAGCCATTGTATTTTTGGTTTTGTTCTAACATTAGGAACTTATCCTATATTCAACTTAAACAAGCTGTCAGCATAGCAATTAGTCGTTGCCATATTTTTAATGGAGGGTATCGAGCTCGACAAAAACTCGCATCACAGATGCTAGGTAACCTGAAAATACTTTGCTACAATTTCTGCCCTAAACAAAGAACAATAGGCATTTGTCAGTTCACTGAATCACTTTCTTTTTATATGTTTAAATCCAATAAGTTTCTGTTCTGTAGCAATAAAGGGAAGCTGGTGGGATTTTATATGGCTGTTGATTTCATATGAGTGAAACTAAACAACATAATCTGATCTCTCTCAGACGCCAGTCTTGCAAAAACATACATATGTGCTTAGCTTTGAGTTTGTGAGTAGTTGCACATTCTCATCAGTATGTTTGCACTCTGCCAGCATTTGCATCATCCAAATGAAAAGTGTTGTAAATGAAACTCTATCCACAGTGGTAGGTGCCTGGTAAGCGGAGCCAAGTGCTCTGAATCTATTCATGCAGCACAAATATTTGCAGGATGGAGGTATTACGAGGCAGAGGAAGCAATATGACTGGAACACCAGACTTATAGTCCAGAGTCTTCTCCAAACTGCTGTTTACTTATGACAGGAACTTGGCGTGCTCTTTAAGTTCCCTCAGTCTCAGTTCTTCTGTCCATCTCTGCAAAACCAATTAAGATCCAGAGATGAGAACCAGTTTTTCTAAGTGCTAAGCTCATTATTATAGCTCCTCTGGGGACAAAACTCCCTTACTAAAGAGGATTAGGATGCCAATTGTCACTTATTAGAGTTAACAACATGCAAACTTCACAAATTCCTGTGCTTTTGCTACCTCTGTTGTTGACAAATAACTGTAGTCTCTTAAAAGAATGCACAGTCTACCTGACTTTGTATTGAAAACCGAAACTTCCATGGACTTTCTTGCATTGAGAGTGGCGTGCTGACCTGAAGTGCCCAAGGCAACAACAGTTGAAAGTGCTCTGATCCTCCTACCTCTGATATCTCTAACCATTTCAGAAGGTACCAGACTGATAGAAGCTTTGTTTGCTATGAGCCGACCTATAAATTATGTTCTGCTTCACCTGCCCTCTTAAAAGTATAAGTATTATTTTTTAACCAATTATTTCTCAAATGCATAATCATTAGAAATGTCAGTAAAATAATAACTTGAGGGTGCTTCCTGCTAAATTTGTTAATAACCACATCCTCTGCTAATAAACACCTAGGCCTTTGGCCTGAAGTTTATTTAGCCCAGGATATGGGTATTATTACCTCATTAAGAGGAAACACCCTCAAGATATTATTTAAGTATCTCCAGAAGGAAAAACAGCTGAGTGAAAGGGATGTATAGGCCAGCTGTTTAAAATTCACTGGGTAAGGCAATTTTACAGGTAAGTCATCAAAAATTACATTTATATTACATAAAGAAATACTTATTTTGTACATTATAACATGCCGTTACCTGTGTGTTTACAAGAACAAGCTGAAGGCAGGGAGAGTTAAGGAAAGGCTCTGAATTAAATTTCCTGGGCACTGAGCATTTAGCATACAATGGTAGTTGTTGGCTTTGATATTCTCCACCTTTGCTCTTATGCTCAAAAATGTTTGAGACACTTTGCTTTACACTTCCCCTTCAGAAAAGTCAGCTTTTAAATGAAATATGGTGAAACTCCCCCTATAGCACTGTCCCTTCAATTCACATGTTTAAATCTCAGCATGTGGGTAAGTTTTTTGTAGAAGCCAAAGCTGGGATATTAAGCATTATTTTATCCTTTTGAACAGAAACCAATTTAAAATAAATTGGTATGTTTACAGGACCAATTCATTTCTTTAAGTAGTGCAGCATCATTTTATATATTCTCCAGATAGGGACATTGGTTTTTTAAAAAAACAAGTATTTTTTTGTTTACATATTTTTCTCTTTCCAAAAACTTTTTAATGATGAAAAAGTAATGAAGTTAAGCAATTATATGAACAATAAGTCTTATTGTTAGATATGCTCAAGAACAATATGGTTTATATATTTTCAATGCATATTCATTTGAAGAATTACTTTTACATAGCAATATTTCAGCAGAAGCAGACATTGATGAGACCAAAGCTCTCACTTCACAACTCATGTTTTGAAAGGAAAATTTAAAGACACTGCCTGCACTACTCAGCACTATGTGCAAGAAAAAAAAAAAAAAAAGTCTTAACAGTTGCAATATGAACTCCACTTTTAGTGAAACAAGAACTCGAGAATGACGACTGGGAATGGAAAATGTTATGAAACAAGATTAGTTCAAAGAGAACTGTATATGCAGTATACATCAATTCAAGGCAATTGCTTTAATTCAATGTAGCTGTACATTCAAAAGCACATTTTAAAAATATGGTAATAATGACCACCATCAAATCAGTGATTGAAAGAGGCCTGTTTCCCTGCTTTGTGCTCCTACTCACAACATGGAAAGTCAAGTCCACTGCCTCCCACAACATCATCACTGACAAACTGATGAAGCATAGCCCAGATAAGTGACATAGAGATGGACTGAAAAATGGCTGAACTGCTGGTCTCAAAGGGTTGTGATCACTTGCATGATGTACAGCCAGAGGCCAGTCACCAGCAGAGACAAGATGCCACAACAATTTTATATGTATTTGCAAGTATTAAGTATCACAGTAACTATGTACAATAGTTGACTCATCCACAGTCAAAAATCAGTTCTGTACTAGCACCAAAGCCATCATGGTGGACTTGTGACAACCATTTTTTTAGTAACTCCACAAAAGTTTCACTCAATAGGCAACAGTGAGAGTCATTTGGTATTCACACCACTACTGCCCCTCCATTTTCAACTCCAGCTCATTGATAGCTTCCCAACTGGAACATTCATCGCACTTCCTCATCAAGCATTTGGAAAACAGTTAAAATACTAACACCAAAATGGCACAGAATCCATATATCACATCATTGACAGAATCATGGAAACTTTACCCTTGTTTTGGTGAAGGTCTGAGAATAATTTTTACTACAAATATCATGATGCTAATGGCGCCAAATGTTTTTAAAAATATTATTTTACGTATGTTGAAGGTCCAACAAAACAGTATCCAACATAAAATAAACATACAGATTTGCTGTCAAAAGTCATCTTGTTGTCAGACCGGCACATCATTAAGGATGAATTTCCTTGTCATTCCTGCAAGTTGCCTGTGAATTTCCCCATGATTCTTACTGAATCACGGAGGAAGCTCCCAGGCTTTATAAAGTGTAAAAACAGACACCTTAGTAGAACTTGTTCATCAAAAGACCCATACAATTTTCCTTTCTGATTTTAAACATAAGAGTGTTTAAAATATTCCACAAACATGGTTTTTGCTTTTTCTAATTTCCTTGTCTAATGGAGGCTCTGACACAAAGATAAACATAACCACCAAAAATCTAAATTCAGATCTATTTCCATTTAAACTAAAAAAAAAAAAAGCTTGGCCTTATTGAACTTCTGTTATTTAGTCTGCAATGCAGGATCAATGTTCTAATGTAATGATTTGTTGTCCCCCCGTCGTCGTCGTCCCCCCCCCCCCCCCGCATTGTTGAGCCTTCTGCCAACTTTTCAGGGCTATTTTGCATGCAGCTATCATAGAAAAGGCAAATGGATATACTTTTAAGAGAAGAGCTATTGTGTTTTAGATCACATAATGTTCCAAATCTGAAAACTGGAAAATACAATTGGACGGTATTAATCTTTTTCACACTAGCACAGAAAAAAATATAACACTGGAATAGAGGGAAGACTCAGGAATAAGTTTCACAGACTATGGAGAACTCAGCAGTGTCAGAGATGAGAGCCATCAGTAAGAGGAAGCTGGAAAAGGCAGTAAGGGAAAAGAGACAGAAAATAAAGCTGGTTAATTTGAGACACCCAAAAGATCTCTGGAAGAGATTGGTGACTGTGCCTGTCCATCTTAGGGAAGGACTAGGAGTTGATGGCTGTCATGGCACATAAGGAAATCTCACCAAACTCACCATTAAAGGGAGGAGAATGACAGGCGATGTGCAGAGCCAGGAGAGAAAAACTGGTCTTGCAAAAGCAGGGGTTCTACTACAGGGAGAGGAACTGGCAACCCTTTGACCTCCGAGCTCTTCCTCATCTCACTGATCAGTGTTTATGGCATTAGGGGCTTGACAGCAGCTTTCACAAGCCACATCACCATCTTCCCAAGTATTATTCTCCAGAGCCGCACAGCCAGGTTTTGTAAACAGTGACTCCATTATACATGGAGAGAATATGGCCGCGGGCAAAGAGCATTCAGGAAAACCGGCTTTAAACCACAGGTCCTGTTTAAATGCAAGTAGTGAACAGAGTAGAAATGTCTTTTTGAAAAGACTACAGAAATGTGGTGTGGACAATGTCTGTATCCATCGAAACAGAAACCTTTTTTATAGCACCTGCCTTCGCTTCTTCCCTACCCTCCAAACAGGAGGTTGCTGCAGATAAAATGGTTTTGTTTTGATGTTAATGCCTTAATTGTGTACTAATAAAAATATAGTAATTTTAAAATAAATAAATATTTTTTTAAAATCACTTGATTTTTCGAAACAAGGTTTAGGGTGGTTTGGTCACACCCTTAGCTTGCCTAATGCAAAATGCTGGAAAATATTACTAGTTAAATTGAAAAAGCAGGCCTCTAACACAGTTATCCATGTAATATAGGATGCTATGAAATGATGCAAACTCTGTTATGAGACTTTTTTTTTAAAACAGGATTAATATGAATTTAACAGGCAGCTGTTGCTAAATAATGCACAAGCAATGTTTTTATTTTCTGAGACCATAATTTTTTTTTGTAATTTTGCAAGATTCGTTTAGGGAGTGCTATGATATTACCTGATTTGAATTTTACATGGATGCCAGAATAGGCTCTCAGGGTGGAATTACCCATTAAAGGTAGCAAAGACTATGTCAGGCAAGATCACCTGACTGCAAAAAATAGTTTTTGGGGAGATCTTAAGATATCCTTTCTCTCCTACAAAGATAGGATTACTACAAGGGATATCTGCTCTGTATATGTAGCACTGTGAGTTATGACGTCCTTATTGCATTAGTTTACCAATTATTTATCCAAGTAATTTTACTAAATTATTTATCATTCAAAATGTTCTTGAAGATATTGCAGCGTTTCTGCAGATGTTTCAGTGTAAAGCAGAACACAGGGGATCTGCCTGTCATAGGTACATAGGGCCTGGCATGCCATAATACACACAAAAATCAGGCTCAGCTTAGAGCCTTTGTTTTCAGTTTCTGAACATGTTATGAAATGAAGTCAGGCAATGCAAGGGGAAGCCCAAACAATCCTCTTTATTGACTGGCAATCTTCTGCCAGAGGATATCGTTACTATTGAAGGTTAACTTTGATGCAATTACTCCATAGAGCTATCATATATTTTATACCTGCACACATTAAAAAAAAAAAAAGAAAAAAAAAAATTAAAAAGGCATTTTCTGGAAATAAAACAGGTTGGAAAATGAGCAAGAAACCTTCAAAACTAGAAGAGATAAAACCACCTGAGTGCACTAAAACTTCGAACTCAAATTCATAAAGATAGACCTGAGTGAGCCACAGAGGAGAAACATAATCATCAAGCTGCTCAAAATTTACTGTCTGCCACTTCTTTCTCTTTGGGGTTTCATAGCTTCCTGCATTTGACTCAAACAAGAAATGTCTTTTTTCTTTTTTTTAATTTGAATATAAAACAACTGGCAAAATACATATTATCCTGTGGGGGGAAAGAGCCACATCTTGGCTCTTCTTCCATAGCTTTACCATTGCTGACTAGGCCCTCAGCCCTCAACACTGTGCAACAAGGCATTAGCCAGCACAAGAAGTGTTAGTAGAACCTAACTGTAAAATTAGGGGTTTAGATAATGAGCTGATGCTTTCTGTCTCAAAAAAATGCGAAAACAGAAAAACAACTCCCCCTTTCTGTTTCCCTCCATGCCCATTTTGTGAATGCACACAACAGAAAAGTTCAGCTTTTCTTGCAACCTCGCTACATTGACCTCCCAGCTGAGCAGCAGCGACGGACCTCAAGTATGTTTAGGCGTCAGCTGAAGCTCATGGTTTTCCTACCTGCGCTCCTCCTTGCTTGAGGAGCCTCTCAGTCAGCATACTAGAGCCCTGAAGGAGTGGCATGTTTGTAAACTAAACAGGAAAGAGGAATAAGCCAGACACTTACATCACCTGACAGATGTGTTTCTCAAGCATGCAAGTTCATTTAAGGCTTTTTCATGGCATGTGTTGACCCAAAATCAATAAAGAAATGAATAAGTAAATAAGGGGGGGGGGGATGAAGGCAGGAAGACAAGAATGAGGGAGAGGGAGAGAATCGGTGTCATGCTCAACATGTTTTGCACCCTGTAAAAAGGAATTAAGTGACTCAATCTCCTCACCCCCCTTCACCCTTTATGTCTGGAAGTGAGCCTTTCTGAAATACTATAGCTACTGGCAGCACAGCAACACATAATAACATGGTAGCAACACATAAAACTGTCAGTCTTCAATGGAAATAGATGGTTAGGCTGAGGGGGTAAACAGCCTAAATCAATTTGAACATGCATGTTAAGGACTGTGAAAGGGCAGAGTTTAGTGCTGCTAGGCTGGAAAACATTTGTCTCTGTCTCGTTGTATTTCCCTGCCATTCAGCGGCATCCACCCACAGGCCTCTCACTTGGCTCCAGTCAGACTCCACGGCTGATTAATGGCAGCTGGAGGTGTCCAGTAATTTCCTCACCTAATAATAAACTACAACCCAAAACAGGGGTTCCCCTCAGGACCACATTTAATGTAACTCTACTTACTACCAGGAGAAAGCCAATTACCATGTGTCTGCTTATATCTTTGAGATAATGCAGATTTAAGTGGCTTTGAGAGGTTACTTGGTTGACTTTAGGCACATCATCTTTGTCTGTGGCAGGGTAAACAAAGCTCAGATAGCATCTGCATTGCTCTTATACAGGGATCATTAAAAAAAAAGGGGGGGGGCAGGGGGGGGAGAGATGCCAGTTGCTAGTTTTGCAATGGGAAAAGAGTGTCGTCTAACAAATCTTAACAGCCAACATGACCTTAAAAACAGAGGAACTTTCTTTCTCTTATCCTAATCCCAGGGTCACCAACACACACCATTATGATTTCAGTAGCTGAGGTTTAAGCAATCAGTCTGGCTCACCACTTCCTACCCAAGGGTGCCCAATAAAACATTTTATATGAAGACACATCCTCAACAAGAACTTTTCCAGATTTTGTTAGCAATTAAAGCAAAGCCTTGTTACTGAAAGAGTTGCATGTATTTGTGTATTCAGTATTAAGACTACAAAGACGGTTTGTTGACATGGGATATCATATTAACTACACGGTATTACCTCTGCATTAGCAACTATATTTGTTTAATAATCATTTATACAACACAAGTAACATCTCAACTTCTGTACAGTTGCTTGAGTAAATAAGGGATGGAGATTTGGCTGTAGATAGATAGTAGTATTCAGAGCATGAAATAATCTATCAATCCTTTTATTGACAGCAGTTTAACATATGAAAATGCATGCAAAACACAGGATTATTCCTTGTGCACCTCGAAGATGCCCTTGTAGCCCAGTCCTCCATGCACCAATATTATGAATTTTCCAGTACTACATTCCACAGTTTCCTTTTCCCGTAAGACAACTGTATGTAAGACAACTATGTATGTAGAAATGCTAGTAACATCATGTGTGATACACATTTACCTATACAGCATACCACCTTTGACATAAACAAGAGTAATGCCATGGATTATGAGATCAGAGAATATCAGAGATTTCTAATACGCACATTTATACAGACATAGATCTATGAAATAAATAATATGTAATTAGATATTTTAAAAATACTGGAATAATATTCAGTTTATACTGTCCTGCAAAAAGAAGAAAGGAAGACTGAATATCCCAGTTTCTTGATGAATGGGCTATCACGAGCAATGCAGATGCCAACATTTTTGCAGCAGTACTTCCTCACTATAGGAATAGGATACACTCGATGCCAAAAAGGAAGTAAATCGTGTTCCATACTGTTTGATGGGTCCTATTAATACCTGCAATTCATAATCTCTGTCAAAACTTGAAAAGCAAAAAATGCATGTGTTTATGTGCACATGAATGTGCTTCTCCACAGGAACAAATCTAATTAACATGTGAACACTGAGGAAAGATTGTCAGGCACACAGACCAGTGCTGACAATGTCGGGTCACACAGGCAACTGCTGGCACTAGGGGATTAAAAGGTAATATAATGATTTCTTCAAAAGTCTTATGACAGCTTGGGAGGAAACTGATTTTCCAGACATCTGTGCAAATGGATTTTCCATTCTCTTCAAAGGTTTTTTTCCTATCCCTTGCCTATCTTCCCTCCCTGAGGCACAGATCATCAGAAAGAAATTTAAAGCAATTCTGGATATTGTTTTTATGCTATCCCTTATACAAAGAGATAATATAATTTCTGCCATAGATGTCACTACTTATAACTTTGCAATATGCTAGAAACTGAGTAAGAAAAAACAGCAAACTATGAAACAAATGCAGATACAAAAGGCAAAAACATTAGGAATTGGTGTTTTCAATCACGTTAGAGCTAAACCATTTCACTCGTGGTACTGGTTCTAACCAGTAAATTATAATCAAGGCCAACTTGTAAAAGCTTAGGAGAAGGAAAGGTGGTTTTATCAAATAGCAGAACATTTTTTTTTTCTCACTGTTGTGCTAAAAGTTGAGGCTTCAGTGTAAAACCTACATTTCCTCTCAAACCTACCTAACATCTGCAATCATGTTACTTCTTCCATTTCAAAAATCTACGTACATAGCCAGTCAAGCCTATAAATTAGTGAATACAGGACTACAGTGTAAACTGTCTTCCACAATCACAGAATTTAGAACCACAAATTTCTTCAGTTCAAGGACATGTGACAGATGATGTCTTTCAAAGACACACACACACACACAAGCATCTTTTCTAAGAACATCCTAATCTTCCTGACTAATAAGGAGGCTTTCTCCCATGTGGGACAGCAGAAGGGAGATGCAGAGACAAGTATAATACATTCCCAAATGTTGCCTCAAGAGCACAGCAATTTTGCTTACGTTTGTCTCAAGAACAAGCAACCGTGACTGTTTAACATCACAAAATTAAGTGGCTTCCTAATACAAATTGCAACCCCACTTTTAGAATTTACAAAAGGACACATATCTAATTAGCAAATGAGCTATATAATTAGCATCAACCATATGATAACTGAATCTGATGAGCACTCTGACACTGTTAACAATATAGAATGACGGTGACTTGTTATGACCTCTCATTGCATTATGTTTTATATTAAAGAGCAATAAATATTTTTCTCTATATATTAATTATACATTTTACATATGTTTAAAATAAATGCTTTGCTTTCTTCACATGGGAGAAATATTAATATACCCTGTCTTTTTCTTTCAATATTAAACAAAAAAAAAATTAATCCATTATGTAAATGGATACATCAGAGGCAAGTCCAGACATCACCCGAAGCTGCCCGGGAGAAGGCTACTTAGTGTTTTGCAGAAGTGAGCTTGTACATGCCCCTTTTGCATTTCCCCCCTGCATTGCTAGCAGTCGGTTGAATCACCCCTAGGTAGGCAGCTCCACCTGACATCAAATGGTGATCCATAAAGGGTCAGTTCAGGGGTCAGCTGTTTCTCAGCAGACAGCAGTCTTCTGGCCTGCCTCCTTCCCCAGGCCAAGGGCAGGATCTCTGGTCCTTGGGGGACAGCCTTACATAACTACACTAGTTGTCTTACATTCCACCTCATCAAGGTAAGCGAAGAGAGACAAGAACTTTTAATATGTGACTCACCTGACCTGTTTTAGATGTTTCACTTTAGTGACAATCACCCTGTTCAATCAGCTATCCTACAGCAGAAGTCCCTGTATTTCCCCATTTACTATGAAAGGAACCGAGGACACTAAGTTCAAAGGTGCAGAGGTGTGCACCTGGTCAGGTTTTTCCTTTTCCTTTCCAACTAACCACATCAGCAAACCAAGTAATCCCACCCTAGTCCTGGACCCCTGCTTCACCATGCTATGTCGTCTTTGGCCATATCTCATATCTTGCTTATGAAAAAGCAGTTCTCTTTATTCCAGTTTACATTGCTGTGTCGCCCTTGTGATGGTGGATGTGTCACTTCTGTTCTTGGGGCTCTCGGACTAATTTTCCACCAAAGTTTCACAAGGTGGGATATTTGCATGTACGTCAGAGCATGTTCTGTTCTTTTCACTGGGGATTTTTTTTTTTTAAATAATGGCATTTCTTTCTCCTGACAATTTTTAAAAGCTATTCCCATTGACTTGCATTTTTTCCAGTACATATGAGTTTATGAGATCACAGGCTTGTAGTGTGCTTTGTAGTCAATAATAGCCAATTAAAAAACCAAAAAGTGATAGAGAAAATGAGCTTTGTAAAGAGTATCTAGCAATTCAATAGTCTACAGGGTAACAGAAAGAGCACAAAATAAGGCAGAGCTCAAGAACTGTCCTTCATGGTGACTACTGAATCTGAGATATCAACACTGATATTTCTTGTATTTTTTGATAAATTATAAAGGCTCTCCTTTTATTTTTTAGATCTTAAGCAAATGGTTGGAACATGTGGAAAAAAAAATTATCTTTTGTTGTGCCATTTGATAATTTTTCTGTCAAGATATATACTAGTGAAAGTATCCAGAAAAAAATATCTACGTTTCCAAAAAGAAAAAGGGGGGAAAAAACACTAAACCCAACTTTTTCCTCACAAAGTTTCCAGTGATTATTTTTATTACCAGTAGTACTTATATGACTAAAATACTCCCAAATGCAAAACTCAGCAGTAAAAGTTCTGACCTGTTAATCTTGCTGCTCTGTAACAGCTGAACAACTGCACATAAAATTCAAGTCTGATTTACCTTTCTCTCCAACTTCACCTTTTCCTGATTTCAGAAAATATCATGTTCTTATGAAATTGCTTAACTAAGTCAGATTACAGCTCCTATGCTGTACAGCAAAAACCACATATCTAACTACCACCAGCCCCATTTGTTTTGGAGAACAAGAACATGCAGTGATTACTTTTAGTCAGACAACAGCGAGTTTCTCTTACATTGCTTATCAGTGCATAAGTGAATCCAAAATTCAGCACAATCGTATCTATAGCCTATTTCATAGGTCATGTAAGTCCTTGCTATAAACAAGAAACAGTTTACGAGGAGAGTAACATCTTCCATTATACCAATTGCTATGTTGGAAAAAACCAACCTTCCAGGCACAAAAGCCTGTCTTAAGATCTCATGAGGATTTTTTCCCCTGAATAAATCTATCCAACTAATACAATCTGCTTCTCCCTTCTAATAGTTCCTCCCCAATATTCTTTAAACATCATGGCTGTAACAACACTGTGTTTTCTACATATCTTCTGTCTCCCCTTCTCTAACAAGTAAATAACATTAATAAAGGTAGTCTGTATGTGGGCTGTGCAGTCTCTGTGTGGACTACATTTTACATTATTTGGATTTTTTTTTAAGTGAGAAATTTTCAGTATAATTTAAAGACATCTCTACCTTAATCCTGGATGTTTCCAAAAGACGGTGTTAGTAGAATTTAAAAATACAATGACCCCAAAATAAAATTCATTTACTTTCACGAGACATTATTAACCTCACTTGCAGTGCAGTCCTCTCTTCTGCAGGTTCCACATACAGACACTGTCTAGGATAACTTTTCCCTGTTCGACCTACAGCAGAAAAGTACATGCACTATTCTGGAGATTTATAAGAGCCACTTACTTCAAACTTGATCTAATGCCCACCAATGTCAACCAAAATCTTCTATCAACTTGAATAAGCACAGGGTTATTTGATGATTTAATGGAATTAGTGAGGAAGTGATCTCCAGTTTTAAATTCTCCTCACTAAAGAGAGCTGAGAAGTGCTAAAATCTTGACATTGAGATGAATCTGCCTCAAAGACGGATGCAGGCTTACATTTGTTAATTTTATATACTAAGGCTCTAGTTTACAAGCCTGCTTTTGAACCCACGGATCTTGCAAAGCTGGCCTGCGCTCGCAAGGGGCTGAGCTCTTTAATGACCTCCCCGACTCCTTCAAACGCATCTCCTAAAGCCATAACACTACTCCTTCTGTGCCAAGATTACTTGTTCCCATACCACAGAAGGAGTGAACAAAGTCCAAAAGAAAAAGGAAAGCTGCTCTCCTGTCAGAGCTTCGGCTTATCTCAGCAGCCCCCTATTTTTAACTCGATTGCAAACGATATCTGTGATCAAAGGGCCAGAACCCCTGGAGGAGCTTAGGCGAACAGCGTGGTGGCCGCAATTCTTCCTGATGATTTGTAAGCAGGAAAGGACTTTTGACATGAAAGACAGTTTAAACAGCACAAGAATAGCAATAAACCAGCTGTAAAATGCTTAACATTGCCCTTGAACTAATGCAAATTGTTCCAAACAATTTTCTTTTCTTTTTCTTTCTTCTTTTTTTTTTTTTTTTTTTCCTTTTTGCAGTCTCTAGATGCCCTGCTGGGACATTTAAACAGTCACATGCTCACCGTACAAAAGCCTATATAAGTGGGGAAATACAGTGTACTAATGTGTTTAGAATAAGGGAACCAAACAATGTCTACAATTCAGATCTGCTGCTTTCCTTTCTTTTGTTTGAGAAAGTGTTCATTAATGACAAGCTTGTTTTGGATACTGACTGAGCTTCCAGTCAGAAGTGTTGAAGGGTAATTTATAGGCTTAAAATACTCAATTAAGCTACTGAAGAGATAGTTAACAAAGTAAGTAAAAACTGAATAGTCTGAAAGTAAATTAGTTGGGTCACTGAATATTTTAGATGTTTAGAAAATGACAGTACTTACTGTCTGAACTTCAGCAATATTAAAGGACAATAATACGTGTTTCAAGGGTGTGCTCTCTACCATAATTGCTCCCCACAGAAATTATACTACAAGAATCTTACAGAATCCTTTAATGTCACCTTTAAAAGCATTCTTTTTTTTTTCTTTTTTTTTCACATGGATCTAAAGTAGATTTTTCATTTCAAGCAATGACACATACCCTTATCACCAGCAATTAGTTTTAACGTTTTAAAAAGTTCCAATACAGAATAAAATATAACCTTGTGGTAATTATGGATAGGAAAGACCAATGAGATCATCAGTTCAGTTTCCAAAAATGTAGAGTACTGGGATAGCTCTGTAAGGCAGATTATATCAGCTTTTAGAAAAAAACCCAGTAATTTAGAATTTAGTTGGTTGGTGTGCATGTGTGTGTTTAATAAATTAAAGTTCTCTGATACATCTGTTCACTTGTTTCTACTTCTTCCTGACAATGTTTGTGGCCTTAAAACAATGCTTTTTTTCCCCTGCAAAACTTTTTTTATTCCTCCTCACTGTTCCTCAGGTACGAAAAATTCTTAGTAAGAAATAAAGAAACAGTATTGATAAAAAACAGTATTTCAAAGAGAACTTAGGTATACATTTAACTCAGATGGTAGAAATTAGAATTTAACCATAAGTTTAAAGTCAAACCATGTCCAAATCTGCAGTCCTAACTGGGGCGTGGAGGAGGTGCCTAACTCTTTTTAAAGTTAGCAAAGGCTGTGCTGGCAAATGGACAAAGACAAAACAGAAATAAAGCAATTTAAAAATAAAGATTTTATTTACTTTTAGCTGCAGTTAAAAATCAATTTGAAGACCTTAAAATAATTTTAAATTGAGGAAAATTTTACATCCAACACTGTAGTCATAACTTTCTACCATATTTTAACTCATAGGACAACGGGGCTCAGAAAAGTCCATGGTCATAGGCACTTTTACAAACCCTGTATGTTAGTCTTCAATTTCCCTAATTCCCATTATTCATCAAATTAACATCAGAACAGTATGGTAACACCATTATTTGAACTCTTCAGGTGAGGAGCAAGAATAGGGTGCTGTGCGTCCATGGCCATAAATATGTGAGGTTTGTGACTAGCCTAGGAAGTGACCTCAGGAATTCATATCCCAGTATATTCAGCCATATTTCTTCTGATTTTATCCTCTGGATATTTCTCTGTCTAACAGGGACAGGATATGCACTCATGCTAAATCTGTATTGTGTGGGAACCTCTTCAGCTCTTATTTCTGGTGATGCTGTAACCAGTCACTAACTATATTAAGCACATGGGGCTTGGAATTGTTTAAACTAGCGTTGTTTGAGGTCCTGTGTGCAACCACAAAGTAAAGCGTCTACAATGTTTTCAACTCTCAAATATGATGTCAATGAAATATAGTAGGTTAACATTTTATGTTTAAGACTCACATTAGTGTTTCTTTAATTCAGATGACCTCATGCTCCGTAAAAACCTTCTATTGTTCTATATTATGTAAATTTTCAATGAGTCAAGAAAAGCTGCAAGCATTTTACTGACTTGTTTTCTTACTTTGTTTCCCATCTTTTTTTCCTTTTTTTTCATGGCTACATTATGAAATAACTGTTAAGTTTGCAAAGTTTTATGGCACCTCACCCAACTTGCAGGGAAAAATAACTGCCCAGCTTTGTCTCTGTTTTTCTTAAGACAAATTTTTTCAAGTGTTAGAGGTTAATAACACTTATTTCATCCTTTGCTTGGATCTAATAAAAGCAGTGGGGCATAACATTCTGTAAAACCAGGCAATAGAGGAAATAACACTAATGTTAACCTCTAACATAAATGTAGTGGTAATTACCCCGGTCTACTTTTGAAATGAATGCCTTTTGTAGTCTCCCAAGTGGCACGGAAAAAATCTCCTATGTTCTAGGCAGCCACCAGTTTCCCAGATCAAGAGCAATCTATGTTATCCATTCCTTTTTGTGCCATACTGAACAGTGACAGACAAAGATGTCACACAAAGGATTGGCACACTATTACAGGTATAGAAAGAGCAGTCCCTGGTAGCTACCTTTAATGTATGTGTTTAAGATGCAGAGACAGCTTTCTGCCAGAAGAGAACATTTTGCCTACTTTTCCTTGGCCCGAGATTTAAACAGGCAAATTTGAGCAGAATACATTAAAAGACAAATGATGTACTCTAAATTAATTCATAGTGGCACAACTATTCTGTTTTATCCCAATACTATTTTGTTTTTAAATAAACTATTTTAAAAATTGTCTTTTATAGCTTCTGAGATAGTCCTGCAAGTGTGTAGGAATACTGTTAGTCACCTGAAACTCTCTATTGGCCTGAATGGGACAGCCCCAATACCTCTTTGTGTGCTGATACTACATGTGGAAACTAGAATTTCACAAATACTCACAAATTTATCCTCAGCATTAATCTTAATTTCAAAGTGTATTCATGCAGGATAGGAAAGAACGTGACACTGAGAGGTCAGAGTCATTATTTATTACCTTATAACCTAAAAAATGTCCTTACCTAATCCTGCTAGTGTTATTAATTTTATAATAGACATCAGATACACTTCTCAATAAAAGTATTCAGTATTCTCAGCTATCACTTATTGAAGTCATATGTAAACATTTATGTATATAGATTGCTTAACCGGATCTATTAGGTCCAAACATGGACTGTGATGCTTCAGCTGATAGGAAGCAAAGGGCCTATGGATACGGGAAGGAAAGAACAGGAAACTGGACTTCCATTTCAGGACAAATAGTTTATCAGGTTGTTGCAAGTAAAACCTAGCCATTTAGAAAGGAAGAGGAGGTAGGAGGCCGAAATAGGGCTAAGTCTAGGAGCTGGTTCAACCAGGTTTACTAAGATAGTGCTTAGTGCTTAGTACGAGACAGGGCCCCATGATCAAAGCTGTGGTGCAACTCAAGAATGACTGCAGGGCCATAGTTGCATGTCAGCAAGAGGCAGTAGAAACAGTTAGAAGGGTCTTTATGGACTTTATTCTGTTGTATAAACATAAGCAGCATTTAGAGATACTTGATATTCCCACCTGGCTTCCAACTTTGTCTCCATAAGAGCACAGATCTCCCACATCCCAACCCAACAGAAATATCTTGTATAAAAATGTCTCACATTACACCATTCAGCAACTAAATAGAGCCCAAAACATGTCACTGCAACTCTTTGTATGTTTCTTTGTTCTATTACACTTTCTACCACTGGAGTTTCCTGAACAGTCAGAAGATAATTAGTTGGTTGCAATGATATTGTTGTAGCTTTCTGGGCCTCACCTGAAACACTGGACCACAGTTCTAAAGAAATGCTCTCTTATCCCTCTCTCGGGCTTTGAACTATCAAATAATGCTCCCATTCAGTTAAATAAAAAGTGACATGCTGCAACCACATATTGCAATTCTCCAGAGCAGTTACTGTACTGTATTTCATTTTCTTCAATATCCCTTTTACTACTTGTTCAGACTGTTGGACAAACAAGAGTTCTGAATTGAGTGCCAAGTATTTACTTGATGGGTTCCACCTAATGACTGATGAGGATGATCAAGAATATTTAGGGATATTCTTACTGGGAACAAGTATCTTGTTACTATAGGTATTAACTAGTAGAAACAGGAAAAGTTGAGTTCAGGGTGATGGCGATTCTAACCATATTGGCAAGGAGTACTGAAGATGATGTTTCAAGGCGTATTTGTTCAAGCAAATTAAAGGAAAAACATACAACAATGACAGAAAACAAAACCAACAAAGAGTAGTGGGTAACTTCTAGAGAAAGGCTAAAATGTGAAGTGGAAAATGAGAATGAGAATGAAAGAGATTTTGAGTTACATAACCAACTTCTCTGAGTGACTTTGGTTATACAGTATAAAGTCAAAATGAAGAAACCTATATATCCATCCAGTCGTCCATGAGCTACCTGATACAGAAGGAGACTGAGACTGCCGTGCTGCCACACTAATACTCTTCAGACGCATTACATTCACTAAATTCTTTTCTAATAAGGCAAGACAGCAGAGTTCTTTTCTCTTGACATTTATGAAGCCTGCAAAGTGGAAACAATCAGTACTTTGTCAACACCTGACATTTAGCCTGACCTTTTTTTCATAATTATATTAGAAGGCTAGACTAGACCCCAGAACATTTGGAAACCAGCTGGATTTATAAACAGTAAAATACTCTTAAGTCCACTATGCTCAGCTGAAACAGTTCAGAGTGGATTCCTCAAAATTTAGAAGATATATTCAAAAAATAGCAGCATTGTAAGGTAGCTTTTTAAGGAAAGAGACCAAGTTCTGTGCATAAAATTTAAGTACAAACATAATCTTTCCACCACCATCCTCAGAGACTGACTTTCCCACCTGATCCACAATCATAAAGGGAAAGCACAGTTTTCTGAAAGCTTTGCAGAAAATCCTCAAGTCCTTTTCTGGATGACACATCTCTTCCACATAACACACAGGTAAACTGCACTAGACAAAAAACCCCAAAACATTTAGAGTGACTGATTTTATAATATTCTTTTCTATATTTTACCTATTTCATAACTGCATCATATTTGGAGGTGTCCTACAAGACACCATTCAAGTGGAAATGTGACATCCAATAGCTACACTATATACAGGAACTGATTACATCTCTCTGCAGACACCGAACTATTCGCATCTTCATTGTTCTAATGATATAGGACATGTTTAGACACACCAACGCAGATACCATCCCTCTCTACCTCATAGACTTTTCACTGTCTTTCAAAAGCAAAATGTATAGTCTGATTAACTCAGTCCTTTACATCATTACCAGTTACTTTGCCAATAGCTGTGTCTGTGGAATCATGTCTTTCCAGTGTCTGTCTCCTTGTTGATCAGGGAGGTTCTCTGCTAGCCTGGAAGGTACCCTCTGCTACCCAAGCATAGCCTGGAAGGAAGGAGAGAAAGATGACCTGAATTGGAATCGTGAGTTTCTCCACAAATTGTAGGAAGAGCTATGCCCCAGAGAAGTATTTGAACAAAACAATCATTCTGATGCAAGAAAAACAGTATTATTGTAGTCGAGCAGCTATGAAAGAAGGTATTCTGCTGTACCTGCTGTGAACAAGGCCCCTGCTTTAATTATGTCTGAAGCTTGGTGGCAAATATCCAATCCCCAAGTGAAGGGGAAAAAAGGAACCAGTATTTTTTTTCCATTCATTTAGTTGGCTGATTATTCTGAGTCTTTGACACTCTGACCTTTTGTTCTTTATGAATGTGCCCTGGGTATACCTATAGGGTCAGCTTAGACTGACTGAGAGCAGTTAAATCTGGCTTTGTACAGTGCTTTAAACACTCTCCACAATGCCCAGTGCCTAACCTCCTACCCTCACTTTACTCCAGCAACGAGAGACCTAATTCTTAGCAATCAGTGAGAGCTGGGAACTGGTGGGTATATTACTAAAGCAAAGGTTTTTCTTCATGACAGTACACAGGTACAAGCCTTGCTAGCTGCTGTGAGACCTACTGCTTACACGACAGCAGTGCTGGCTAGTGACTGATCCAGAGATGAACTTTGCCAATCACGATAATAAAAACTCAGCAGACTCAGAGAATGAAATTGTTGATTGTTGGCCTGTGCACAAACACTGACTTGTGCCTCTAGGGAAGCCCTCTGTCCGAAAGTATTCTACAGCCAGCTTTTGGGACAGACATCTCATAAATACTTCAGAAAGCTTGACAGAGAGAGTAAAAAGAAAGGAAAATTCAGGACAAGATGCTTCAGAACACATTATTTCAAAAGCCTAATTGAACTGAAGGATTTGTTTCTAAATATCAACTGCACATTATATGTTTGATATATTGTTCAAACACAAAACTCTCCTAATTGAAGCTGAAAGGAGACACTCTGACAAAGTCTAGCAAAATAATTGAAAGATATGAGCATAGGAAAGCACAGGCCATTTTTGCTACTGATGTTAGCCTTTCTTCCTGTTGGATACACTGGAAACCTGGGAAATTAAGTTTCTAAATCAGCATCTGACTTGGGTGACTAAAATCAGGCCATACAAAGAACCCGTGAATACCGCCTTTGAAGTTGTATTAAGCACCGCCTATATGGTAGAAGTTCCATTATATCCATGTCAGTGGAAGAAAAAGACACCACCTTTCCTTAATGCCTAAGTAGCAGAAGTGCTAAGCATAAGCCTTTTCATAAGGCTTGTTTTTCAGGCCTGTCTAGGAGCCACTGCACTTTCTGTGCTTCCCAATCTAAAACCATGCAGATTTGTGTATTCCTACCATTACCGGAACACAATTTATGAACACTGTGATCATTCCTCTTTTCCTTTCTATTCACACTCCTTCCATTTGTGTTTTCTCCTCTGCCTGTTACAATCTCCAGGTATTTCAGCCTCCTTTTTGTCCATTATACCCAGAGCACTCAGAGGATATGAATACTTCCACTCACAAGTGTATTCAGAACAGAGCTGAGCAGCTGCAGCAACTCCAGTGCAATTGATCCTATTTACTGTGTAAATAAGCACCTAGCCCTTATTCTGATAAGAGCCCCACAAATAAATAAATACATTAGTACCTTAGGTTACACACCAATATGCTCCCAAAAGCAACTGTTTGGTGGGAGGAATCCATTACCTTACAAGTCGATGAACCACAGATACAACAATTGACATCAAAATGTAAGCCAAATGACCTAATTCCTCAGTCACTCAGATAAAAGAGTTAGACTGCTCAAAGCCTTCTAGGGAAGCTGAGATGGAAGTCCACAAACTAACCTATGTCTGGTTAGTGACATTTCCAGCCACTGTCCTGTAGCAGGAAAAATAAGGGAATGCTAAGTATGATACATAAGCATTATTAACAACAGCTACATAATTCACTACCAAGGGCAGAGCTGTAAGGGCACCAAAATGTTTCTTTGTAGTAAATGCAGGACCACGAACTAGTTAAACCTAAAAAATAAAGCTAGAAAAGCTCTGACAAATGGTACTTATTGTAGAGATCAAGATTTAGATTAAAACGGATGGAAAGGATAAATATGATCCTGGATAGTCCTATACGGAAAAATACTGAAGTCATCGGGCAAGTAACAATGACCCAGACTCTGCTGTGCACCCTGTCCAAAGCAGTCTAGTCAGAAAGGGGATTTAAATAATTCTGTGCTTCAGCCTTAAATAATGATGACATTTTGTATTCAACAATTCAGGAAAATAATCTACATTTAAAACTGTTTATAATTTAAAAATGGGTTATTTAAAATTAAATTTTTGGCATTCAATCTGTGGAAAAATGTCTCAGTACTGGGTTTTCATCCATCCTGTAAATCTATCTTCATCTATCCTGCAATAAAACCATGTCATTAAAGCTGTCACTCATTCAGGAAGGTGGTACAGATCTATTACCAGGCTCCCTCCTCAGAGGCCACTGCATATTGCCTCCTCTTCCAATCTGCTGTGGGTTTTTCTGATGCATACTGTATGGGCAGATGTTCCCAGAGAATTACTGTATTTATTTAAACAAACTGCAATATAAAAAAAAAAAAATCTGTTAAGGCAAGTAATGATGAAAAAAAGCCACAAGTTATTCTACATCTGTTTTTGTTACACATGGTAACCAGGGAGATTAAAATATCCGCAGTCCTTGGTTCTGCTACTCATAACAAAGTGCTTCTGCTTTATACACTGAATGGTTTCATTTGATTTTTTTAAGAGACTGAAAATAAACATGATCTCTATGCATAGTTTCCTCTGTTTTCAGGAACTATGACCTTTGACTCCTGTAAATCTATTTAAATCTAATGTCTAAAGATCTGTTGTTCCAAGGATGTACAAAATATACCTAAGATTTATGTAACGATAAATCTTTTCTGGGCTTTCCTTTGTCAATTTTATTTCGTTAACCAAAGCCAGTAACCAGAAGAGCTGCACATCCTCTGGAAGCTATCTAATGAGTTATTTCTTTTTATTACAAACAACCATTTGTTTGTATCTCATATTAATGTTGGAGGTAGGTGAAGACATAATGATTTACCATCACTCACATACACATGTGCAGTAGCACTACAAACAAGAGTTATTATTATAAAAACTCACTTAATGCCATGATAGGCATTCATCTCTGAAAACAACCCCATTAAAATAATCCAGATATGAAGTGTGAGCTACTGCACATAGCACTCTTGAAAACAGTGTTTTCTGCCTCTTGGAAGTCATGGGTAGTGTTACAACATTACCATTTTAAGACTCAGTTGTTGAAAATTTCTTGATCTTCTTATGGGTGGATATGGTGTAGGGGGGAACTTTGTAGAGTAGGGCTGATGGATGGACTCAGTGATCCCAAGGGTCTTTTCCAACCCGAATGATTATATTATTCTATTATTGTACCCTTAAACCAATATGCTCACTTCCACCAGCCCCAAGCTAACACTGACTTAAACTGTTTTAAACAAATACTTTCTTTGCAACAAGAGCTATTACCACTCCGATGGTCTGAAAAAGTTTCAACTTTGTGAAAAAAAACCTGACATGATCATCATAAATTGGTAGCAGATTGTTGTTTTCAGCTACATTACTTCATGCTATTTGACACTGTGATGAGAAAGATTCTTTACTTCCAGAAACAAGCATTCTGAGAAGCATAGATCAGAAGAAATTATCTCGAGATACTTTTGTGCACGTCTATTTCCAGAGCTACTAGTCCATTCAGAATCACCTGTGGCAAGCTGAGTTAACTAGCACAAGGTCCAGCCTACGTGGCTAAAGTATATTGCATGGCAAGCAGGACTGGTTGGAGTGACATGGTTATTCAGACATATATAGTCTATTGCTTCAAACCAGCTCACTTCCCGAAAAAAATAAGCTAAACTGATTGAGAAGAGAAATTACAAAGTAAAAAAATTAATCAAACTATATAGGAAAAAGTTTATCATATGGGAAAAGGCCACAAAACCATATCCAAAGAAAGACAATAACTCGATTAAACCACCAGCTGGGTCAAAATTAAGACAGCAATCAAAGAGAAAGATTACAGTACATAACTCATGGAAAAAAATGCATAATTCCCATAAAAATTGGGAGTTGCACAGTGCAGAAAACGGTTGAAGAAAGCTTAAAAATTAATGATGGCAGTTTTGAGGATAACAAGTGGTTTTTAATGCATCGGTAACAAAAAGTCCTAGTGCTGAGATCATGGTCAATCATACTTAAGAATGCTTAAAACATTAATACCAAGGCAGAAACAGCAGAAGCCTCACAGGAAACAAACGAACAACCAAAAAAGCCAACATAAAAACCCACAACATATTACTGGATGAAGTTCATGGCAGGGAAGATACTAAGTGGCATCAGCTAGCTATAAACACTTTAGAAACAATTGACCAAGGTAATAGGCACAGATTCCTAGAAGAGCTGTCTGACTATATGTCTGGCCTGATTAAGTTAATTTTTAATAAATATTTTAATAATGGGGAAATTCAAGAAGACTGGAAGATTGATAATGATTTGCCAGTACCCACAAAGGGCAAGCTGGATGACCCAGGTAATTACAGGCTGGTTAGCATGACATCTATTTGAGGCAAAATAATGGAAAACCAATAATGGATTGAATTGATAAAGAACTCAAGGATAGGAACATAATTACTGCCAGTCAACATGTTTTTATGGAAAGTAGATCTTGTCAAACATACCTTGTCCCATTCAATCTTTTGAGGAGATTATTTATTTTGTTAATGAAAGCAACAGCACAGATGCAATAATCTTAGATTTCTATAAGACATGGACTTCTAATTTGTTTAGCACTATCCCATATCAGTGAGATACCAATCAATGGATTAAAATCTATCTTAAAATATTTTCTCAATGAGGAATAGTCACTGAATGAAAGGTTTCTAGTGGTGTCCCATGACAAACATAGTCCAATGGATTTCAGCATTTTCATGGGTGATCTGTAAATATTAATCCCTACTGACCGGCATAGTGGTGTTTGCACAGACACACATATACAGGTCACTATAGACCTGTACAGTGGGAGACTATGTCTTTAAAAGCAGCGGTAGAAAGACATTAGGTGTCAGAGTATGCAGGTAATTTAAATTGAGCTTGATCTTTGGCAAGTGTAAATAAAGAAACCTGAACTATATAAACAGAGGAGTATTGAGTCAACATGTGTTTTAACCTCTAGACTAGAGCTGATTAAGCCACTAAAGAAAATTTGTTCACAGTTTTGATGATCACTTTCTAAAAAGAAGATTGGAAAATTGGAATGATAAGGTAGAAAAAGCCATAAAAATGAGGGCTTGAGAAAACTTCTTACATTGAGATACATTTCAGGATCTCATTTTGTTCATTTTAATGAGAATACTTCAGAAGAAGGATCATGGTGTGTAAATACATTCATGAAGAGAAAATACAGACACTTAACAATTCTTAAATTTAGCAAAGAATTGTATTTCAAGATCCAATGGCTGGAAAATATATTACATTTAAATAAATATTTTATTTAAATTTAAATAAAGTATTTAAAGCTAATTATTTTCTTCTGGATGAAAAAGAAAAATTAGTAATAGATTCTCCATCTCTACATATCTTCAAATCAAAACTGATACTTTTCCAGAAGGTACACTTTTACCAAACATAAAGAATAAGGTTCAAGAGAGAATTAACGAGTCACAAGTTAATGGCAGATAATATCATGGTCTTTCTTGTGTTAAGCTATATAAGCCTACAAGTTAAACAAAATGTTTTCTCGGCTAGGTAGCATCAGGGGAAATACTGGGTATGAATCTCAGCAGGCTAGCTCAGCTCTGCATCACTGAGAGGTAAACAAACTACCATTGATGGCCCTTTTCTAATGACTGGCTGGTGAAAAGCTCCTACTGTGCTACTCCTCAGAGACTTTGAGTCTCCCCCCAGTTTCCCTTCCTCTCAGTACTATTTGTGCCCTGTATCCCATTTCACTATGTCAGAACTTAACTCTGTGTAATGTTTAGATTCAGCTTTCCCTTAGCTCAGACTGGGCAGGCACTAGCCTCATTAAAGCCAAATATCAGTTAAAAAAAAAAACAAAAACAACAAACAAACACAAAAAACAACCAACAAACAAACAAACAAACAGGCCTTGTAAATAGGGGTTCATTGTCTCTGAAGAAGCTCTGGTGTCCTTTCCTTCACAAGATCCCTTTTTAAGTCAGTTCCTATGTTCTTTTCTGTAAAGGCAATTTCTTAGTTGGGCAAATGGCTGTGCTACTGCCCAACACATATTATGCCACTTCCCCAAAAGACCTGCTGGACGCCTCTGAACTGGCTAGTACCATAGGAATATCCAAACACCACCTCCCACAAGTGAAGGAGAGAAGCTTCATGTAAGATCATGTCTTCAAAGCAGTAAATAAGGACAGAAGATGGGAGCTTTTAATTAAAAAATTCCTAAGAGAATTCCAGTACCATCTCTCAGTGCATTTCCAGACTTTTCTTCCTACCACCATAAAGATTTTTTGTTTATCATCATCAGGTGACAGATATTTTCTAGACATTCATGAAAGCATCATTCCTGCTTTACATGCCTATCCGTTTCAGAGGAGGTGGATAAAATAGAATAACAATAAGTTTTGTTTTAAAGTGCAAGTCACAAATGAAACAGGAACCTTAAAAAGGCTTGTGTATAAACATATAAGGCAAGAATCTTACAAACTAACTCAGGCAGGCTGTTCTGTTCAGCTGGGACAGCATGAAAAAACAAAAAAGATGGTGATAATATGAGAAGCAGATGGATTTGGGACTATTGGAAGAGCAGATGGGAAGGACTGGGAACAGGAAGTTTGTTGTGGGAGGACAGCTAAGGAGGGCAATCTGTTCTTACACACAAGGCTGTGAAAGTGGTGGCAAGATGTTTAAACCTGATGCAGTACCAGATGAGGAGCCAGAAGAGATACACGAAAGAGGGAGGCAAACTGATGGAGCTGATAAGTAAGGAAGGAGTTCAACAGATGCATTTCATATTCACTGGGAAGGGTCCTGTTTATTTTTGGAATGCCAAAGCAGTGGATGTCACAACAGTCAGGAACATGTAAAAGGAGACTCCAAGCGTCTACATGGATTTCAAATAATTTCAGTTGGCTCACACTACCAGTATTGCTCATTGTTAGATTTGGGGACAGTTGTTTAATTGATGAAAATCAGAGGAGCTGTATGAATTTCAGTGGAGCTATAGCAGCTTATGATTACTGGTGGGTTTAGACCTGTTTACCATTAACTAACAGCATACTGTCAACAAATAGAACACTTTGCATATTTGCAGCACTAAAGAACTATTATTTTTAGATTGAAAAAGTTATTTTCTTGTCAAAATGAGCTAAGTTAGCTGATGCTTCCTGCCTTTCACAATTCTGCTGCTGCCACTGATAGCCATTTCCACTGGCTTTAGCTTGGTAAATACTTGATATTTTATCAAGTATTATGTCATTCTCAGTATATGGTTCACAATCTTGTTGCTTAAGTTTATATGGCATGCATTAGTCAACTGGAGATTGGCATATGAGTTTGATTTAGGTTAAAAAAATAGGAACCAGAGCAGAGGATGAAGAATGCAATTTATAACCACTAAAATTGCAAGGAAAATACAACCGAGAACAATGTTGGCATTCCTCAAAATAGCAGATATATGTGTGGTTGTGGTTAGGAGAGGGAGGGCAAAGGGGAGGATTTTCCAAAGTAATGGAATAGAAATTTTACAGTGGTTTGTCTGGCCCTTCTATTCATAGAGTTTGTTAACTCCCTAAATAAAGTAAGTACAGAAGATCATTTGCATTTCAAATAGTATTTTTTTGCCTGAGGATCTCAACTTATTTTATTAATCAAATGAACAAATAATTAGGTACAAAACACAGCTAAAAGATAAAAATTAATACTAGCAGAACATCTTCAAATTGTAAAACTACATCATAGCACCTTCCAAAAGGCTGTAAGTCTTGCCAAAACATTTCAAAACCTGAATGTTTTCTCACTTCTTTAATCTTTGATTCTTTCTTCTAGTCTGTGCATCAACAGGGTGAATTTTACTTTAAATAAGGTTTTTCTTAAGAGAAACCTTCACTAAACACTCCTAACTGGCCTAGCTCAAGTCTTCACACATACACACGCAAACTACAGACATGCACGTACGAGAGAGTAAATTCTCTCCCATGGCCAGCAGTAATTTCTAAAAACAAAATAGAGATCCGGAATAAGGAGATAGTTGCCTAATTAATGGACGACTTCTCTCCATAACCATGGCACAGGGAGTTTTGTTCTTTCCTCATATTTCCTCCACTTTCCTTGATTGATGGTGACATCTTACTCTATATCTGTTCATTGTACAAACAAACATTAAATCCAGAAAATCGCTGACATGTAACTTAGAGATTGTTCTTTGCCTCCTTCCTTATCCTCACCCTTGCCTGAGTAACCAGAAGCCATGCAAACTTCTCCTCCCTCTTCCCAGTACTTTTGTTCCACCTCCTTCTCTAAATTTCTTATCCAGTCTACTCACTGTTTTCTTTCCTCTTAATATGCAAAATACAGTGTTTGTCTTTTTGACTCATTAGTTTGACTCATCATATCAAAATTCATTTTCAGAGCCCTTTCTGATCATCAGTTTCAAACTTAAATTGAAATTCCTTGCCATCAGTTTCCAAGTTCTATGTTACTACCCCTTGACTCTATCTCTCCCTTTCAAGTTTTGTGTTACCATTCATATTTGCTAATGTTCAACCTTGTCTACTGGTCTGTTAGTCATTCACGAATCACCTCTATTATCTGTTTCTTAAGCATCTTCTCTGATAGAACAAGCTCCTGAAGCCGTATGCACAGTTCTTCCCCTTCTGATATTTAATACCCTCTTAAAAACTCACCTCTCCCATGTTGCTTACAATTAACTGAGATTACCTGTATTTAAAAAAAAATAATTTGTTATCTTAACACCCATTAAATTTTTGTTATTTTACAGGACCTTAGTAGTTGCATTTGAGAAGAGATGCATGGTCAGGAATGGGCTCTACAGAATCATTAATAAAATGAAAATAAAAACAGAACATCTCACACATGTATGTAAATATTGCTAGCAATGATGATTATGACAGTGTTCAATTATAACCCCACTGGTAAACTCATAGTTTCTTAAGCCTGGAAAGTACCATTAGTTCATCTGTTGATGGCTTCCACCATTAGATCATCTAATGTGACTTTCTGTCATTGAATTTCACTTCAGAATCCTATATCAAGCTCTCTGGAGGCCAAACCGTGCACCACAGGCCTTAAATCAGGGAGACATCAATACACCACCATTTCCTGAGGCTCCTGAAGTGGCAGAGAATTGATTAGATATGCCCAAGTTATCCTCTCAGAAAAATGTATGCTGCAGAGGCCATTCCTTCTCAATCTTTGCTGATCACAGTCTTTCCCAAAGCTTTACCAGTTGGTGGGTGTGACCTTCATCTTGTAAAGAAGAGATGCTGAACAAGTATAGCAGGACCAGACTGGCAATGAGAATCAGCTACAATTTGTATTTTTCTCTACAGGAATTCCTCTCTGCTACTTATCTCTCTACCAAAGAACCAGACATCTCTGCTATACTTTTCAATAAGATGAACAACAGGAGATAAATAACTTGAAATTTTCAAATCTCATAAAGTCATAGTTTTTATTTAGGTCTATAACTAAGGTAAATTAATGCATTCACTCCCAAAAATTTATTATGGGTAACTAACCAAATGCACATGGTTACACAGTCAAATAGAAAGGCTGAGAAGGCTCTTAAAAAATACATTTCAATTTGAAAGAGAAACATGTTTATTACATGGATGAGAATCATTACTCATTTTGAAGACATGTGAAACAAAGGGTTACTGATTAGCAACAGCAGCAGCAACTCTGGTCAGGAAATGTGTTAAAATATTAATAACCATATACACCTAAATGAAGATACATTATCACATTGCTCAAGCCATTATAAAGTAATAGAAATACTGTATTGAACATTTACAATTTCCTGCTTGTCTTCTTCCTCTTCCCCAGTGATTCCATAGTGCATTGGCATTGCTGAGGAAGCTCTTGGGAAGCACGACTGAATATAGTTTCAGAAGCTAAAGAGAACAGAGTCTGATTTAGCTTGCAGTAATGGTAATAAACAAAACAAGAAAAATACCTACTGAAAGAAGTGTTTTTCTATGGAAATCCTAGACACGCTGTTCTTTGGTTCTAGGGAAGAATGTCAATATTGAAGTAGCTTAACTTAGTGGAAACATTTAATTCTCATTAGTGTGGCTTTCTAAAAGATCTAGAATGTCCTGGCTAATAAATGTCTCGAGTCGAATTAAATAAATCAGGGTGGTAGCATTGTAATGGTTTAATCTTATAATCTGCATATAAACTCAAGAGCACTGTAGTAGACTTGTTCCGATTTATTTATGCCTGTACTAACATCCATCCATTTAGCATCTCACAGTTTAATCAAATTAGGAAAACAAAACCCTGCATGCTACATTAGTTTTCATTATACAGTTTAGGATTATGTTCAGCCACAGTTTCTAAATACTACCTTTTTCAGGGTACCTGAACAGATCTGTAATACCAGAGATGGCCCTCTCTCAGCTGGTGGGAAATTAGACAGTAAGTGCTTAAAGGCTGGGAAAGAAAGCTGCTCAATCTTCTGTGGCAAGAACACTGTAGGGGGGAGAAGCTGCCATCAAGAGAAAGCAAGATCATGGATGTGCCCATGTGTGTGCTGAGCATGGAGTGGGCTGTAACTTATACAGTTGTTTTCCTGGTGTACGGAACTGTTATAACAAGGTGCTCTTTTCACTTTGTTGAAAGGTGACATTCAGTACCTGCTGCCACACTTTTGCCTCTACCCTGCTGAATCCATATCTGCAGAGATAATATAGCATTGGCTATGTTGACTCAACAACAGCTTTAACAAAATTCACAGAGAAAAATCAAACAGAATTGGTCATAGTGGAACAGCACACAAACGGGAAAAGAAATTCTTAATATTCTGAGTGTTTGGGAACTAGGATAGCACTCTAATCATGAAAGATTTGATTAGGTTATAAAATTAAGAAGTAAAATCAACAAGGTGGTTAAAAAAAGAACAGTTTGGGGCAAGTTTAAGGCCTGGTGGCTAGGGATTCATGCTAACTGCTATGCAGTTTGTTCAGTTTACACTTCCAAGCTCTAGATGCCTCATCAGGCAAGACCTGTCCTGAAATGTTACCATCTCCCTCCATTTCCCACATTTTACAAACAAGTCAGCAACAACTGACAAGTCAGCATTCCTGTAGAACCCACAAAGGCTAGAAACTATGCCAGGAAATGATAGCTACTGAGACAAAATGGCTTCTTCAAATACACTATGTCAGATCTATTTCAAACATATTCAGAGCTGGCACCCCAGGTCTTCCTATAGACTCTCTTCCAATGCCATGAATTGAGAATTATTTCTGACTTTATGTTTACTTGCAATTTTAGAATATTGATAGATACATCATGATTTTTTTCTGTTCTTTGTCATGTTGTTTGTTGACTCATATTGCCTGAATTTTTGCCACAGCACTTACATTTCCAGAATAGTCATACCCTAAGAATCTGTGCAAAAGTCACCTTTTCCTACATCTTCCCAGAGGTTTGGGCTAGAACTGCCAATAACTCAATCTTTGCTCCTTCCCCACTCCATTTGTGTCACATCCTATAAATTTTCTTGTTAGTGAAAGGGTTCTTCCTCACAAGCATCCTTGGGAAACAGTATTCCAGCTCACCAGAAATGCTAAATAGATAATCTGAAAATAGTCTATCTATCACCTGCCCATTTTATGCAGATTTTCTGAGATAAATGGGGGTAAGGTTCTGCATGTCCTAAATGCCAAGATAAATTGAAAGATAATAGGAGGGAATACCACGTCTAGAATGCTGTATCTTGTAAAGTGCAATTTTAATTTTTTTATCACATTCCTCAGTCTCATGCAATGCAAGGTGGCCAGTTTTTCAAAGCTTGACTAGATACAGTCAGTCAGGACATAATCTGCATATTTTTATTCTTATGTTGTAGTCCATCTAGTTACAGTAAATAAATGCATCACTACTATCATCCAACACTAGTAGCATTTGAAATGTCTTCTGCAGCCACTCACAGCAAAGACATCTGGGCACTAGCTTTCTCCTCATATTGGAAAGCAGCCTCTGTGAAGTTGTGGTGGATGTGTTCATATAAAACTGTACCTTACACGTTCTCCCGTAAGACTGAAAAACTGACAGCAGTTCTGCGTACTGTCATAGGGCAGATGATAGCTTTTTCAGATGCAGTTTCATAGATGCTAGAAGGGTCTCTGACTAATCTGAGGCCACTACTATAATGCAGACTATCAGACTTATATTTCACCTTTGCTTTGCCTGTTTTTTCTTTTTTTTTTTTAAGATGTTTTTCCAGGTAGGAAATAGGCATCAGATGTTACTCATAAAAATCTCACGAGAACAAAATGCATATAGGTTTTAGGACATTATAAGCAATGAACCATGAAAAGGTTTAGCAGCAGGAGAACAGGGATTAAGGAAGAAGTTGGCATTGTCCAACAGTGGGATAAACTATCTGTGTCTTGCACCTCGATGATCGTGCAGCTAGATAGCTAACATCCATTAACATTCACTCTGCTCAAAAAATACATGCTTTTGGGGGTGAGAACACTGACTGCTGGAAAAATGCATGCTTTGGAGGGTGAGGACATTGACTTCCTTTTTATATTTTCTATTCTAATTATACTGTCCTGATTTCAAATTAAAGACACAATGGCTTTTGCTGTTCCATTATGTAATTATAGATCTCTGTAAACATTCTTTCCTTTGTTGGTTTGCTCTGTGCACGGATTTTTTTAGATACATAAAGCAATCAAAATAAATTTTGAAATCAAAACAAAGAGAAAACAAATGGCGCCTCAGATATTCCCTTAAAAAATAGCTCTGTGCATCATCCTCAGGCACTTTTGTCATCTGTTGCTATAATAACCACTCTGATTACACGAACAGTCACCAAATTGTGCTTGGCTGACTGTAGGGCACTTCTCAGCAGCTAGATGAATAGCTCTAAAGTACTACTTGTTTCCAAGTCAGTACCAGATTTTGTCCTATCATATCAACAGCCACACAGCCAAGAAAGTGAGATTTCTTGCGCATGGTCTCCATGGTGTTTATGTGTTTCTTCCCCAAACAGACAGATGCAGATTAAGCAATGCATGTCAATCTCATTATGAGACTGTGAAATGTGCAGAAAGTTTGTTACACACTCATGCAATCATACACATTGTGAACATCCTGTTTATTTGGCCTGTTCTCTGATGATTGGCTGTGGTGTTTCAGCACATTACTGACAGCTGGGAATTGCTCCAATGGAACATGCTTTTCCTATGACAAAGATCCAGAGAGCAGCAGTAACATGTGTCTGCCCATTATTTCAGCCGTACAAAAAAAAAAAAAAAACAAACCAAAAAACAACAAAACCCAGCGCAGTCTCTCCAAATGAATAGCACATTGGTTGTCTGAGCTGTGTCGGAGCACCACTAGACGGGCCTTCGATGACCTTTGGAGGCCATCTGAGATAATAAATCCTCGGACCCCCAGTTCCGGAATGCTTTGGGCAAGGTCAGGATGGCAAATTTCCCACTTCCACAATATCAGATGTTACGGTAATTCCTTTTAGCTAATGTGTAAGAGCAAAGGAATGTCTTCAAACCTCATCTAGGCCCTGTGGAATCTGTTGAAAATGCATGACAGCTGCGGGCTTTGGCTGGGGTCTGCCTGTGAATATATGAGATTTGGAAACCTTTCAGACAAGGAAAGGAGGGAATGACTGTACATTCAATGTGTACCATTGGTCTCCTGCCCACCCCTCCCAGCTCCATTTCACACAACATAGCCGTATCACAACTCTACGGTCATGGCTGTCATGCATTCTTTACAACTGAGTGTCATGGGTAACATCCAGCACACAAAAATACAGATGTGCATGCGTGTGCACCTACACACAGGCACACAAATGAAAGGGGAGAGGAAAAAGAAAGATGGATTTCCATAAGGTCTGCGAACAGGAAATGGAGTAGCTCACCCATTTTTTATAAAATTGGTAGGGAGCAAAGAAGTAAGCAACTAAGCCCTAGATTGCTGCTTGATGTGTCCAGATGCCCAAGGTGGGAAGGAATCCCACATGGATTCTCTGGCTACCTGTTCTCCACAACCCAGGTGAAAGATCATGCAAAAGGCCATGGTTCCCTCCCACATCCTTATTTTCAAGCAAAAGATCATGGCCTTCTACACACCTATTTTCACATCACTAAGCAAAAAGATTCAACACCAGCTAATATATTTATCCTCTTTGCAGTCTTCTGCTTTCCAAGGACTTTATAGTTTTGACTTCTATGATCTGGTCCTCAGATACAAGGTCTGCAGCATGTGTGGGAAACTCCACTTGCCATGTGCATAAATTACTAAGATACAAGGCAAGGAATCATCAGAACAATTGCCTTAGAGACCTAGCTCCACAATACATAGCTTTTTCAGTCTGTAGCTAACAGCCCACACTAACACAAGCTTTTGACTATTCCTGAATTACTTCAACGGTGCAAGAAAGCTCCTAGCACAAGGGGCTTCTTCCAATAACACCAGTATTCCACACAGTGTTTCATAAACTTTATTATATTGTATACTGCCATGAAGCCACCTACATATACAGTTTGTCTATTTTTTACACTGAAAATAACAAGAACCTGATTTATGTGCAATAATAGCCACCACAAATTGTTATTACTGCTAGTATAAAAAGAAATAAAAGAATGGATCCAGCACTATCTGGATCCAATGTACCTGATGGCAACAGACTTGGAGCAAGTGCTTTTCTCAGATTCCAAAAGGGGTCTTATGTTTCCAAAAGAAGCATTGAAAGGACTGGTTAAAGAACTTGAAAACAGACCTTGATATATGTGTGGAACTGTCATATATGAGATGCAGCAAAGAGAGAAGAGGATTTAGGAAATTAAAAGTATGTTAATTGTAAAGATTAAAGAAAGCACATTCATGGCTTCTTGTAAGAAGTTGAAAACACAACAAGTCTAAATTTATCAGCCAAAGGCTGGTAACAAGAGATAATAGTCTTTGGTAAAACCAAAATATATTGAAAACTTTTTCCATTTTCATCAAAGGGAAGAGGGCTGGAGAGGTTATAATTTGTCCCAGATTTTCATGGGAGTAGGAAGCAAAACAATTTCATGGCGATTTTCAAGTAAGGACAGTTGAATGGACTGATTTAAGCAGAAAGATATAAGAAAAATAAAGTTTTATCTACTTTAGAATGAAGATTCTGAATTAGAAATCTGTAGCTGCTTTGTTTTACCATATATCTAACAAACCTCTATCTATCTACTTATATATATATATCTACACAAGATGCATTTTAAATGAAGGAAAGTCAAATTATCACCCACTGAAAAACAGCATTGTATTCGATACTGGAAAACATTTCAAACCCCCTATTTAGAGGCTTTATAGTCAGTATCTACAGAGTTAATATGTTCACCTTTATGGAAGTCTGGACCTGCAAAGATGTAATTATCATTATTCTTGTACTGATAACTATATTAAATATCACCTCAAATAACTCTGCCTTCTAGCACTACACTGGGTTTGTGCTCAGCATGGGCAGAAGGGAACTCTCTGCTGGATGATTATTACCACTTTCTAATTCAGCTTTATTTTCCCTTTCATCCAAATATGGCTGAAGCTCATTTTGTGCTAAGGAAGTTTACCTAAGTGAGTATTACCAGTCATCCTTACCTCTTTCCTCTGCTCATGATTGTCTGAGCAAACAATATTCTTTCAGACAAATGAACTGAATCCATTATTTATTAATCTGCCATTCCTGAGGTGAAAATGCCTGTTCTCCACTCCATGCCACCTTGGATAATCCCTGACCCCCATACCAGACAGACTTAACATATTTTAGTTTTAATTTAGAGTCATTGTAAAGGATACTGTAAAATGCAGTGCTGGAAAACTCAGACAGGTTGTTCTATCCAAGCATATGAAAAGTAAAACAGTACCATGTTGTCTTGAACCACCAGCATCGCTATAAATTGTATACTGCTTTACAGTAGATAAGCCATACCTCCAGAATTTGCATTCATAGATATACACTGGAGTTTCTAAAGTTGGGGTCTATAACCTGAACCCATAGCACTGTGACCAGACAGCAGAGTGGTCTCTTGGACTATGCTTCAGACTGACTTAGATTTGCTTTGGCAACACCAGTGTCACAATACAGGTAAAGGAGTTAAGAGGAGGCTTCTCCATTTTAGCATTAGGAAAGGGCTTTGTGAAAGACTTATGTGCACAGCACTTGGTTCAAAACACTTAGTAAGAGATTAGTGACATTAGAGTGAATGGAAATAAAGTGTACCAGGAAAGGAGATACCTGACACATCAGTGGGAGAATCTGCTCAGTCAACGACTCCTCACCACTGTCTCTTCCCTTCCTAGCACATCTGGTTCAGAGGGAGGACAAAGACAAGTCATCTGGTCTCTTATCTGATTTTGTTAGTTTCTGCTTCTTTAGATGAGTATTGTAAAGTGACATGATTTCATGTACAAATTGCTTACATATTTATTTGCCAGCAAATGCTTAGTCAGGGAGCCACAGACACACAGTATTTCTTAGTCTATTCCCAGATACTCTTTTGACTGTGCACCGAAAATGCACCAGATCATCAAGCTGGAAAATCCTTATAATTCGACCAGATGGAATTCTCTCTGGAAAGAAAGCTAAATGAGTGGCTCTGAACCCATACAAAAAGATATAACAACCATAGGTCACTGAATAAAGGAATTCCCTTCATTCAGTGATCAAGAGATCGAACACACATCTGCCAAAGGAACATCAGGGATAGGATACATTTTGCAACTGCTATAATCAACGTGAATCAACCACACTGATCTGGTTCTCTGAAGCAGCAATGCCTCAGAGTTGATGTAATCATAAAAACCAAAGACTAATTGTTCATTTTTTATGCCTGTGGATACAGAAATCCTCCCATCATTACCACAGGAGAAAGGAACCAAAAGAGATGTGTGCAGAACTGGTACAGCAGCAGTCATTTGAAGTTCCATTCGCTTTTCCCAGTTGTCCTGGGATTACATAAGCAGACCAGTCTTTGTCTTACCAAGATGAAGCCATTCATATACAATCCTTATAAAATAGTCTAAGAAATGAACCAGAACATTACAGTAACACTACTGTAGTGGGTGGTGACATTAATGCAGACTATGGTACCACATTGGTTTTTTTTTAAAAAAAAGGGAATGACGGTACACTAAGTCAAGTACAGTCCTTTTCAGTGTGGAAAACTAGCCACACCTTATTAATAGACAAATTCTGCTCAGATGTTAATAGTCTGTCTACTGAATTCAGCATGGTTTGTAGTCCTGACTCTGCTTAATTGAGATCTTTACCCATGATTTCAGAAAGATTTTACCTACTGTCCCTGCTTTTATGCAAATTTCTTGTGCCCTGGTAAAGTGCATCAAGAACCAGAGCTCCACTCTGAACATACTATCAAACTTCAAAAACAGCCCATTTTGAACATTACAGCTACTGGAAATCTTTTCAGAAGGCTGCAGACATGCTATTTTTTTCCTTACTAAATTATCAGCCGATCCCTCCCACAGTCACAACTGATTTGCTTCCACATTCAAGAATTTTCAAGAGACCTTAATTCAGCAAAAGAGAGGCTGCATTAAAAATACATGGAATTCAAGAGGATAAACTTTCTTCATAGAACCTTATCAAATAGCCAAGGGTTTCTTTTGTGATCAGTGGCTCTTTCAATTATGTCACTGGGGCAGATTCAGCACTTTAAAACAACAGCAGAATTGTAGATGAAATCCATGTATTTAGCTTTGTCTCAGGGGAACTCACCTAGATTTATACTGCTGTCAATATATCAGAATTTTGCCCACTGTTTAGATTATTTCATTTTGCAATGTGATAACAAAACTGTTTCAGACCCTTCACTCTCAAGAACATGTAAAATAATAGATCCTACTACCCCCCACTTTTTCAAACAGTGCAGAGCAAAATTCAGCCTGCACATCATTACATAACAAAGACAATTTAAAAAAAAAAAAAAAAAAGAAAAAAAAGAAAACACATCAGAAAACAGCTATTGATTTAAAATGATATAAGGACCATATGGAAATACATTTTCAACCTTAACGCCAGAGAAGTTGTAAAGTGCTATGTCCACAGCAGTTATTCCCCTCTCAACATTATTTTCCAGCAATGGTCTACACAGATTTTAAAAGTAAAGAGAGTACTGAAACTTCAAGAAATGCTTACTGAATTTCAGGTAATATCAATATTCAAGATAATTCTTCTGCTATGATGACTTCCCAGCTTTTTTTTGGTATTCATCTTCTAGTTTGCATTCAGATAGGAAAAAAAAAAAATTCTAAACTCTTTAGTGCATAAGTAGAAAGAATTTGTGGAAACCTTTCCAAAATTTTAATTGTATAAATAGTCATGATTCTAAACTGCATATAATAATTAAAGTAGCATGTTCCACTTCAGGAAAATCCATTTTTCATATTGGACGTTACCCTTGGTTACACACAGTGGAAGAACATTTCTGCTTTCTGTTACATATGCTTTTCATTTGGTATCTAAAAGTGATACTGCCATATGATATGTAAGCAAAACAGCAAGTTGGTGGAAAAAGTACTTAGAAGACTAACATTTAAATCTTTAAAGCTTTCTCATAGCACAACAGGTACCACTTTTAATCAGTTTATCCCAACATCTACTTGAGAAGATTATCTTGTTCTGTCAGGTCCTGGGACCTGTCTACATACCTGAGAGCAGCTCTGAGAGCACTCTGCCAGCACAGGCGGCCCCAATTCCCTTTATTTCTTTTCCCAACCCAAGAACTCCATCCTCTGATTAATCCCTTCATTTCCCTACACCAAGTAGACAAGGCAAAATGAGGGATTTAAAACTGACTGATGAGTCAGCCCCAAGGACAAATCCTCTGTCAGCTTCACTCAGGCATAATGGAGTAAGTATGAGCAGTGTCCCCAATATACTAGAGATACTTCATCATATGTTTTTCTTCACACTCACTTCTACAGTCTAGCCAGTATCACACAGCATGATTTTTCCCATTGGGCACACTTAATCTAAACGAAGCAGTTAAACATAAGAGCCTCTTTCCTTCTACTTCACCTGACAGATCAAGTACAAGGAATTGTACTGAGTTAGTGCCAATGAATTATCTAGATATTTTCAAATACGTTCTTCATTTTGTTGTTCCCAACTTACTGTCTTGGTTGGTAATCTTTGTTATAAAACCAATAGAAAATGCATACTGTTGCTCAATAGGTCAGGCATACCAAGGTCATCTCTCGGCTTACCTGTGGTATAACACAGAAAGAGTAAGACTAGAGAGTGGCACCAGGCCAGGAGGCACATGCTTAGCAGGACCTCCTCACACAGAATCCAGCTTCTTGTGATGTGAGGTTTCCCAAGGGTCGAATTCTCTTGTCCATTCACTCAGAAATTTTTGTTTGAGTGAAGACTGAGGTAAATTCTAGTAATGGGTTTTTCTACAACTTGTCTCACTGAATTGGCTTATTCTCAAAACTAGGCAAGATTACCAATAGCATATATATATTCTTGTCTACACTGATCTAGTTGTATGCCTGGTTCAACAAATCTCTTCATATGGTCTACTGTTTTTTCAGTAGAAGGAGATACATAAAGTGAGTAAAATCTGAATGACATTGTATTGCATGCGTTCCTGTTAACAGCATAATATCCAGGGATGTAAACTATTGGAGGATCATAAAAGAATATTTAAAAGATGTGGCCTGGAAAATACAGAAATCCACAACAGCAATAGAACATCAACTGAAATCCCAAAATAAACATGGCAGCCAGGTTTGCAAATTGCCTACAATTTGCAAAATGCAAACTTCCTTAGGTAAAAGTACTTACTATTCAGCATGGCTTAGGTTTCCAGTAAGTTGCTCTCTTGAGATCTGCTTTTGGAATCATTTCTGTCTCAGAAAGAAATATAATTTTTCCAACAAATATGTATCAGCAAAATCATGTTGTCCACAAAGTTTGACTGACTGGCTGCAGTGTACATGCATTGTTTTCAATTGGATTGTGTCTTTTGGGCCTCCTCTAGTTTTGCAGGGGACACAAACAAGAAAATTTTTGGTATATACTAACTGACGTTTGTCCGAGCACTGTGAAGCAATAATCCACAGGAGCCACAGAAGCTTTAAGTCAAGAGATAAACCAAAGTTTCAGTGAATTATTGCAAATCCACACCCCACCAAAACTGACCTAGAGTTTTACATCTCACCACGATGATTCTATAAATGCAGCATAAATAATGTTCCCTATTACTCCTCTCTATTATGTAGCCCTGCACCCTGTCTCAAGAACTAGTGCACTGAGCCCAGAATGCAAGTCTTTATAAGGCTGGGGTATATTTCATCGCTATCTTACCAGTTGGTTTCTACTAGTTAGCTTTAAGATGGGAACAAACCAAGCTCTCTGGGTTTGTTCTCTTGGAACCAAAGAACTTTGTGGAATATGAAGGAAAAAACACCCTTCAAGATCAGTCTGTGTGAATTCTTTTTATATGCTTGATGGCATAATAGAAAGTCATTAGTATACGTGCATCTTTTCTTAACAGAGCATGATGTACTGTGAGAGTTCAACTGAAATTCAGTTTAATCATTTCTTCCTCTCCCTCATGGCACATTGGACATTCAGATCAAGATCAAATATCATTGTGAAATCACACACAGAAAAACATTGGAACCCTAGCTAATGTTGCCATTTTAAAATCATAAAATCAACATAATTTCAAAAGAAAAACATTAACCCAACAGTTATTCATGTAGTCTTGCAACTGAAAATAAATAATTAGATCCCTCTTAACAACAGAGCAAGTAAGACCAGACCTCAATAAATTCAGCTGTATCTCATTTGAGATTATGAGACATCTAATATTTCAGCATCACATCATGATATTATAAAGGATTTCAACTTCACCCAAGTAGAGACAGGGAAAAATTAATCTTTTTTTTCCTTAGAACTAGCATCCTCCAGTATGCCATACCTAAAGTCCTCTCAGGAAAGCCAACCATCACACAGTGCTTGAAAAGATTAAAAATATAGATACCTTAATATATCCAAGATGATTTCATGTTAGAAGGGCAACGCTGCTGAGATAATATTCTTTATTGTTCCTATTATCAGTGGACAAAGGGGGGCAATGAACAGCAGAAACTTGATCATGCATTTCATCTGTATCAGTAGGTCTGACAGAAGCTCCCCCCTACACATTCCAGTCTGTTCAGCAGCACAGGGACAGTTCATCGTGCTGCACATTCACAGCCACAGAGGTCTTTTTGACAATCCACTAAATCAGTGGGCAAAATAATTCATTCACGGTCCTTCTCCTGCACAAATCAGGCAAAAATCACAGTCTGCTTTTCTATCAGGTTTTTACAGAAGGAAGTATGAGAAGGGCTGAAATATCCAGGTGTTTAATCACCTGTATGGGACAGCAAGTCTGGGCTGGAATTCCCTCTTGAGCAAGCTCACAGTAGTCTTTTTCTATACTTTGCTCTTCAGACTTAATTTAAAAACAAACACCCAAACCATCTTTAGAACAGCATCTCTTTCTGGTCTTCCCATTTTGGATCTAACCAGGACATTTCAAGGAGAACAGCAGTTATGACCAGATAAAATAAATGAACTATGCTGCATTTTGACCCAATACATTTGGTGGTGTTTCATTTTAATGACAGCAAGGCCATTGCTAGACTCTCTTCCCTGAGACTCAGGAAAGCTTGTTAATCTATAAATTTGAAGAATTGCTAAACAATGCAGAAAGTTAAAGATGGGAAAGATCCTCTAGACTGGTCACCGCTACCAGTGTCAAGACTGTGTTGGTGTGTGCTTTCCTTACTGGTAGTGATAAATGGTGCAAAAGTACAAGTTTCTGTAATTTCCTTGGGAATTTACTCTTTAACAAGAGACAGCCCAGCATTATTCTTTATACAATGGCCCTGTCAAATTTATTGGGGATGAAACCAACATGCCACAAAAAAATTTAAGAGGTTTCTACATAAATTAATCTATTAAACATATCCAAAAAAATTATTAACTTTTAACCAGGTTTTAAAATTACATCCTGTATCAGGAATGAGTCTTCATTCAGCTGTAGGAAGGTTCAGAGACTCTACATAAAGAGTATCTAATCTAAAGGCTTTTCTTACATATGCTCACAATGGTACAGCACTTATTTCACAGCATTATAAGCAAGTAATCTTCTCAGTTACCAGGGATAGAGGGAGTTTGTGGGTTTGGCATGCAGCCGAACAGGATATGAACTGCAATGCAACAACAGGCAAATAACAGTGGCATTCTGCTTGCAAAATCCTTTAGTTCCTGTAGCTAGACCTCATAGTCCCAGCAACTCCCAACACTTTCATATAGGTATTTCGGAGTTAATAAGATACTTTTGATGATTCTGTAGACAAAACAAAACAAAACAACAACAACAAAACCAACCACCCCCCCCTAAAAAAAAGAGAAAACCAACACCAAAGCAAACCCGCACCAAAAAAAAATCAAAACAAAACCAAACAAACAAAAGGTAAAAATACTTCTCCATGCAGGCTCAGCTCCTGTCACAGATATGTCATCACAGATCCCAAAACATAATCGCTGTAGCCAGCACTCAGAAGGGCTGCTTACTGCTGATGCCCTAGTTCAGAGTTAACTCTGTATTTAATTGTGTATGAAAAAACAAAGCAGATCCAATGTTTTTACTAGATAATAATGAAAATGATGATCAAATAAAAATGAAAATCCATTTCAATCAGCAAAAGAGCTTTAGGAAAAAAAATACAAGGCTGATCCATAACCAAATACTACAGCAGAGAACTGGAGATTACAGTTGGCCCTGAGCATGCATACCCAGTTTTGCTCCCAGCAAAAAAAATTATAATTCATTTATATGCATAGACAATGAACTCTGCAGACAGAGTTCAAATCTTGGGCTTTCAGCCCCACCATCACAAGGCCTCCAGATCCCAACTAAAGAAGTAACAGGTTCAGATGTGAGAAGCAGCAGGCTGTAACCACAGAGGACCAGCTGCTAGAGTAATCACAATCACAAGAGCATACAGCTCTTATTCTGAACTGTTGTCTTAAATAAATGAACAAAATTTATTCTGTCCTTCTCTTACTGGGTATTCACTACAAGGGTATATTACAAATAAACTCACCTTTATGCTGAAAGAATGACAGGCGAGCTCTAAAGTGTTCAGCTTTATTTTGTATTTGTGCTGTATTACACTTACATTGCATCTGCATTGCACAACAACCTTTCTAGGCAAAAAACATGGAGAGTCAAAGAATTGAAACTGCGTGTTAATCAAACCAAGAATGTGCAACAGTGCCAACAGAACGCAGTAGTCCTTTACTCAGTGAATGTCTCTTTCCCCTACCACCCCAATTTTAGTAGTATCAGGTCAACATAAATTCTTGCTTTGAACAGAGAGGAAAGAAGTGAGCAAGGACCTGAAAGAGGAACTAAACAATACAGCTCTCATCACATCAGTTTCCCTTTCCAAGTACATTGCACCAGAATCCAGCCACCACATCAGCCAGATGCCAGCTTCTTTGCGAAAGACATCATATAAAATTAAATTATTCCATAGAGCTACCAGATTAGGGAACATAACTTCTCAAAAGTCAGATTCTCTTTTCTGTCCAGAAGATTATCTGGAAATGTGATGTGATAGGAAAGCCTGACTTTATAACATTAATTTCAGATTATGTTAGACAGGTTTATGTAAATAGCCACATGCCATATGACTTCGTATGAATCTGAATCCTTATGTATGGTATTTTTTTAATGGAGATGGGAAGAGAAAAATCAGGAGTCATTTTGATTTTATGAATTGTCAATGGCCAGGATGTTATTCTGAAAATATAAAATCTAGAAATTCTTAAAAGCTTTGATCCTACTCCTGCTAATTTGTGCTTTCATTTTAGGATTGCATTAAGATTTTTTTTGTCCTCAGTGATGGAGACCCTTCTCTGTATCTACAGAGAAGATACATTGAAGAAGGAGAGAAGAAATGTATCCTCCTGCTGCCTCCTACCTAGATATTCAGACAGCTGTGAGCGTTGAAGATAATTTCGTATCAAGAAATATGCAAGCCATGTACTGCATTTTCATTACAGAAGCTGAGAAAACCACAAGACTGTGCTGAGTCTCCCTTAGACAACAATTATCACTGATACACCTCCATAAGCTTCTTAAGGAGAACTGTCCTGCAGGAAATAGCCTGTAAGTTAAGTTACACAGTCACACCATCGCAAATGCTGTGGATACCCTGAAACCAATGCAGCTTGGAACCAAAGTCTCAGCTTTGCACACACTACATGGCAACAGCACTACCAGAGTAATACATCCAGATTTTATTTACTTCCTTTCTGTTCTACTAGAAAGGACAGTAGATGAACAACAACAGAAAAATAACTGAGACATCCCATACCACGGAGCTGTTGAAGACAAGGTCATTTGTCCACAGCCAGAGGAAGAGGGTGTCAGAGGATGTGACATTCAGTTGCTGTTTGGGTGCTTGCCCTGCTTACCGAATGTGCTTAAAAGGCACTTGAGAAGAATACAGCAATACTCTTAGCCTTTCCGCACTGACAAAAACAGAAATACAAAGGGAGCCAACAGAAAGCATATGCAATCATTTCAGTACCTTACAATTTTGTCTAAAGACCAGTTACAAACCCAGAGTGGCTACAGGTGTGGGCTAGCTATCATGTTTACCTCATGTGATTTGTTCCTCCTCTCTGTGGGATGAAGGGCTCACTAAGCAGCTTGCATCACAGGCATCACTGCAAGTATCCCACTGGAATCAAATACCTGATCTCATCAAACTCTGCTTTCAGAGACCAGCAGAGAAAATGCAAGAGAAGCACTAGCACTAGGGCAGACAGTTTCTTTGGAGAGCCTCATTTTTGTTTCCTTTTTATCACACACCTTTAATCATTCCCATGGCCTACAAACCCTTTGCTGTCTCTTCTTCCTTTAATTTTCCTTTATTCCCATTGACTAGCAGATAACATCTCACCTATTTTAACAAAAGTTTTAGGACAGTAATGTTGATATCCAGAATGGAATCACTTCAAATTGGGGCCGCTTCTGGCCATCACCTGCCAGAAAGGCATCTGCCTTTCATTATGTGCCCTTATTAAAATGTTGTACTTTATTCAAAGAACTTCAGCATTGCTCAGCCTTCCTACAGTTTAGTAGCAGTAAACATGTTAATAGATGTATTGACTTTTTTTTCCCATAAAACACACAAAACCCAGAACATAAAGATCCCAGCAAATGATAAGAGTGCTTCAATAAATGTGGCCTTTTTCCTTATGAAGGGTTGGAGCAGAAACCTCAACCTTCAAAATAATTGAGCTGCAATATATACACTCACTTTTCAGCTTTGTTTAGCTTTGACTCTAAGTCACCCCACTGCAAGATCCCTTTTTTAAAAAAACTCTCTTGGTAATAAAAGAATCATCCATCAGCTGTCAGGAGAGCTATCAGGAAGCAAGTTTCTAATCCCCACTCATGTATTGCAGGCGTTTTCTGGAACACCTGCACTGACAGCTTCAGAAAAATGACTGGGTGAAGGCACGAAGCTTTGAGGGGGCACAGACCAAACCACGTAAATAACAGCAGTGGCAAAGCCACAGGAATTTATCTGTGTGTGTGCGCACATGTGTGTATGTGTATTTGAGGACTGTAGACAAATTTGTTCAGGGATCAATATGGTTTGTGGATACAGCCTTTTTGCTACGCTACCCTGCTGTTTTTCTGGCTTTTGGTAACAGATGATAATTGGATACACTACCCTAGAGTAGGAAGCACATAATACGAGAAAGCTGCTGTTAATTCAACACACAGGTCTTTCGCTGAGCTGGGGGACCAATGGTTATAAGCCTCATTACAGATGACCGGGGGTTGCAATTTAGCACGAGCTTTGGATATTTTATCATCTGATATTAGTCCTCATAGGAACAGAGCCAAAACCTTCTGAATGCTTATGCAAAATACAGACTTAGCAAAAGATTCATTTGTTTTTTCCTTTTTTTTTTTTCCTAGGGTGAATCTTAGTTTTTCAAATGAGACAAATGGGTGACAGTTTTTGCCTATGGACAAGGATGTGAGAGGCCCATGTCTGACTCTGCTTAAATCAAAGCTGAAGTTTCCATCAATACCACTTTTGGAAAGAGAAGACTCCTGTTGAATGTCTCTCTTCCCCATACCACAGGCCAGCTCAACATACTAGCAAATCTGTTTAGGTAGTTTCAAATTGTGGAAAAAATTCAGTAGGCAAGCTCCCCATAAAAAAACCTGAATGAGAAAACATTAAACAAGATTCTCTACATCATTAAATACTGGAAAAGGGAGTGTCAAAACTGATACCCCTTGCACAAATATCATTACCCTTTTCATCCAGGCCATGAGGTAAAATTCAAGATGAGGTGGGCTGTTTCCAGGAGGAGGAAGAATTGGCAACAGAGTCAAGTATCTTTTATGCAATCTTGTTTAATCACAAAGAATGCACACAGCCCTGCTTTCTTGCAGAAACACGATGTCAGTTTTGTTAGACATTTTTCTTTCAGTCTTGATGACCAGTAGGTAGCAGACTTCTAGAGGTTTCTGTTCATGCGTCTGTATGACAGGTTCCTGAAATATCAGGAAGACTAGATACTCTTCTGTACAACTTTCTAACATAAAGGAAAGACCGTTTTTCTACTGGCAAGACTGCACCCACTTAGAATGAAGTCTCAGGATTTTGGGTTCCCCTTATAATGAATGGCAAGAAACAGATCTAATGTCAGGTGAATTAATTGGTTTATAAGTGCCTATAACAGAAGTCTAGACTAAATTTCAGTGAGATAAAGCCTACTTTTTTTTTTTTTTTTTTTTTTCCTCAGTCATGGCTCTTCTAAGAAGGGACATTATTCCTTCCTTTGGGGATGCTCTCATCAAAACAGTGATGATTTTAGACTAAGATTCTTTGTCTCTCTCTCAAACAAGGTTACCTCATAGACATAAAGTTAATTATGTCTACAAAATAACTGAGAAGTCTTCAATACACAGCAATAACCTGGGATTTCTAATATCTGGGTTATAGCAACCCTTCTGGAGGGAATTATCTGACTGTCATATTAGGATCACGTAGGCTGATATCCTATCTCCAACTGAAATTGTTATTTGTGGTACAATCTACCTCCCACAAAGCTCAGTTTATACTTTGGCTTCTATGGGAAATAAGTAAGAGAAAAACAAAAGGAATATGAGAACATGTACAGCATACCAGGAGAAAAAAAAAATCATCACATGACTTCAGGAAAGCTAGAGAACTGATCATTTTTATTGTTCAGCTATAATATAAATACTACAAATACACTATATAAATCTAGACACGGTGTTGAGCTCCAACTCTTTCAGGAGTTAATTACAGAAATTGAGTCTTCTGCAGAAATGCGCATTTCCTCTCTCCCTGATTATGTGCCTATTTTTCAGTATCTTCAGAACTGCTGTTCACAATAAGAGTATAAGTGTGACTCAACCTGACATATTATATCACTCTTATCAGAACTTCTGGTTATGGTTTAGCACTTCAAAAAGTGAAGAGACAGCCAAACACCACCAGAGAAAAGGAAAATAAATGAGCAAAAGTTGTAAGAAGAAAGGAAAATATGAGTTAAGGTTAAAGATAAGTACTTGCTTTTTGCCATCTGCAGTGTGACACTGTATTCCAACACTTGAGAAGCCATCATGCTACCCAGTTGATCTTCTGTCTGATGTTGAGAATCACAGCTATTCTGCATCACCAACTTTCCGAAAAGATGACTCTGACATGACATTTTTCACACATCAGGGGGTTTTTGTTTGTTTGTATGTTAATAGAAAGAGTGCTTTTTCCTAGCCTATTCTTCTTTATAATTAAAAAAAAAAAAATTAAATGAGTACCTTTTGTGTTTGTGTGATCATGTGCTGTCATTTAGGAGTCTATACTGTAAGCTACCCTGACATACTAGACACTCCAGGTGTTTATTTTAGGTCCAAAGGAGTGCACCATGTAAGTCAACTCTGCTCCACACAGTGTTCCCAGCAGAAGGATAAACAACCCAAGTGCTGCACCAAGTGCAAGAGTACACAGCTCCCAACAAAAAATTCCACAAGGCAGCTCAGAAAGGTTAAATGTCGCAACATTAAATCAGGCAATGGCTTGTAGTTTTCAAGGATCCAGCTACCAAGCACAAGATTCCCCAAGCTGCTCTCAGAGCAAAAAGAAGCTTCCATTACTAAATGCAATTAGACTTGGGAAGAAGCACATGATCCTGGTTTGCATGAGAACTGGAGTGAAACTCTGGTTCTGCTGAAGACAATTGGACTCTTCCAGTTGATGTTATTGGAGCTGAGATTCCACTCTAAAAATTTCCCTTAATGGACAGTCCTGCTGAAAAATATTACTAGAACTTTTCTTTTCTCAGCCACATTAAAAAAATACAGAAATGTAAGACTTGCAGCAGATGCAACAAAGGAAATCAGACATAATTTCTTACACTGTGGTGAATTGAAGTTCTGCTTCGAGATAAGGGTGTTTTTATGCAGAATGTTTCAGGGTTAAATTCACAAATTCACTTTCTTACATGTTAGAGGAATATAAAATTGGCAAAGTTAGACATATATTTACAATTCAGCCATTAAATAGATGACATGCTTTTTCTAGGACCTACTTATCAATATGAATTGAGGTTCATAATCTCCTATGTTTGAAAAGAGAGAAAGAGCAGGTACAGAAATTGGTTTTGATGATTACTTATTGCCTACATTAGAACAATAACTGGACTGTGTCATTACTCAGAAGAGATCAACCAATTAAAAGGAGTGACTGTACCATTAAAAACAGATGAATTAAAATTCATTAGCTATTTTGGCACTGTACCCACATGTGTTGCATGCTGTATCTTGCATCCACTATGTTGTAATTTACATCCTCAATTTCAGTATCATTATGGTGAGAGTCAAGGGATGCCATTGTATGTTGCTTTACATCTTCTTTTATTTAGCTGGCAAGTACCGTTCAATCTTTCAAGAAATGTTAATATTTTTAGTTTTAAGTTCCTGTTTTTCTTGCAGGAGCTGTCACAAGTTAACAAGGTGATTTGTTCTCTGCTTTAGTATCTCTAACTATAATTAATTGTTGAAATAAAGGCTTTCCATTGGCACTGCTATTCTAGCAGTCTAAGAAAGAAAACAAGGAGAACATCTTGTATGCTCTTTGACCATCCCTGTCACACAACTGGTGAATGCAGCCTTAAGTAAACTAAGAACATACCCAGACTCCACATCACTGATTTCTCATCCAGCGGGAAACCAGCTTGCATGACTGGGAACATCTGCTACTACTCAGCCTTGAGATGATAAAACTTACATAAGAGACTATCTTTTATACTGTCAACAATTTTGTTTTTCTTTCATTGTTCAGGTACTGGGTATCGCTAAATAATTATGATGAGATTTTAACAAAGAGCAGGAATGTAACCCCTTTGCTAAATATATAGATTCCAATATATCCTCCCCTCGGTGATAACTTGATTCCTTGAGTGTAAATGCATTTTATTCACATTAAGACGCAAGATAAAAATCATCCATCCCTGGCTGCTGCTTCCACAGTTACACCAAGACTGGATTCTCAGGAACTGGAATGTTGCTTTGGAGAGTTACATACTGCACAGGCGCTTTCAGCATGTCAGTGTGTGTTACTTAATGCTTTCACACTGCATTAGAGGCCGGCAGAAGAACACTGTTTTCAGGTCTTAGCACAGCCAAGTTTAAAAACCATCATATCTGGTTTGAACTAAACACTTTCATAAATAGGATATAATCCTCCTTTGCAGTAGCTGCAGGATTGAGTTCATCATTTCAGTGCTACAAGAACAGAATTTGCAATAGCCTGAATCTTACATCTAGACTTTTGCCATTACATTTATTATTATTCTACTTCAAAGATGAAACTTCAGTGAGAGAGGAGGGATCTACCCCATTTCAGTCTAGGCTCTCTGCATTTACATTACATTTGTCATGTATATCAAAGGTATACAGTATAATGCATACAGTAAAATGCACTCCAGAAATATACCTAATGCACGCCTACCATTGACAGGTGTTCATCCTTTCATCCAGATAATACATAGTCTAGCATAGGTGTCAGGTCCTCAGAATGAACTTTTTTTGCTTTCCAGGTCCACCACTACTGTGGTGACTACTTGCTAATATAGAGACAACCTCTGTCTACAAACTACTGTGAGTAATCGCCTATAGGCAGCCCATCTGAATTTCCCTCACAGACACCATAGGCGCTTAACACGGCCCATGTTCCCCCATTAAGTAGGTTACATGAATGGTCCCATCACATGTGATTAAACATAAAAAGAAATGTACAGATTTTGCAGCTAATGGTGAATGCAAAATAGAGGGCACCTTCTGTTGTACCCTCAGAACATTTTCTGACTGTATTGTTTAAAAAGGGAAAAAAAAAAACATTGTATGATCGGTTTATGTACATCACTAGCTAGACAGCATAATCATGTGAACCAGTATTTCCTTTTCCCTTCCCCTGGAAGAAAATAGATTTCCTTGCTTGTATTTCTACAGCTGCCCTTTCTACCTGGGTGCTCTACCTTCATTTCATGCCTAACAACATGTCATTGTGGAGCTCAGATTGCTTAAGAACACTTCATCAAACCTCTTAGCATCTTTTTGTTTTGTTGTACCCCTACTTGTGCTGGTGTGTAAATACAGATAGCACACATAAAACCAGTTGCCTGGCATCTTGTTGACAGTCACCCTCCCACTGTGAATCCTGCTCTAAAATAAAAAGAAATTGCAACAATAGGACACTCTGCTCCAGATCTTTTCAACACGCGACAGAGCAGGGACAAGTCAGAAAGCAATCAGAAAGAGATTCAGGATTATTTTCCATCCTTTTTCTTTGTCTCCACTTATGAAGATTTTTAAGATACTTGAAGCAACTTACAAAAGAAGAGATTGCTTTTGCTTCTGTTTAGCTCCCAGCAAATGACAAGTGAGGAGTACTCTGCATCCTGGCACCACAGAGATGAGAGCATGCCCTGCCGCTTGCTTCCCCTTCCCTGCTGCTCTCAGCTGTTTTCACTCTTAGTCTCTGGTTTCAGCTTCCATGGCATGATTTATTTTTTAACAGAGCAGTAATTGTACGTGTTAAGCATTAGAAACACCAGCCCATTAACAACTTAAAACAAATCTGAGAACCAAAATGGTTACAAGGAGACAAGACCAAATGCAGCAGCATGGTTAGGCCATCACAGGTTTGTTCCAGAAATAGATAATAGAGGAGTTCCCAGTGACGTGGGGTTTTGATCAGAAATTTGCCCAAACTTTCTGGAAATTATTTCAACAAAGAACTCTAATCGGTATGAATTAAAAGAGGTGCCCAGCACATCCTGCTGAAACACTCCATGCCCACAGCATGGAGTGTTTCAGCAGGAGAGAGAGGCAATCTAGGAAACCCTCAGCACAGTATTTAGTGCATGCTCCTGAGATGGTAAAGATGGTAAAGATAGCATGTCATCTCCACACCCTCCATTAGGAAAGGAATCACCTTGAAGGGAGATTCTCCCTCAGTATAGTGCCCTAACCAGAGGACTGACTAACTACTCAGGAAAGTCTTGTTCTTCCTTCAGAACAAACAGTGTTTTTTAAATAAATCTTGGTTTCACCCCGATGTGGATATCTTCATGACAAAAAAAAAAACAAAACCAAACCAAACCTATTTGGGTAGATCACTGCTTCTGTGTCTTCTGTGTCTTCCCTCTTTTACTGAAAGCTGAAGGTTTCACTGAATCACAGTAATGCAAAGGCTTCAGGCCCAGTTTGACTCTTCATGAAGTGTGAACGGCCAGATGACATCAGCACTTAAGTGAGTTTTATCTCACCGCAGTTTTCTTTCTCCTTTCCTCCCCTATGAGGTAGCAGTGATCTATGCAATTCTCATCTGGCAGGAAGTCTGCCAGTTGTGTAGACGGTGAGAAATTCCAGCTGGTATATCCTGTGGCTGGCTGTCTTCTCCAACGTCTGCTTTAAATCCTTTCATTGAACACTGGTTCTGGTGTCAGTTTAATGCACTGATCTTCAAAACCAAAAAATTAATCAAACTCCAAATCTCTGAAAGACTAAAAATTAGGAAAGACTCCTCTAGACTTTAGAGAACTTAAAGCCCAAAGACTTAGAGAGCTGAGAACTCCTCAGCTTGTGTTAAGACTAACAGGAGATCTATCTAGCCTTGGAAAAGCTGCCAAGAAGAATTATTAAGCCAGAATGGCCATTTTACAAAATAATCTAAGATTCATTCAGGATCACTAAACATAAAAGTATGAAATCCATCCCATCTAGGATGTATCACTCAATCTTTTTCCTGGTCATAGTCTTTCCTAGATGTCACTATTGGCAATTGCTGGAAACAGCATACTGGGCTACAAAGACCCAAGTTCTGAACTACTCTAGCAATTATTCTGTTAAATCGTTTCTGAAACAGCAATATCTTCAATAGATGGACATGCGTATTATTCTACTGAATCAATTCCAAGCAAGTGAATAGTAATAGCCATAGCTAAAATAAAAATCTTTGGAGATTTTAGCCCTGAAATTACAGATGTCTTAGAGGTTGTGTTAATTCAGTAAGGTGCTTGTCACTGTCATTGAATTTACTTGAGATTCTGTTTCAAGTATCACAGAGATGTCTTGCAGTATAAAATAAATGGAACATATCTAATAGAACATGTTATAGAAAATAACAGTGGCAAGTCAAAATCTTTCATCTTAATAAATGCTTTCCACAATTATTCGTCTTTCAAGCCCTTCCTGAGATCGATTATCCTACCATCTACAAATTCCTATTTGTACATCTTTCTGTTTTCTGCTTGACACTTCCTCTTTATTACAGAAAACTTCAGCAATCTCAGCCACTGAGCAGATCCTTGAATCAATCACACAAAAAAACCCACAAAGAAAAAACAACCCCAAAAAATCAAGCACCCAAACAAAATTTAAAAAAGCCAACACAAGATTCTTTAGTCAATAACTCTATTGTAAAATGTAATAAGTAAATGGAATGACATCAGCACACACTAGTATGAAATCAAATGCAAAGTAAAAATTTTCTCATTAACTTGAAGCAGCATTATAACCTACATAATTAGAGTTGTGCAGGATCATTTGGATCATTTGGAACACATGTGCATGAGATAAATTCATACTTTGCTTAATAACATACATTGAATATATGAAATAAAGACTCCACAATCATAGAGTGTCTCACGGTAGTAGCACACAACTATATTACAAGATAGATGTGTTCTATTTATATATATATGTATATGTGTGTGTGAATATATATACCTTTATGGTTTCTAATTCAGGAAGAATTGCAGAACAAAAAAATTACTTGAGCTCTACAAAACTAAATTTTTAATTTTTTTAATGAGCTAATTAAAAGATTAATGTTTCAGCCTGGGACAAAAAAAAAAAAAAAAAAAAATCAGTTCTCTACCTTTTTTCTATCTTGGAATAAGGAGTGTTGTCACAAACAAATGCAATTCACAGGGTGGGGGGTGGGGGTGAAACACACAAAAAAACCCCACACTGGTATTCTTCAAAGATAGTTGATTGATGGATTGATTACTGACCAGTCAATAGGTAGCATGTTCTGTGTGACATTTGAAAAAGTATTTCAAAACTTCATTTTAACACATACTCCACTAGTAATGAAAAATGTGCTGTCACTGATAAGTGGCCTTACCAGAAGAGTTTGTGGTGAGAAGGCTTTGAAAGAAGGAAATGGAAAGGGTACGGCCTTTCATTACATTAGGTAAATCTATTTGACCACAGAGAGGTTGAGACTCTGCTGTTGAGGTTACAAGCTAAACAGGCCATCAACTTAATTAATGTATGACTTTTCAACCGAGGGCAGGTTTTAGCTACACCCAACGATCAATGTAATTCCTTTACAAGGTTAACCCTCTGCCACCAGAGCTGAATTTGGCAGATAGCCTGCTAGCAGCCCAGCACCACTTGTGAGCGTCTCCTAAACCACCTTGGGGGAACAGCCCGTTCTCAGGCTCCTGGCGCACAGCTGCAGCCAGCTGCACGCCAGGGAAATGCAGCCCTCGGCCTGGCTGCCAGCGACATGCCAGATGACTCCCTTCTCTCAAAAACGTGGTGGAAACAACGGCCACTCCACTGCCCAAAAAGCCTTCCTCCCCTCCCCTAACATGAGAGAAAAAGGTGGCCAAAGCTGGGTGATTAACAAAAAGATGTTTCCCACAGACTTCCAGTAAGCACATCCTGCACAGTGACAAGTGGATTATCCTATTCTTCAGTTCTGTCTTAAAATCCCATTCTTCTGCCTGACAGCTCCTGTCTTGCACACAAACCCAATATTTTGGATTCCTGGTTGCCATGCTGTCACAGGGCTCTTGTAGCTGGAAACTGTTATTTATGCAAAAGTTTTATCCTGAAACTTGAAACCAGGTAAAACTTGCCCATTGCCTCCTTCCCTCCCTTCCCCCAGCCCAAGAGCTCTCCCCAGCTTTGCAGAAGCTTTTGCCAAGTTTCAGGGGCATTTGAGCACACCTAGGTTGAGCCTCAGAAGCTAAGGAAGAATGTGTAGATGTTGATGGAAATCATGCAAAGCAAAAACAACCCCCCTAAAAGGTTTCACGTCACCTCTGCTGTGCTCCTGAGCTGCTATAGCTTCCCAGATTGGACAAACACTGCTCTCAAAACTCCATTTTGGGCCACTTTTGCTGTTGGCTAGAAGCACATCCAAAACCTGCCTGTCTTTCTCTTCTTGCAAACAGTTTCATTATACCAAAATCTGTGATATTAAGCACAAGAGCACAACTTAAACAGAAACACCTCTATTGTAAGGCAGTTGCATTTTCGGCACACACCAAAGACCTTGTCCAAACAGGGGGCTTGGCTGAAACGGGTCATGGTTACCTTGTGACTCACTTCACCCTCTGGAAACCTCTGGGCTGGAGGCCATGGCAGAGCCTGTGTGTCCTGAGCCTAACCTTTAATTTCCTGTCCTGTTTCCATCCCAAAATACTGCATCTTCTACCTCTTGCATGAAACCTATAGATTATGCTTAGCCTAGAGTATTTTTTTTTTTTTTAAGCAAGATATTCATGTTTTGTTTCATAGGCATTGAGTCATAGAAGTACAAACCCAGATTAAAGAAGGAATTACCTAAATAGAAATGACACTTCAGATGATAACCATAGCCAAGGTGTGGGTGCTCAGCTCCCTTCTCACAGACACTCTCTTTCAAAACAAATCAAATGTCCTGAGAGTGTCAAAGGAGCTACCCAAGCCAGAATAAGAGAGGAAACCCTGTGTAGTGAACAGAATTTGCTTGTATTATGAGTCATTTATTAAATAATTGGTGCTACATATATGTTATCTCTACAACATGGACCACAAACATTGGGATTATTTCCTATCTTTCTTAAGGTATTTCACCACAAGAGAAGAAAGTTTAGGCAATTTGTAAATTTTTTCTTGTCTGCCTGCACAACAGAACCCCACCTGCCTAATTCATTGTCAGCTGAGCTTCACCAACCAGCAACAGGTGGTTTCCTTCTCTAAGAGTAAAGCTGGGATTTTTCACAGTCCACGTAATTTTTATTTTTATTTTTTTTACACCAGGAATTGATTCCAGAGAAGTAAACAATTGATCATCAATCACACTTTAGGTAGGGAAAGCACTTCAGACCCATCCTTTCCTTTACCTTTGCCTGTTCACACTCTTGCTTCTACATCACACGTCTTCACTTACCCTCCTGACAGCATCAGCATTTACCCTTATCTCTCTCTCTCCCCTCAGGATTGCTACCCTACATTTTCTGTGGCACCAGGGAGGGTCACTCAGTTTTCACTACCGAGTCCCATAGTGCCACAGCACAAAGGCTCAGCCAGCCAAGCAGCAAGCTTGTGTGGGGCCAGTCCCCAGTGAAAGCCCCACAGTCAAAATACGGAATTTTAATATGCCTGTGACTCACATCTGTACTGTACATCCAAGTACCTCGGTGTTCTTGCACATCAAAAGGTCTGCTTTAGCTTGCTGTCTTTGAAAAAACAGTGATGGGACTTTTGTGCCTGAGGAATGATGCCCGCTTACACTACCAGTGCATCATCAGCGTAACTGATAATGGACTCAGAGGTAGCGGTAGGTCTGCTGCAGATGACAGTTTTTGAGGAATTCCTGGCATAATCTCATCTCCTTTACCAGCATGTTTGCATGCACCTCTTTCGAGATCTCTGCATCATGGAGACTGGCTTGGTCTGAGAAAGCCAGGTAGTAAATGCAATCCTACTTGGAGCCAGAGCGTGCTTGCTTTCTTTTCAACATAATAAGAATGGGTCAGACAAAACATCCTGATTTACTCAGGTGGAGGGACTTTTCAGAGAGGAATGGAAAAGGAGTGGGTGCGGTGGCTTATGCTAATCATCATCTATTTATTTTGGGAGATAAGCTACTTATACATGGTATGTTTGGTTTGGATTAACTTGGGCAGACACAGAATGACTGTCCACGGTTTGACCTTGACATGAGTAACTGACCTTTGGCAGGGAGGGGGGACATTGACAGATACTGCCTGAAGAAAGGGATCAGTCACAACCCAAGTGCTGCAGAAGTTGCTCTAAGCAACAGATCAGGGCTGGGAAACACTGGCTGGAAATGGCAAAGGGAGTAGGGGGAAAAAATACAAACTGTGGTTGGAAAAAATGGAGACCAGGGAAGTGAGGTTGAGCAGGGGTACAGACACCTCCTGTTAATATAATTTGTTTTGGAATGACAATGTTTGTACCGAGCTGAACTCGAGGACAGGAAAAGGCAGACAATAGCACAAAGCTGCTGCATTGTTTGCCCCATGTGCTCTTTTCTTTCCCCTTGGCTTACCCAGCTGATCATTATGTAACCGATCAACTGGGCTAATTTTCAACCTGTCCAGGATATTCTCAATTATATATTCTTCATAGAATGTCATGGTTTATTTTTAAAAGGTCCAGAATATTTCCTGTGATTAATGTCTGGATTAGTCCTTGTTTTACAGGGTATATAGACTTGGGTAACAAATCTTAATCCCAATTGAAAGGGCAGTTCAACACGAGCAAGTTTTTAATTTAAGTATCTTAACAAAGGGATTATATATTCTTCCCCTTCCTTGCAAATCTTCAGAGGAAAAATACAGCAATGGCAGATGAAGTGGGGCATGAAACACATTGTTTTCTGTTCTGGGAAGGTCTGCTTAAAAACCAAGCAGATTTCAAAATGACAAAACAATTTTTCCTGGCAAGTTTGGTATCAGGCTTTGTTTTGCTAAACCTGATTATGTACTTTGGCTGCTCAGTGTAAGCATATGTTCCAAACCAATTTAGTCCCTGCTCAGAATGAGTCTCCTTATTTGTCCAACATCTTCGGAAATCATTTTTTCATGCTGACTTTGAGTGACCATTTAGCACACACTGCAAAGGTATTCCAGGGACAACAGACCTCTGCAACAACTGAAGGTCCAATTCATGACTTTTTTTTTCTTTCTTTTTTTTTTTTTTCTTACTCTTCTGGTCAAGTTGCTTTAATAAAGTTCTTCTTTTTGTTTTTTAAACCCGATAGCTACATTGCACATGTTCCAAAGGAATAAATGTCAGTCAGAGACTGCACTGATTCTGTGATGAAATATCACAGACATGGACAAAAGTGAAAAAAAAAAAAAAAAAAGGTGGTCAAGATTTCAAATATAGCCCTCATTTCCATGCATTAGTACAACATGAAAGTCAGAATTCAAGATGGAAAAGATGCCCAGATCTGTGTAACCTCTCCCATATCCTCTTGCAAAATCTTGGCTGTTCCGTTTAAGACCCTTTCAGTGCTCTGTCCGGTTCAGTTTCTAAATCCTGACTGAGAAGATTTCTAGTGTTGTCTTCACATGGGCTGAACCAGAGGGGAAAAAAGATGCACAGGTCTCAATAGCCAGAACGTCCCCTTCATGTCTAGCAGATAATTTTTTGAGATTCAGGACATTCTCATATCAACAAAAACTACTAAAATCCTGTCAAATAGTGCTGTACCTTTTGCAAAAACCCCTCCACAAGAATTAAATACTCTCCCTCACTGGCATTTATACGTTTCCCATGCAGTAAATATTTAATGGACGTCCTCTTCCATTCCTTCTGAGAGAAATCTGCAAGAACACAACGCAGTTGTGTTTGACAGAAGAGTAATGCATCTAAAAATGAAGATCTGAGAAAACAAAAACAACCTAATAGCCACCAAAACTGTCACCTGGTTTGGTCTAAAGGCAAGGGAAATCAGTCTCTCTGGGACCAGTGAAATGGTACGAGAGGAACTGGGTCTCCTTGTGACTAGAAAATTATGGATTGGCAAACTGCTTAGTTGGCCACCTCTGCTGTACTCCCTGGCCAAAGTGAAGACATGTGTCATCTTAGGAAAACCTAGGCTGGGCATATTGCTAGAGGCTTAAGACTCACAGCTCAGCTAGCGACCCCTTTCCTGGCAATTGTCACAGCAGCGTCACCACTGGGCCTTATCAATGGGTTGGACAGGCCACCCAAGATATACTATAATAGGCAGGCAGAAGTAGTGCATGGCAATGCTTTTAGCTATGCATAGTGACAGTGAGCAAACAAACTCTATTGAACATTTTGGCCAATGCTAATATGACTTGAGAGATTAACCGCTCTGCTTCAAATCACCCTTCCTTCAAATGAAAATAAGTATAACAACTTGCATACCTCAAGCAAAACTTTAAGCAATAATGACTGACTGATTGGCACTATACAGTATCACACTCTGCTCTTCCTCCCTCAGTGGGAATGACAGATATTTCAGTTTCTGATTGTCTTTCACCTTCATGAAGCAGAAACAACAGGCAGCCCCAGCACAAAGTTGCTCCCTCTGCTTTCAGGCACCTTAGGTCTGTTTCTGGAAGGAAAGATTCAGGTTTCCAAGACACCAAGAAGTCTCCCTAGAATGAAAGGGGAGGGAGGCAGAGATCTGCCATGCAGAACAAGAAAACTTCCCTCCTTAACTTGTAACAAATTACTGTGGGTACAGGATGAAGAAAATGTAAAACAGGTCCTACTAAATCAGCTCTACAAATCTGGACCACACTGATCTGTTGAAGAACAACCTCCAAAGACTTAAGTAAAAGCCATGCAGGGGTCTTCTGCAAGAGGAAAATCACTCTTAGCCTATTTTCATGAAAGCAGTTACTGAGCTTTTCACGTTTATGTTCATCTCTTCCTTCCAGAGCCACATAAGACAGAGTCAAGATAAGGTGTCTAGAATAACAGTCTTCAGCAGCAGTGCCTACACATGGCTTTGTAAGAGATTACAGATTTGATTAATATTTCCAGGCCTCCTCCCATTAACCACGGTGCTTTCTGCCTCCAGGTACTGAGCTAAGGGGAACAGGCCAGACATACTGACAGTTTCTTAAACATGACAGGTTTCTGCTGCTCATGCATGAACTCACTCCAGGATCTTCTTGTAATGTAATCAGGCTGAAATAAACTCTTTCAGTCTGAAGTAATGGATTGTGTTTCTGCAGGCTCAGGAAGGGGAGGCCTGGAACAGATAATCTGTTGTTGCTATGATGGCAATCCCACCCAGGGCACCCTCTGGGGACATGACAGGGCTTCGCACTCAATCAGCTTCTGGTTTACAAACTCTGGGTGGTCAGCCACACAGTACCTGCTGCAAAATGCTCAGCCTTTCCTCTGGTCCAGAGAAGTCCATCCCTGGGCTGCATTTTCTCCCAGAAGACAGTGCTTGGTCAGGCCAAGCCCAAACTGATCTTCTCTAGAGGAAGACCATCAAAGGAGGGAGGACTAACGGGCTAATAACGGTCCTTAGGTTCAACAATATTGCACTCATGCCCCAAAATAATAGTTTCCTTCTGTCTCAGAAAACTGTTGGCCCACAGTTCTCTCCTAGTTCTCTCAATTCCATTGACAGGACAGCACAAGCCAATTTAATGACTTTTCTCTCTTAAGACATTAGCAAAGAGGAGATAGCTGTTTTCCCAACAGAGCAGCTCTGCAATGGTCAGCACTGGCTTCTTTGTGAGAAGTGCTGACCTAATTGACACACATCCAGCCTCACTCTCCTGAAGAAGTCAGAAATCTTTAGGTCCCCCATCCTGAGGGCACCAATAGGCCTTAACTGCACTGACCAGCCTCACCTGGGACTGTGTCTAGGGGCCCAGGAACCCCATCAAAGCTAACTGCCTAGGATCCTGCTCCTTCCCTGCATTAACTCTCTAGGATCAGCAGGAGTGGGACTAGACAAGCCAGGAGCCAAGCAGGGCCAGGGTGGTGACAGTGAGAAGATCCACCTACAGCCCAGTGACCATGCAAAAAAGGTAAGCTTACGGGTCAAGTCTGGGGTCAGGCTGTGAAGTCCGGTGAGGATCAGTAGGGGACACAGCTGGGCACTGATACACTTATGACATAGCTCAGGTTCACCTAATTGTCAGGTGTTGACCATCATAATCTTTGGACACCAAGAGTTCACTGACATCTTCCAGAAAGAGTTTGAATCTTTAAAGTCACTTCCAGTTCCAGCTCAAAACAAACCTCTCAAACCAGACAACAAAAGTGAACTACAGCTAATACACCTTTTTCAGTGCTTCCTTCTTAACACCTTTTGTTACGCTCAAGTGCTCCAGAATGACTGTTGTCACCAAGAATATCTGGAATGTCTGCTATAGTGTTATGTGGTCACTACTTGGCTGCTCTGATTGGGAGAAGACAAACTCAACAGACCACTACATGGTCGGTGAGTTTCAACACTTTCCTTCTTTCATAATTTCCATCAGTATTTTGAGAAAATCCTCTCAGTCACCATCTTGTGCATTGAAGAGTTTGCCTGGTGGGTTTAACAGCCTGAGATGCAGACTGCAGGATGCTCAAATGAGAACAGTGACACAGAAGTGAAATTCAAGGACAAAGGCAACAGCTTGGCTCTAAAAGAATGACACCTGATCTCACCATTTCTTTTCATTTACCCTGAATGCAAGGTAAGGAAGGACATTTCACCAGGAGGTGATGAAATTTCTCAAGACTGTGTATACAAGCATGGAACCATTCAACCACACACCCTATAAACTTAAGTGTGTGTATTTACATTCTGCTTGCTTTAATGCCTTTGCTCTGTTGCTAACAATATCGTGCTTTCTTTTTATTCTGATAAAGCCATTTGTTCCGGAATGTTGCTACCAACTGAAGATGTTGTGGCATACTTAGACATAGATAACTGCATTACAGTTATGAATTAATTGCTTCTTCAAACAACTGGGTTTAACCAGTATGAACTGAAAAGCGTTACTGTAAGGTGCAAGATGCTGCCCGCTTGAATACATACAGTCAAACTGTATTCAAACATTCACCAGGGCTCCTAGACCAGGACTGAAAATTTTTGCTCGAGCAAGCGCATACACAAGAAACTCAAACTGTGTAAGGGCTGCCTGTGTAGATGAACAAGACAGGGTTGCGCAATCTAGCAATAATTTTCCCTTTTCTACTGCTGCAGCACTTAAGCACAATGCTCCCTTGTTAATTAAACACAATTCCACTCTCTACCAAACACATATGTATTTCTAAGTATTCATTTTTAAGCAATTCCAGGAAACAAGCCCTCTTGCCTGTTCCTTCCCTCCATCTTCCCACCTCCCCCCTCCATCACCTGGAAAGATGCCTTTTAGTTCTGACCCTCCACATATCTCCAAGCTAATCCACGAACAACTGCACTGAGAGGGAAAAGGCATGACAGCCCCGCTGGGGCCCTGGGAGGTGAGTCTTGCAGAGGCCCTTTTGTTGTTCCCCAGGTAGGATGTTTAGCTCTCCATCCATGCAGCCCAAATTCCTTTCTCACCACACCCAAGGTCATTTTAATGAAAATTCCTAAACCCATGCCAGGGGGATAGAATTGCTCCTAATCCTTCAGCAACACGTCATTTGATCCCCAGACCCACTGGGGTTATTATTGTGTGTCTGCAGAGTACAGCAAAGCAGACAGGAGTAGAAAAATGGCAACCACTGCAGGAGATCCGCTTCCCTTTCCCAAACTTTCTTTCAGATGACCTTTTTTTTTTTCCTTCCAGAGCACATTCACTGCCTGCCAGTTTTGAAGGGATAATGCCATGTTTTAAGTCACCCTCTGTCATTCCCTAGAAGCTGCACACATTTTTAATGAAATTAATGAGGAAGTTTAATTTTAAAGGCAGACTGTTTCCTCTGGTTTGCATTTTGAAAGGAACTGCATGTCTGTGTGGTCCACGCCTTACAGTACTGTACTGATGTTTTACATCTGTGTTCAAGCAATGCTTTAGCATCATGAAAAACAACATAAAAACAAAATTAAAGCAAAATAGCATTTTTGGCAGGATGCAGAGAAGGGAAAAAGAGCTAGTGAATGCAGTACAACTTTTTTTTCTGGACTTCTTCCCATGCTGACACAGGGGCCTGTGTTCTATACAGAAAGCTTTCAGTGGATAAGGTAAGGTTTAATTCTTTTCCTCTAATTTAGTTGCCTCCTCGTGGCCTATCTGAGCAGTGATTCCCTTTCCTTATCATGCTGAAATCTGGAAATCCACGGTGTCCTTTAGGATGCCCCAGGCCTCACACAAATCTGCCTGCCTTTTCTCATTAGCACTACTTGCTTCCCTGGCACAGAGATTTCAGAGCTTTCCACCCCTGCCAAGTAAGATGCAGGCTTATAAATTACCAAAATTTCCTCACCAATATTTAAGTATTTGTAGGGCTGGGCTCACAAACTATTTCCTACTCTATCATCTCTTCTGAAAACATGGAAGTTTTCAGTGTTTCCAACAAGGAAGGAGGACAGGGAATTTCCTCCCATAGAAACAATGAAGCAATCACAGTCTTGCACAGAAGCTGCAACTGCTGTAAAACTTACTACAAATAATGTCTCTCTAAGATTTGCAGTGATATCCGCCCAGTTCTTGTCTACTACCTTTCACTAGCAGATCTCAGAGCTGGGCATAGCAGAGAGGAGTATTGCTATCTCCAAGGAGAAATGGTAGCAGGAGAAAGGGAGTTGCTTGGCCAAGGTCACCAGGCACACAATGGTGGAGACAGCAATAGAAAGGAAAACTTTGAATTCAGGCCAGGAATGTGTCCCAGCTTGCTCTAGACCTGATACAGACAATAAGGGACCAGTGCCCCAGAGCATCTCTTCTTCCAGATAGCTGCCTAACTCCCATTACTATGGGATGAGGGGTAAGCAGCAAGGTTTGGTCTTTCTGAATCCCTTTGTTTCACCAAATCTGCAGGCACTTAATTTTCCTAGCTGCAGTCAGCTAACAGTGTATTGGCTCCACTGTGTACTACTAAAGAAACCTTCCTCCTAAATGTTTTAAAATCACAGCTACTAACAGCACTGTGGCCCATGCCCTAGAAAGTAGCACATCTGAACCAAGAAGCTATGCTATTCCAGCTGCTCTCCTCAGCATAAATCCCATAACTTGAATGTTACCGTTGCTCAACTGAGCCTGTCCCTCATGCTACCCACCATTCCTAACATTTGTTGAACTGCAGAGGAACAGGTTTACTTGCATTGAATTTTATGTTACTAATTTTTCTAAAGCTAATCCAAAATGTATACCTGCCCAGAATACTGGCAAACTGGTGCCACATCAATAGAAAAGAGAAGTTAAAACTGCATACACTATCAAACAGACTACTGCATTGTTACAAAAGCCTGGGGGAATCAGGAGATACTATTTTTCCTGTAATTTTACAAAGAACTTAAGAACTGTTAAAAACTGAGATTGCTTCACAGTATAATTACAGTATTTTCCCAGATACCAAAGTGTTGCCCAAAAAACCCCTCACTGATACAAATGACAGAGAAGCAAGACACAAACAGCAAAAATTGTATTTTATATATATATATACACACACAAAATTTTTATATATATATAAAATTATAATCTACTCATTTCTGTCAAAACTGGGTGGTGGAGGTGTGCGGAAATTAGCAGGTATATGATTGCCGAAGTACTACCACATCCTTTGCCCACACATCAGGCACACCGTATGTATTATCGCAGTCTCTCTCTCTTTAATTTAGTTTCATTCACTACTAGCTTTTCCAAACAATTACTATCCTGTAAATCATTCTTGTTTTATAGGATCTACTTCACCATTAGTTATAAAGAAACAGTAAATAGGGCCAAGTCTACTGATAAACTGAGCTAGAGCCAGAGATGATGTAAACACTTGCTCTGCCAATCCACCTTCTGCCATCCTGACCTGCCATGTTTCTGTTATTCTAGGCCTGGGCCTGATCAGAGACAGTTCTTTGTGCCAAATGATTAGGTAATCACACACACACACACAACTTAATAAAAAAAACCCAAACATAATTAAAAACATTCATTGGAACCGAGTTTGTGAAAGAAAAAAAGAAAGCAAAATAATTGACAGAAAAGTGGGGGAGGATGTCATTGCGGGTGACATGTAAAGAATAGGTGGATTTATTTTTTTTAAAGATTATTTTACTTTTTTTTTTTTTTTTTTAATTGATGGGCACTCCAGCTTGTGTTATCCTGCAGCCGTTGTGCAGCATGATAGGTGACTGATTGATTGATCACAACTCAGCTTGTCAATGACCAGCATTATAAAGGTTGATGTATCCCCTGTGGAGGAACTGTGCAGACAGACTTGACTGATGGATTGAGTATAGCAGAGTCCCACACTAGTCTGAATTGTAAAAGTTAATGCCATACTGCGCAGGGGTCCTCCTGATTGATGGGATGTTTGACTGGTTGGAGCCCAGTCCCACAAGGATCACAATTCTGGGGGTTTATGGCACACTGAATTCCTCAACCTGACACAAAGCTGGGCTCCAGTTCACATGCCTCTCTTACATGCTAATCAAGAAGGTTAATTCATGACAGGTGAGGATTGCTGTGGCTTTCTATTTGTTAAGTAAAATGAAGAAATTACTTAATGTGGCACCTATCTTGTGGATGGGATGGCTGCACAGTTCTGGGGACAATGCCCTGCTAATATGACGTGTGCAATGTCACTGCTTTGTTCACAACGGTGCATTATAAAATCACTCAAGACAACTTTGAGCAATCACCCCTTTCCTGAAATCATCCTGTCTATCTTTAGGGACTGACTCTCTGTTGAAGAGCCAGTCCTCAAGCCTTCAGACCACATTATCTCAGTATAAAACCTTTTATTGTCATAGAATTAGGGTAGCTAATACTGCCAAGCTTTGTGCCTTTCTGCCCTACTGCATTCATGCCAAAATAAAATGTGAAACTGTAGTAGTCGGAAATAACTTTGTGTACACACTGACCAGTTATTCTCCCAAGATCTAGTATAATTAGTGTATTTAGTATAATTAGTATATTTAGTGTAAGGAAATTCTACATAATTTATAAAATGATAATGTGGAGGACATTTCCAAAATTATCTGCAGCATAGGTTCTGTAGCAAGAAAACATGTTTTGGAGCACAGGTGGCTTTGGGGTTTTGTCTGGGATCCAAAAAATCTTGGGTCCATTAAATCTCATCATTTACTACTGCTACTGTTATTATGAAAAGTATGATTTCTATCTTATTTGGACTTTTTCAATATCTTCCCATTTTAATATCTATTTTTTTATTAATGCAGTCAAGAAACAACTAGAACCTTGTTTCTTTTCAGTAATTTTGCTATCAATTAGTGTGATTTTAATAAGAAATTATGCAAATTATATATTCACTCATATTGAGGGTAGATGAATTTACCTGCTAAGATAATAGTCTGTATGTCATCTTCATTTGGTACTTACTTTTCTTGGAGAAGGGAAAGAAAGAGTTCTGAGGCACAATGAAGTGTGAGCCTTTAAATATTGTGGAAGTGAAAGTACAGAGACAAGAAGACTTTCACTTCTTTCCTCACTGCTAACATGAACTGGAAAGTCTCTGCACTACATTTGCTGATGTGCATGATGTATTTTGCATTCAGATCTGTCAAAATCCCAAAGAGCATAAAAATGATATGTGGCAGTACTGCCCTTTATTGGCAAAGAAATAGCGCAAATCAAATACAGATATTGCATATGTATATTGAGAGTGCAGCAATATATTGCCAGAACCCCTTCAAAATAAGAAAACAGCCACCACAGGCCTTAGGCAGAACAGAAAATGCAGGCTGAAATTAGAGCTAAACCCTTTGTAGCCTCTGAGCTTACCTAAAGTCTCAGTGATCTTGCTGCTGGTGGGGCCACTGAAGAGGGAACAGGAGGAAATCCCCACTTGGATTTTTTGGGCCATTCCATTATGTCCTCTGAAAAGCCAGACAAAATCCAGAAGAATGGCAGGTTGGAAACCACAACTGTTCCACCATGGCGTAGCATGCTCTACTTGGCAAAGGGACAACAGCTGCACAAGCAGTAAAAGAGAATCGCTCTCTACAAAGGAGTAAGGCACCTTCAGGCCATTTTGAAGAATAAATATGGGAGAGATCTTTGGACAATCAATCACACAAAGAAGCAGTGACAATACTTACCTGTCACCAGATAAGCAAAAGACAAGCTGCAGTTGGAGAGGTTACGGGAGGTTGGCTGGAGACCCAAGAAAAGACTAAAAAGAACCATCACCTAGTGCCAGATCATCATGCTGCCTCCCTTCCTCCAAGACAGGAGACCATGGTCAGGACCATGGGGAAGCAGAGGCCGGTGGGAAGAGGAGAGGTCCTCACAGGAGGCATCAAGAAGGAAGCTCGTGCCTACAGCAAGAACACCAGGTGTGGTAGAAGCATCTATAATCAGATCTGCCTCCAGTTCTGGTTTAGTGCTAATACAGGAACAAAGTCCTAATATGCCACTACCCAGCTCATGCTAGATGAGAGAACATTGCCTACCCTAACCACCCTGGGATGTTTCCCATGCCAACACTTTTTGCACCAATCTCTTAATTTTGGCAGAAGCAGCCCTCTACCACATGTAGGGATTTTCCATGCTGGGGGAATTCCTCCCTGGACAGAGGAAAGCTTTCTGCCTGGCTGTTTGCTGCTAGAGAGGCCTTAACTAGCTTGCAGAGACACATTTTAATGATGAAATGGGCCCAAGGATTTGTGGATTCATTACAGATATTTTCAAGTATACCTCAGTGATACCTAGTATGAACATTTTTTAATTTAAAACACAGAAGACATAGCTCTGGCATCCACTAGGCACCCACCTAAGAAAAAATGTCTAGTACCCCATCAGAAAGAAATGATAGCATAACCACTGCTCTCCCCCCACCACGTATGGTAGTGGAGGGCTGTACCTTGGGCGTGTTGCAGTGGCACATGAGCAACCAGGCAAGCACAGCACGTTGCTTACCCTTCCATTCCAAACACAGAAGGATAAGACTTTTCATCAGAGGGATTAGAGTTTAAACATCTGGAAGTTAAACACTTCCTTACTCAGTTAAATCTATCAGGTTTGTTTAGTTACATTCCCTCCTCAGCAGCTTCATCCTGTTGACTGCCACGCCACATGTTCCAGCTGTTGCCTGAGCCCACAATTACCATACCGTTTATCATCTGCATGAAAAAAACACCTCCACCTCCCAAAAGACACTATAATCTCTGAGTAATGCAACCCTGATACAAGTAATTTAAAAACTGAAATGGGGGACAACACATCCAACTGGTCTCAGCTTGCAAATGGACCTACATGAAAGTAATGAGGATCTACACATTTGCTGCAGAAGAAGTACCCAATGGTAACCTATTAGTAGTGCTTACAGGTGCTATTATAGCATCTGAGTTGCAATACATCTCTGAGTTCAAAATATAAGACCAGTAAGCCCTAAGATATACTCAAAATCCATATCTTTCATCCTTTTGATGATGGGGGGAGCATTCATTTTGTTTTGTCTGGAGCAGAGATAGGAACTTATAGAAAGGGATGACCCAGAAGACAATTAATGGAAAGACTTGTACCTGGATTAGGAAATGCAGCTAGAATCTGTTATTATATAGATGCATATTTCTGCTCTATGAGGAATTCAGACATAAATTCTAGGAACACATGGTGAGTGGAAAATTCTGAGTTACCTGTTTTCACTGGCTTTTACATGTGAAACACAAAAAGGCAAACTGTATGGGGGAAAATGAATCAGGGTGCTCACATACTTGCTATTGGCATGGAAAGACGCACATATTTCAAGTTTTGATGTTTGAAAAAAATAAGGGTTTCTTTTAAAGTCACTGCCCTCCAAAACCAATAATTACTATCACTGACAATCATGATTTATGTAACCTCACTAAAGTGGTTTAGATGCATGCATGTTTAGGAACTTGAACTGTTTAAAAGAGAAAAATACATACTTACGTATTAGAGCCTTCACAGCAATAGCAAAACCTTGACTTTCATTTTGCAAGATAATTATTCTGAAAACAGTTATACCTTTATAACCAAAAATAATTTTAAAGTCCTTGTACTGTTCCAGTATGTGTCATGCAGGGGCACTTTTGGGATATGGAAAAGACTGTGGGCAGGTTGTACGTTATTTGTACTGAATACTCACAAAGGAAATTTGACAGAATCTGTCAAACTGATGTATGACTTTTTTGCCATGAGTCAGATACATTTTTACCTCCATGCTTGTATTCCATTCCTCCCACTGGTAAGAAAAAAAACATCTTCTCCATTTGTGTATGGAAAGAGGCATTAGTTCCTCCTTTGACTCATACCTTGCTTTCATGACTCCTTTCAGCTGAACAGTCTGAAGGTGCACACAGCAAAGCCTAATTTCAAAGATTCACTTTGCCAGAGTAGCTCAGTCCAAACACTTACCCAATGTACTTTGCACCATTTCTTTGCTATAGATACTGTCTTCTCTCCTACACAATAATGTTCTCCCATCAAGCTTTGGTTTTGTAGCTGTATTATATTCTTCACTGGAAGATCTGATAGAGCATTCAGAACTCTCTTGTTTCACATATTACTAGATGGTCCTGGCACAGCCAGAGGCTTTTTTCTTTCACCAAAAAGCTTTTGAACCCTTCTCTTTCTCAGTCTGGTTCTCATGCAAACTGTAGCAGTTGCAGGGCTAAATGCATATATACTTCATCTCAGCTAACATGCCATATAGTCTAGAAAAATTGTGTTCCCCAAATTGTGAGTTAAATAAAAGAAAGTAGTCTAGCTACTTGTGAGAGTGATAAAAGCTTGATTCTGCATCTTCTGCCCAGTTCTGAGCCAGGACTTGAACTGCATCTCTAGGAGGTGCCTGACTCTAAAATCTGTTTCTTCTCGCATTATCATTCTAATTTGTACAAATATGTCAATATTCAATGGATACCCATATTCTACATGAATACCTTAATAGTGATACTAGTCTCCCTTACTCCCTCCCTTTGGCCTAATCTTATAGCTTTTTCCTGGGCATCTCTAAATTGCTGACTAAAAAGGTAGTAAAAGGCAGGCATTGGAATGTGCTGCCCAGGGAGGTGGTGGAGTCCCCATCCCTGGAGGTGTTTAAGGATCGGGTTGACATAGGGCTGAGGGATCTGGTGTAGTTGGGAACTGTAAGTGTTAGGTTAATGGTTGGACTGGGTGATCTTCAAGGTCTTTTCAAACCTAGACACTTCTGTGATTCTGTAATTTTATTTGCGGCTGGATTCATCCAAATCCCAGCATTGAGTTGATAAGAAGCTTGGATACCTGACTTAAAGCTGCAGATTCCGTATGGTAGCAGGACACCCAAAACATGAGCTGCCCAACCATCTCTGTTTGCCTGTGCTGCAGCTTAATTTCCTTCCTGCCCTGCTCCCCACCCCACCCTTTCAAGCAGAGAAGGAATGACCTATAATATACCTCCAGGAAGAAAACAGGTGAAATTAATGCTTGCAGCTGGCATGTTTGTTAACAGAAGTCCCATTAATGCAAAAGGGCTATCTCAGCAACTGGTATATAGTTGGAACCCAAGACTTCATTTCACAAATACCAAATAAAAAAAAAGGTTTATGTTTGCTGAACAGAAAATCAAAACAATTTTATAAAAATAAAATTTTAAAAAGAATGCTTTACCACAACTTCTGACATTGTTTAATTAGGGGTTTTATGCTGACTATATTTAGTGAAGGGGGCTTCGCTGAATAGCATTTGGAAAGAATGTAGCTAAAACCTGGGTGGGGTGTGGGTGGCCTCCCTGAAGATATTTTCCTTCTCTATTCATGTAGCTACTCTGTGATCTTCCTTCCTGTAACTTAACTATGAAACTAACGTCAGAGACTCCTCCCACTCTACCCCATGTATGACAGGACTGACCCTTCCAGAACACGTTACCAGCTAAATTACATTTTTCCTCTTCATGTTAATTTCCAGTACAATTAAAGGGGTGGGGAGATCTGCACTTAAACTGGTAAAGACGTGCTTTTGGCCAAGACACATTTGCAAATAAGTGCCACTGGGAACTTCCATGATGAGACTTCTTTGTTTCATTTTTTCCAAAGGAAATACTTGAGAGAAGGTAAGTAAAAGTTGTGTTCAGTTAACCACATGAACACTGAAGGAAAATGACAAAGCCTGAGGTATAGAAAAAGAGAAGGGGTTTGAGGATATGATGCTTACACTTTTTCACACGTTCCTGCATGTGAAAAAACATGGGGGCACTCAAGAAAAAACTGGGGCCACTCCTGTTTAACATCTATATTAATGATCTAGACGAGGGGATCGAGTGCACCCTCAGTCAGTTTGCAGATGACACCCAGTTGGGTGGGAGTGTTGATCTGCTCGAGGGTAGGGAGGCTCTGCAGAGAGACCTGGACAGGCTGGAGCCATGGGCTGAGGACAACTGGGGGAGTTTCAATCAGGCCAAATGCCGGGGGCTGCCCTTGGGCCACAACAACCCCCAGCAGCGCTACAGGCTTGGGGAGGAGTGGCTGGAGAGCTGCCAGTCAGAGAGGGACCTGGGGGTGTTGATTGACAGCCGGCTGAACAGGAGCCAGCAGTGTGCCCAGGTGGCCAAGAAGGCCAGTGGCATCCTGGCTTGTGTCAGCAATAGCGTGGCCAGCAGGGACAGGGAAGGGATCTTACCCCTGTACTCGGCACTGGTGAGGCCGCCCCTCGATTCCTGTGTTCAGTTTTGGGCCCCTCACTACAAAAAGGACATTGAATGACTCGAGCGTGTCCAGAGAAGGGCAACGGAGCTGGTGCAGGGTCTGGAGCACAGGTCGTACGGGGAGCGGCTGAGGGAACTGGGGGTGTTTAGTCTAGAGAAGAGGAGGCTGAGGGGAGACCTCATCGCCCTCTACAGCTCCCTGAAAGGAGGGTGCAGAGAGCTGGGGATGAGCCTCTTTAACCAAGTAATAAGTGATATGACAAGAGGTAATGGCCTCAAGTTGCACCAGGGAAGGTTTAGACTGGATATTCGGAAGCATTTCTTTCCAGAAGGGGTTGCTGGGCGTTGGAATGTGCTGCCCAGGGAGGTGGTGGAGTCCCCATCCCTGGAGGGGTTTAAGAGTTGAGTTGACATAGTGCTGGGGGATCTGGTGTAGTTGGGAAATGTCAGTGTTAGGTTAATGGTTGGACTGGATGATCTTCAAGGTGTTTTTCAACCTAGATGATTCTGTGATTCTGTGAAAAGTTAACTTAATGGGGATCAAAGTTATGGTCCTCTGTTGGTTCTTTGATAACTGATATGGAATTAAGCTCAGTGATCAACTGCAGTTATGTAGGCTTCTACATAACTAAAAATCACCACTTTAATTGGCACAAATAGCAATCCCATCAGCACTTTTACTAGAAAGATTAAGGACTGGCCAGCCTTCAACACTGGACTCCTGTTAGCTGCAGTTCTTCTCACAATGTTGATGGGGCAGCATGAAGCATTTGCTTCCCTAGTGTCCATGCTGTGCCTGTCCCATGGCTAAATTTCAGGCACCAGACACCATGCCTCCAGCAACCTTCTGATATGATTTCTCTCTTGCTTTTTCTGTACTCATGGTTCCATGTCTTTTACATTCTTATTACCATCCTTGTTTCCCGAGTGGCATTAGTGCGACAGCTGCTACAAGTTTTTCCCTTTGCAAGGAAGGAATCCATAAGCTACCATTTCCTTTCTACTGTACTGGAGGGAGACATTGAACAGATTCAGTCCTTTTCAGCTAACCAAAGAAAGGGAGCATTTTACAGCTTTTCAGGATCAGAAGTGGGCTTTTGAGGTGAATCTCTCCATTTTCCCTACTTAACTGCACTTTAGCTTATACTGCAAGGCTACCCGTGGGTGTGCAACCTGGCTCCTTTTGGTGGAAAGTAAAGAGAGAAATATACTGCAAAGTATAGGTACTTCAGTTGCTAACAAACATTAATTTCATAAGACCTGACTAGAACTAGTCTACAATGCATGAAATTGATTCAGTTCGATTGATTCTATTCTTCAAGGAAGATGAAACCAAACTGGGACATGCAGTCCAGGAACTCACCTAACACAATCCACAAATAATGAGTACTCACTCCAGATTAGAGCTAGTCCAAGATGAATGCCCCTACAATGCATAGATTGTGTAGACATCTGATCCCAAGCAGCATTTCGGTTTAGATATGTTCTTATCAGGACACGTAACACAGTCAGGATACATGGCACAGGGCAGTGTTTGGTATCTGGTCTCTCTAGCCCAGCTTCAGAAGATCCATAAATTGGGACACTGTAACAGTTTACTTGAAAGTGACTCCTCTCCATTTCTGTCTCTAACCAACTAGGTACTCTGGCCTGATTTTACAATTGTCATTTTACAATGCTCAATTACTAGCCAAAGAAATGAGCAGGGGTAAAGCTGAGAAGAGGCTTAGCTCCCCTTGGCAACACTGAAGAGCCATATATCACAAATAAGAGCCAGAACATTACATCATTGTCTCAACATATGTTGATGCAGGCTCTGACAACCTCTTCAAGTCCCTGTTTTTCCCTGTGTCATTATACTTGAGCCTACTTTCCCTTTAAGCTCTGGGGAGCCCTTTTTGGCTAGATTCAGTTGGCACATACTTGAGGTCAGGTGAGATGAGTGGGAAAGAAAAATACCTACTTTGAGAATCATACTAAGGCCTAATAGCCCAGTGCTCTCAAGATTTGGGTGGCTGTGCAAGTACGAACTGGCAAAAATGATTTTACCAGAAGTTCTCAAGCAGTTATGCTATCAGGTGGCAAATGAACAGGGATTTTACAGACCTAAATGGTAACTTCTTAAGTATGCAAAAATGGAACAAAGAAAGTAAAAATTGGAGACTTCTGTATAAGCTGATCACAGGTCCATCATGTGTAAAGTAACATCTATGACAGAAATCAGTAACATATATTAGTAGCAAAATATGAGAGCTGGAAAAGTAATGATACTTCCTGGTATCCTTTCCCAGCTATAAATGAGCTACAGGCCAGGGTCTTTAAGCCAGAAACAAAATATTAAATAGTATTTTTCTCCCATTAATTTTTTTAATTGGTGGGGATTTTTGAGCTGATAATTGCAAAAGGTCATACACTGCCACTGGCAAGATTTAGAAATAATCCCCTAAATCCTGATTTGCAGTCACACTGTCTTTCCTTCTCTTGGAATATTTTACTATATCCCCCAAAAGATATAATTAGACAGTCAAATTAGGTATTGTTAGTTCATTCATGGTTAGTAACTAGCACGTAAGGGAAGCACGTAAATAGGTGTTTTGTGTTCAGGATGATCTATTTCTTCTCTGTTCACCTAATCACCAAATAACTTTTCCACACATTGGGCCTCATATTATTAACATAAGATATTAAGCCTATAAACTGCCTGATTTTTTCCTAGTGGTTGGCTAGGAACATTGTGTTTCATTAATGACTTCGGGATTTTAATTTTGACATCCATAAGCAAATCATGGGTGCCCAGATCCTATACAACAGCATTAATGTCTGTATACTTAAGCAAATAGATTTCCAACATAGATTTTAAAACACTGTGTGTGATCTGCCTGTCCAAGCATATATGCTGGATCCTATTTTCTGCTTTCCTGCCACTGCAATGCCCAGAAGAGCATCAGGAATGTAGAGAACATTGCTCTTTGACCTTGTGTTAGATGTTTGTGACCAAATATAGAAGAAATAGAGCTCTGTGCTGTGTAGTTTTCAGGGTTTGTTTTTTTTTAATTGTCTTAAATATTTTATAGATCAGTGCTATTAAAATGAATTCTGCCACTCAAAACCATGATGTTATTTTGCTGTGTGTCCATTTTTTATTAATGTGTAGACATAACACTTGCACAAAATATAGTCCTTAAAACACTCTGTGGCCTTTATTTTTATTTGAAGAAAAGGCTCCTCAGCATCTTGAAAAGATGCCATCAAAAAGAAAGCATTGGAAATCTAATTTCTGTCTTGTAAATGACCAGACTGTGTGGTTCTGAAATCTTCCTGTAGTTTACAGTGGCAGCTAATAGGAATATAATTCGAATGTTTCTAGTTCACTCAACTATGCTACATCACCATATCAATGAAAGCCTAGAAAGCTATTTCAGGAATTTATTCTGCTTCTTCAATCATGTGTTCCTAAGGCTGCAGCTAACATACATCCTACAAATAGTTCAGGTCAAAAAAAAATATTCAGAAAAGAAAATTCTACATCTTGTCTTAGCAACAGATCAAGTTCTTCACTGTGAAAGGCCTGTGGGTACAGTTAATGTTGGCTCACCTTGCTGAGTTTCTTCTTTAGTACATGGTATATGGAATGGGGGCAGTCATACATGTAAAGTTGACTGTGGTTTCTAAAGGTAGGAGGAGTAGGTGAAGCTTGCTACTGGCAAAAGTATGATTCTACCGATGCAAAATACTTGGGTGTTCTGGATCAAATAAGGATTTTTCCTCCCTTTCTATGGTTCCTAGGGTTCCTT